>NT_176430.1:416152-556448 GCF_000188095.3 Bombus impatiens | reverse complement strand
CCGCACCGCCACGAAACGACCCGGTACCGTGACCAGGTTGGCGGAGGGTGTCGGTGCACCCTTCTTCCCTCGGTGCACTCTTTCCTCTCTCGGTGCACCCTTTCTCTCTTCTCTCCATGCGTCCTTCCATCCTCACTGTACCCTTCCTCTCTCGGTGTACGCGGTGGCGAGCCGCTCGAATCGAATCGGGGGAGGAAAACGAAGAGAAAGACGATCAACGCTACGAGTCGAAAGAGGAACGAAGAAGAGAGACAGGAAGGAAAGAACGACGCGATAGGGTGAGACTATCGAGAGGGGTAGAGAGACAAAAGAGGGGTTGGAGAAGTATTATGTACAGAAGGAGTACCGAGAAAGAGGGGAAGAAAAGAGGGGAGGGAAGACAGGCTGGCGAGGAAGAGGATCGTGGAGAGAGCGAGACTGAGGGGTAGTTCTGAGGCCGACGTCATAATCGATCGTCTTTTATTAAACTGCACCAGATGGCGCCACCACCGCTCACAGAAATACCTATCGTGCCTCCTATATACATACGCACATACATACAAGCGTATTTGTATTTGTATATATAATATACGTGTATGTGTGACTGTGTATGTGTATATACGGGAGGACGAAGGAGGGACGTGGTGAGTCGTAGGGAGATAAAGAGGGTGCCAGAACTAGGGGGTGGTAGCCATAGTCCTGAAGGTAGGGGCAGAAAGTTGGGGTGGGCAGAGGCGGAAGTAAGGGCGGTCGCGTGTGGGCGCGAGGAAGGGAGCAGAATAGAGGAGAACTTTCAGGCTACGGCGGAGGGAGAGAGTTAGAGGGTGGCTCGCGAAAGGAGAGACCGGTAGGCTGGCTGCAGCCAATCGTTTAACGATTACCCACTCTATAGAACGCGTTTCGGATGTCGTCGTTATGCCCGATCCTTTCGTATGGACCGATCCTTAGCGCGGCCCGCGTGAAACGTTCCCGGCTCCTTTTTTAATAGCCATCCCAAAGGGCTGCAGTTATATTACAGGAGAATTATATATTTCTTATATAGATCCTCGAGATGGTCTTGGGTTCGCCAGAATGATTCAGAAGTGGCAGAAGGCGAGTTAAACGGTAGGAGAGGGAGAGAGTTATGACGATTTTAGCACTTCGAATAGCGTGTCACCTTATATAGCGGGCTTTTGCTATCGACGTGTTTAATCGAGATGAGGATTTAGAGTGGATGAAAGGAACGCGCGACTGTGTGGCTACGGCCAATAAGTTAACGATTAAACGGTGAAGAGGGTGGAGATGGTGAATCGAAGATTGCAGTCCAACGATTGAAGTGATTATATCTCATCGAACGTGATTGGTCGAGTAATCGTTCGTTATAATTTAAATCACTTTTATATAGTTTTGTTGTCGAAATAACGCGTTACGGTCATTAATGACAACTCCAATCCTCACGAGCTGATAAGCCGAGTGTCAAAGTAGTTGAAGTAAAATGGGACGATCGGTGTCAGTGATGAAGGGAAGATAGATGTAGAGAAGAAAGAGAATAAGAAATATTTTTCAACACGGCTGACAGAAACAATTCGAACAATTTATAAAAATGATCGACGGCAGCGAGCAGTAGCGCGATACGCGGACAAAACGAACGAAAAGCGTGAACAACGAAATGATTCAACTTCTCCGAAAAGCCTCGCGTCTTTCACACTGAACGGAGAACCGCTTTGTTACTTTTGTTATACAGTTCCGAACCTGTCTGCCACTGACGGGACAATCAATCACCGTCGCCACTTGCAAAACGTAAAACGAAAAGAAGAAGGATCACGCCGAAAGGGGAGTGCGGAAGTACCGAATCCCTTGATTTCCCTGGAATGCATCCCGCAATTTCCGTTCTCTCGAAACTCGTACAAATATCAGCCCCAAAATTCCCTTTGCTTTTAATATTATATTAATTAGTGTTAGGTAGATGATCTATGTTTCCCAAGATTTTCTTGTTGATTCGTTTTCACAATTACTTAATTAAAAAGAAAGCCTCGTTAAATATCAAATAGCAACGAATAAATTTATTCAAAGATAGAGTAAAATGTTTAGAGATTATTTGAAATATTCTGGAATATATATGTTTCTTTGCTTCTGTTATTACATCTACACGCGATTAATCCTCTTTACTATTCATCCTCCAAATTCCATTACGATTATTTAATTAAAAGGAATCTCATTAAACATGAAATAACGAAGAATAAAAGTTAAAGCGGTTAATGAGAATGACTTTCTACTTCTTTTTTTTTTTTAATATTTATATTCAGGTGAAACGATCCCCTCTTTTTGATTTTCGAGGATCCTCGGATGGAGTGTTCAACCCCAAGCGAGCAACGTCTTGAGCTCGATATTAACCTCCCTCTTTAATCTCTTTCGTTCGCAGGAAGCATCGGATTTCGAGGGATTTTTGCCTTTTAAACGAGCGAACGCTCGAGCGTTTATTTCATCCGCTCGTCCGATTTCCCGGATTTACACTTCCCTCGTGAAAAAAAAGAGGCAATTTCACCGACGCGTGTATTTCCTGAATATATCTACGCGAAGTTTTCATTTAAACGAGCAGCAAATTATTAATTATAAATCATTTAATTAACCAAGCAAAAAACAAAAGCTTTTAAACAGAATTTTTACGCACTACGTTGAAACGTCGCTGTCAAGTTAAACGTTGCGAAATTTCGCGCGAAATTGTAGATCGTACTTAAACGAATGGATTATCAAGCAATAAATGACAGAATCAATAAAGAACAATTTGTAGCAATTATTAGAATGTAAAAATGTATAATATATAATAGAAAATTATTAAAATACTATGGAACGATTAAGATTAATCTTTTGGCTACTTTAAATGCCACAAAAATTCATTTCCATAAAATCATTCGCCAAATCTACAAAGAACAATTTATATCAGTTATTAAAATATAGAAATATATAAGATCTTTGAATAATTATTAGGTACTTAAAAATGTCTGTTAAATTGGTAAATTCATGTAATATACGAAATTATCAAAATGTTATTAAATAATCCCAAGAGTAACTCCTTGATTATTTTAAACAGTATAAAAATTATTGTTACCAAATCATTTACTACAATTGCTTTAAGCGGAATAAAAATTTGTTTTCTTCAAATAGTTTCGTCTAAAATTTTCAATATTTTTTCAAACATTTTTTTCATTCAATTTCAATGAACTACGTGGACAGCGCAATTACATGGCGATCGTGCAATGGTGTTTTCGCGACAAAGATGGGCCAGCCGCGGTATTGAGAATATAACGCGCGTTTACCCTATTGCTAAAGAGCGTATTATCGCGTCGAATCGTTAGGGTTCTGCATCCTGTCAAGCGCACACACCCTGCCGAATGAAAATACGAAAACAATTTGTGTAAATTAATCCCTGGCAGATCCATGTAATTTTCTCGCCTCTCCTATTGCGTTTAATCCGTCATATCTAACTCGCGTTTCTTTCTTTTGTCTCTTTAACGTTCTATAAGTTCAATTTCACACTTTTATACGCATGGTGAAAGTTTCAATTCGTCGTTGCTCTAACTGTGTTAATATAATATATACATAATATATACATATATAGTTAATTATTGATCAAATTATGTATTACTATTTTATATTAAATATAATTATAATATATCTATATATTATGTATATATATATATATTATGTATTATACAGGGTGGTTGGTAACTAGTGGTACAAGCGGAAAGGGAGTGATTCTACCCGAAAAAAGAAGTCGAAAATATAGAATAAAAATTTTTCGTTCGAGGCTTTGTTTTCGAGAAAATCGACTTTGAATTTTCGCTCAGTTCGCGTGCGGTACGTTATAACGGATCTCATTGTAGATGGTTGTCTCGATGGAAAAATTTAAAAAAAAGAAAAGAAATAAAAAAAAAAATTTTTATTCTATATTTCCGACTTCTTTTTTCGCGTAGAATCACCCCCTTTCCGCTTGTACCACCAGTTACCAACTACCCTGTTATAAATTATATATAACATAATTAATTTAAGTTGAATTTTTAATATGAAAGGAAGTACAGCTTTATATTTGAAAATAAAATATTTTTCTAAAAGAAGTTTCTAAAAACAAGTTCGAAGTCCTATTTAAAATTTATTCTTTCAATGACTATTAACTGTTAAGTAGACTGGTAGTTGCATTCAGAATATACTTTATCATATCTATATTTACAAAAAACTGAAATCAATCTAGTTAAAACGGATTTGCAATAACGAACTCTGAACTCTGAACTCTAAGAACTTATCTAATCAGCAGCTTGAAACATCCGACTGCATATTATATGTATATAGATTCTCATTAATATCCGCGTTAAGTCAAACTAACTCCATGTAAAATTTTGATGCAAAAATCCTTACCTAGACACATGTTCAATACCCAATCTAGAAAATGATCGATTGCCATCAGCGAAACCGTCGGAATGAGCTCGTTACCAATATAGAGTCTATCAATAACGCAAACTTCATTCTACTTAAAAATTTCTATTAAAATTCATTCTCATTTCTATTAGAAAAAAAAAGAAGGAATCGAAACAAATGAAAAAAAGGTAAAAATAAAAAAATTCAACAAATGAAAGTTCAAAGGATGAAAGGTAACATGATGCATCCAAATCGTTCACATTTCAGTATGTCAGATGCATGCTCACGTCCGTGAACGAAGTTTCATAAAATATTCGACGAGATATTAAAGAATAATAAACTTTTTTATCAATTTCTCACCCTCCCTACCACTGAAGCCAAGCAATATTAATAACGACGGGGCGAACGTCAAGTGCAGATAATGTTGTTGAACGGATTTCAAAAGTTGTTGATACTTTGTGCAAAATCGTTCGTAATATCATCCTAAATTACAACCGATTATAAAACGTATGAACAATGAATTTTTTCCATCGATTTCACATTACCAATTATTTCCTATTACATAATTGCTAACGATGAAATCAATTAGTGTTTCTGTGTGTGTCTTTTTTAAATTCGTGTTTCTTTATGCCATGGAACAAGATTTTTGTACGATGTACGATGTTAGACAATTAAAGCTGGTCGCTTTTAGAAAAAACTGCTAGATCATTCTAACCATCATGATATCGTTACATTGAATTCATGTTTATTGTGAATAATGCAATTCATGTTTATTGTGAATAATGCGATTCATGTTTATTGTGAATAATGCGATTCATGTTTATTGTGAATAATGCATTTAAAATCTGTATTTTCTGGACTCAATAAACTCCTTTGTAAAAAAAAAAAAAGATCGTTACATTGAGACATTCTCACAGAAATATACGATTCCATCGCAAATGCAACTACATATTCCATTTTAAATATTATGCTGAACCTATAACTTTTCCAAATTCGAATGAAACATAGCCCACAGTATTATACAATCGTGTTCGCTATTAAAAGAAAAATTCATTCTGAAAGAGTTTTAATACGGTCCCATTCAAATAACTCATCTTTCTTCGCGATTTCTTTGCTTCACGAAACGAAAATCCAAAGTAAGCTGAAAATCTCGGATTCCGTCTCACCAAGTAGGAGCAAGAACGAGAAATACAATATAAAGTCGATTCTACATAAGGTCTAACGCCTTGTTGGCAAGCCCCAAAGGCAAATTGAAAAGAACTTTTAAGATCCAGCAAAGATGTCAAATGCATTCACGTACTAGGCTCACAGGCACTCTTGCACGGAGTGGCGACCAATGAAAATTCGAAAAGCGGTTTAGGTAAATCAATCCACGGCCCCAGGGTCAACGCTTCGACGTAGCTTAAGGCTATAATAAAGTGGCGAGCAGGATCAGGCTGGAGAAAAGGAAGGGTGGTACGAAGGCGAAACTCGGCGGAAAAGGGATGGGAAGGGTGGAAAATTTTCAGAGTTCATGTGCGTTTGACGTTGGCCCGTTCAACGGTTCGGTAATGCATGGTCTTTAATATTACGAAAATCACGCCGCACCCTCTTCCCATCTCCATTTCGCAGGTTACCACGTTTATAGGAGAGCTGGAGAGAAATATATATATATATATATATGTGAATACTTATTGTATTAAGATGTGAATCTCTGAGAGGGCAAGCCGATCAACGCCACTCTTTATGAATTTTTCATTAACCAAGTACGTAATTAACCAATAGACTGTAGGTTTTTAGACAGATTCACATTTTTTATGAACAAAGTGAAAAAAAGGAACCTCAGTAGAGATTTGTTTCGGCTACTAAAAATTATATCTTGTTCTCTACTACGCGTATTTTATATATCTTCGTATATTATATACATTTCTACTGCTTCAAATTTAGCATGCATGATCTAATGATAATTAGTATCTCAAAAAAAAAAGAAAAATTACACGAGGAACTAGTTATTTCTATGTTCTTTTCCACGTAAGTGATTACAAAGTCTAAGGCATATTTTAAAAGGTAATGTTCGTAATCGTCCATCGTTATTGAGTCGATAGAATTTGAATAATTTGATGTAAATGTAGGATTGACATCATCAATACGTTAATAGAAAGAGAAACTACCGATCTCTCTTCCAATTTTTATCTAATGTTCATCGGGAAGAAGGCAAAGAACACGAAGAACTCATCTCTTCGACGTCATTAGGGGGAAATTCGAGATGACCCTGTTTAATATAAAATCGCTTTTTTCACTTTTGCTGCGGTAAAAATAATGATAGACAATTAATTCTAGACAAACTGTCTATCAATATAATTTTAACACACCTACATTTTATTACACCTTTCTCCACTGATCGTTCTATGATGCAATTCGATCAATCGTCTATCGTATCTTCTGTCATTCGAACGTTACGTTATTGAAGTAAGTTGTACATCATCATCCAAAATGAACATGTTTCGAATTACGAATATAATTTGCAGGTGAAGATTTGGTTCCAAAATCGGCGAATGAAATGGAGGAATAGCAAAGAGAGAGAGTTGCTAGCAACCGGAGGTTCTCGAGAGCAAACATTGCCAAACAAGAACAATCCGAATCCTGACTTAAGCGACGCGGATGGAGACAGGCCGAGGATGGACTTGAGCGACGTGAGTCCTTTAACGAGTCCTCAACGGCCGGAAGAGCAAACAGAGAACGAAGAAGACGAGGAGATCAATGTCACGTGATGAAATTCCAGTGAACATCCTGATATAAACGTGTTCGTTTGATGAGACACGATCGTGACTCATGATTCAGGATTAAAAACGACGAACAATTAGCAGGCAGTGAAAGTGTATGAAAAACACATCTGGTGAATTTCAAAGGAAGTTTCACTACCGCTTAAATCATAATCAAAATGTGTCTGTTCGATGAAATAATAATGGTTCATTACAGATTCGGGACTCACAGGAGAAAATTCGACGATTTAGACTATAATTGAGGATAAAAGTTTTGATCGGTCGAGGTCACTAAGTTATTTATGACATCTAATTATTTTATATATTGAGAAATGTAAAAGATTGCGTTTAAATTGACTATGAATCTTTAATATACCAATACATTATATAAGAAAAAGGAATAAAGAGCAATATTGAGTCATGTTTGGTAGATGTAACTTGCAGTTAAAGTGACCTTGAATGTATGAAAGCATTCTATAATTTATCCGTGATATTCTTATGGAACTTGAAAAAAACGTTCGTGAGAGTGATAGATTCTCCTGTGCGTATCCTAAGATTTAGAGCTTTTAAATGATTTCCAATCTTTTAACCGTAATACAATCTTTGTATTTAGCAATTGCAACATTATCTTTTTTAACGGTGAAGCTCATTTTTGTGTAGATGTAATTTTACTTTTTGCGATCTGTGAACACATCTTCCAATAACTAGATGATGTAAAACAATCAGAAATATATGACACGATGAAAATCGTAACAGAATTGTGACAAAATAATTTCCTAGAACAAACAATTTAAATTTAGAGAAGTTTTATAATTAAAGAAAAAAATATTTAAACAAATAAGCAAAGTTTCCTTAAATTATGCCTTACATTGTTTATTAAAATTGCATAAAATGAATGCCCGATTTTTATCGCGCCTCGAATTTTTCAAGTCTAAATAATTTTTAAGAGACAAAATGAACGAACAAAGTTAATTCATCGACAATTTTGCGACAGCATTGTATACATGTTCCATTGTACTATGTTCGATTCGCGAAAGTGGATCTTATAACATATATAAATTAAATCTACGAAGAAAAGCTTGAAGATAAGAAATTGAGTTGTATAAAAGGTACTGTCCTATGAGACATTCAAAATATTTTCTGAATAACTTTTTACTTTATGGCATAACATCAACGGTATCTTGATAATGTAATTATAAAAATTAATTTGTATCACCAGAAATATTTGCCGTAATAACATATATGTAAATTGAATTTAAATACATTTCTGTTTAAATTATTGAAATTTCTGTGTAAATTTTTATCTCTCGAGGAAGTTTCGGTATAATGGAATTTCCACTAAATCGAGAAATGTATTATATTGTAAGTAGAAATGGATGTAAGTTTGCGTAATTTTCAGTAAGGTATCGTATAAGGTTGTACTAGACATAACGTTACGATAACTAAGATATGTACCTAAGGTTTAAGGATCATGCTCTCGGGCATCAAAAAAACCAAATGTAATTATTCATTGTGATGCATTATGATCTGTGTAATATATTGCAATAAAACTGTCTATGCTAATTACTTTGTATCTTTTGTCTATACTAATTACTATATGAACAACGAGGATTTATAATCAAAATTATGAAATTAAGACATAAAATATATATATTTTAGAGAGGTATACAAGTAGTTTTAAACAAATTACAATATTCTTTTCTTGAGCCTTCAAACTTTAACAACAGCTTTGCCAATGCTCTTTCCTTGTAACATGCCAACAAATGCATCAAACATGTTATCAAAACCTTTTGTAATTGTTTCACGATAGCGAAGCTTCCCTTCGTGTATCCATTGAAGATTCTTTTTTGTGGCTTCTGAAAAACGATTATCCCAACGAGTCACTACGAAACCTTCCATCTTTAATTGATTAAACACAAACGACGGTTGAAGAATCGTCGATTTTGGTAGCGATGATGAATCTGCGTTGTACGAAGATATAGATCCGCATACAGCTACGCGACCAAAGGGTTTCATTTGGTATATAACAATACTGGAAATGTCTCCTCCCACCTGTTATTATAACATAATCATAATAAACAAATATGTTGTGACAAAATTTTGATATTATTTTATAATGCTAGAGAACTGTACATTATCAAAATAACAGTCAATTCCTTTTGGCACAGCTTTCCTTAAAGCAACTTCAACGTCTTTTTTGTAATTAATAGCATGATCAAAACCAAGTTCTTCTACAAGCCATTTACACTTCTCATCTGAACCAGCAATACCAATGACAGTAAGTCCAAAAACATGTTTTCCTATTTGACCAACAATGGAACCAACAGCTCCTGCTGCTCCACTTACAACAAGAACCTCGCCTTGTTTTGGCTTACAAATTTCTAGAAGACCAAAATATGCTGTGGCTCTGGCATAGAAAATATGAAACTTTTGAATAAATTGTTTAGAATGGATAAATATATCATATTGGTCAAATTTATAAAAAATTATATAAAAACAGATCAGATTACAAAATATACACTTGATGTAGTAATTATTACCCTGGCATTCCTAAAATTCCTAGATACAGTGATGGTGATAGATCTCCAATATCAGGTACCAGTGTTGGTTTTTGGCTTAAGAATTCATATTCAGATGAACGATGTGGATTTATAATGGTATGTGTTCTCCACCCCAAATAACCAACAATTCTTCTTCCTACTGGGAAATCTGGATTCTTTGATTCAATGATTTTAGCTACTTGTGCACCAATCATTGTTACACCCACTGGATATCTCTGAATATAAACTCGCATGTAAGGATCCACAGAGAGATATTCTGCTTCAACAAGGTACTCTGAAAACATAAATCATATGTTATTCAGCTTTTAGGACATTATATGTATATATATATTTATTCCACAACATTACAATTATTTCAATATTTAATTTTTTAACAATATTATTAAATACTAAATATACACAGAATATATTTTTATTTCTTATTATCTTTTATTTTTAATGTCAATATTTTTGCATACAATTAGTACTTATTAATAGTATGATAATCATAATGTTAAAGATATTAAATCATCTAATGCAAGATTTATTTTAAATTTGTTATGCAATAATATGACAAGGGATATTGTCTGTAGGCTGATAATGATATCATAACTGTCTCATTTGACCCTACGGAATCGCGATAGTTACGAAATACGTACAAACACGTTAAAAACATTCTCCCCGTAAGAATAAAATATATTGAATAATGATGTCATTTAGAAGCTAAAACATCCATTATTGTATGACACTCTTCTCTATTTATAACATTTATAGATTACTGAGTTATTCAATATACAATGTAGACGTTGGAAACATGTACAATGCATGTATTTCTTATATAAGTTGTGTAATTTCATCCCGTCAATTCAACGTTATTTTCTAAAACGTTTTTTCAAGTTTCACTATATAAAAAATTCTTATATAAAAAATGTTTATCTGTACCATTTTTAAAATTCATAGATAAATTTTTATTGTATTCTTCTTTTTATTTTTGAATAATGTTTTATAATATTTTCCTTTTTCTATTATATCAACGAAATGTACATATATTAAAAATCATATCAATAATAAACGAATATTTCTAAATATAATCTTTAATTTTCTCTGTAAATTCAAAGTAATGAGTATATTTTGTATGTTTTTATTGAGTGATGTTTTATATCTTCCATTTTGATCATCAGAAAAATGTGTATTAAAAAATATTTTAGGATAATGGATATGTCGACAATATTTTATAAATGCCGCGTAAGCATTAATCGTGACCTCCGTTCAGTCCAGTCACGAGTCGAGGGTTAAATAAATACATAATTACATCTTATATCATTTGACATTGAAGTTGTTGCACAATGTTACAGGAAAAAAAATGTAATCATAAACAATGAATATAATGAATTTATGAGTATAATGAGTAAGAATATCGATATAACTAGTTTTTTATTTTAAAAAATACATAGTTATCAATGTTAAATGTTGATTAATGACAAATCGTGTGACATCTACTTTCATTTGTCTAATCGATACATATACAACACTATTATTAAAATCTTTACCTCCATTATGAAGAGAAGGTAATTCTTCTTCGATCAATTGCAAATCTGATGGCTCTGGATTCTTTTGAAAATGTTTTGCTACAATGAATCTTTTTGTTTTTACCATTTTTCATAAATATTCACAGACGGTAGAATAATGACTTCGCAATAGTTCTAACTTGATAATTTGCACAATATTGTTTGGAATTATAGTCGTTAAAATAACCACTAGCACATAAACTACCTAACTCAATGAAATAAATGGTATATAGTCGACAGATCACTTTATGCGAACTGACTAACAGACTATTCTCATCGCAATGATTACTTTCTTCTGGAACTCCCCTCTATTTCTACCTGATAAATAATTATACAACTTGATGAAATAACAGGATTTTTTAATTCATTTGATATTTCTGCAACAATACGATTAACTTATTAAAGATACTGAATCGAACTCTATTAATTTACCTAATTAATAAAGGTTTATACTATGTTTAAAAATATCCAAATTATATCAGAAATTAATGTAAGATGTAACTGTACACAATTAATATTTTATTTTCATAATTTACATATGTATATATCTGTAAAGCATAAAATTTTAATGTAATACTTTGTATTATCTAACATCTAATACAATATAAATACATTTCATTATTATTATAATACATGTCAAATGCATAGTGCTCTATTGAATATTTCATTATAAATAAAATTTCAATATAAGTTATAATTGGTTTTAGAAACAAAATGAGCATAATATTTGTAAGATTTACATCAAAATTTAGTGTGATAAGTATACACATATACATAGAAGTAATATAGAAAAATAGACATTTAAATGAACATAAATATTATTTTAATTTCAACATATGTCTTTTATTAAGTAAGTATTAATCTCTTTAAATGTCTTTAATTAAGTAAGTATTTTATTAAGTAGTATTAATTAAGTAAGTTTGTATGTTTAAAATTTTAATTATTATTGTAATATTTTGAAAATATTTATAGTAAAGCAATACAGGACTTTTTAATGTATTTTTAAGTTTGTCTGTTTGCTTATATCTGATAATTTCTGATATCGTATCTAATACATTTCTATCTGATTATTACAGATATTAAAGTTAATACATAATATCTAATACATTTCTATCTGATTATTACAGATATTAAAGTTAATATTGCGATAATAGTAATAATAATTAATAATAATATAACATATTTTTCATATTTTATTACCTAATTTATGCTATAAAGGAGTATTTCATATTACATTTATATAATGATTATATTTTATTCAAATATTTTTCTATTTCATTATCATAATTTTATATAAATTATATTATTTCATAACACATATAATGTTGCTCTTTGTTATGTAATTAATTTATTTGACAGTATACATAGTTTAATATATCTATCTTAATGCTACAGATCATTAGACAGTGAAAATTTATACTACTCATTTAAAAAATTGAACTATTTGTTATATTTGTTATTATGTATCACTGTATGAAATTAAAGTTTGTAAAATATAATTATTATTGTAAATAATTATATATTGTATATATAATTATATATTGTACAAATTTTAAGGTATCAAAATTGTACTTAAATAAATATAAAATACTTTTTAAATAAACTTTACTTAATAATACAGAATATTATAGTTTTATATGATATGAAAATTAACTGTATGAAAAATAATTTATGAAAATTTATTGTTTCAGTTATGGAATATAAAATACTTACACTTTTCTACTACTTTACATAATTTTTATTGTGCTTTGATGTAATCCCTACTATCTCAATTTTTTATAAAGATATCAATAAAATTATGAGAATTATTAAAATTTTCTACAAAATACAATTTACATTTTTAAATAAATATAATTGTACAATTTTAATATACATTTTCAAAATTACGTTAAATTTTTTATATATAAATCTTACTAAAAGAGGCGAAAGCAATAATTTTTTTTATTTAAGGAACATAAATTAGTACGATGAAAAAAGAGTTTTTGAACTTATATATTGCATAATTATGCCAATGTTATCTTCTTAAATGTTTTTATATTTAAATCATTATTTTATCTTAAATAATACTAAGTGCTAAGGAATAAGTACTATGAAACAAGTACTTATATTAATGAAATTTTTATGAAAATTTCATAATTAAAATATTTTATCTTACACATAATATCAAGTTATATCTTATATCTGTTCCACACGTCATGCATGGAAGTTAACTAATGAACTAATACAATGATGATATATTATTATTCAGTAGGATTAGATGCACTATTTTTAACATGTTGTATATTATTTAGAAACACTATTATGTCCTATTTTTTACATTATCTTATTTTTTACTCTTCATGTTATAAAAGTATAATGTTTGTTTAAAAAATAAAAGCCTAGATTTTGTTTGTATTGTTACTGTAACATATATTTAATTGTTAAAGCTATAAAAGTTTTAATTAAAATAAATAAACTACATTTCTTTCCCTAATAAATATACAACATGTCAAATGTGATTATAGAAAGTTTCAATTAAAATTTGAGAAATCTGTTTTGAGTTTGATGGATGGTGTAGAAATTTTTATCTGTGGCTTTACAAGATCTACTGGTCTAGTATGTCTTTGTGCTTGTTGGTGAGTGGATCTCACTGCATTTTCTAATTTAGTTTTTAGTTCTGTAGATTGAGACATTAACATCTTAAATTCCTAAAATAAAACATTGAATACTTAGATACTAGTAATTTATGTTTATTTTGTATTTTGTATTTAAAGACGAATTTATTTAAACATGAACTAAGTACCTGGGGATATTTTGGTCCTATCTTATTAAGCCATTGAAAACTTTGTTGATGAAGACTTAATTGATATTTGGAAGCATGTTGTAGTTGATCTCCCTCTAATAAATAATTAATTAGGATTGGCACAAGTAAAGTCAACATCTGTATACCTAGTTAATTATAAAAATATGTTAAGATTATAACAAATTTAAAATAATTTAAAATTAGTCAAATAAACTGCATTTTATCATATAAAATACAGAGTAAATATATTACTCTCTTTTTACAAACCTTGTAAAAGATCTCCTGAATAGCATGTAACATACTTTTTGTCATAACACTATTCTAATATTGATATACTATTGTAAATGTTATGTAATAAATAAAATACAAATAATACAGATTAATACGTACGATGTGAAAGATCGGCAAGTCCTATAAGAGCTTCAACTGTGCTAATACATTCCAAAGTGAAAGATAATTCTAAATCAGTTGTAATCTGTTTACTCTTTTCACTATATAGATATTCTACTAATCTTGGAGCTAATGCATGAATATAAGGAGTGCTTATTGCACGATCTGGATGTAAAAATATCGTTCTCAACGTTTGAACGCATTTTAATTTGACCTATAAAATTTCAAAGGGTAAATATCTCAAATTATAAACAATGTATAACATAATATTGAAACATTATTACCATTATGTTTTCTGACTGGAAAGCGTGTCTAAAATGATTTATACACGGAAATTGTAAATTCGGTGCACTCACAACTTCAGACGATGCATGAAGAACAAATACCGCAATACCTAACATCATCGCCACTTCGTCCATTTTCGTTTCATCATTTCCTATAAATATATTTTTAAAAATTTATTAGCTAAATATGTTTTAGTATCAAAACAAATTTTATGTGATTTTAACTTCAAATACCGGTTTTAGCCAGATCGATGATTTTGGCAAGAGCACTTTGTAAAAGACTTGTCCATTGTTCCTGACTTCTATGATCTTTTGCATATTTATTTGTGGTAAGACTTTTTATACAATGTAAAGCTGCATGAACTGGTGTATCTGATGTTGTCTTATTGCATTCACTGTCCGTACGCACTGCAGTTTCTCTGATCACTCCAGTTGATAAATACAGGAGTGTTGGTAAAATTGCTACAGCTCCTAATATTAAAAGAGTATGTGTTAAAAATAAATATTTACTTTGTTTAAAAGCATATATTTACCTTGAGGAGAACAAAGAGTAGGAAGAGACTCCATTATATTAAGAGCAGCAGCTATGAGTTTCCCACTTTCTTCAGATGGCATATATCCCCTTTGGGATAAAATCGCTGTTGTTCCATCAGGATTAGGATTTAGTGCTGGGATTTGTCGGACTAAAAGACACAAACACACTTCCAGAATAGCAAATACTAATGACTTTCCAGGATTAAGTTCACCATTTTCTTCTCCTTCCCCTAGTAAATCTACATGTTGAGTTTCATTGCTTTCTTCATGTGCTGGTGCTATTTCTGTTATAAAATAATATATATATTTGTATATTTAATTTCCCTGAATATGTAAGACAACATTTTTTTACCTTCCAATTTAGATTTCTTTCTCTCTGTCAAATCTTCCTGTGCTGCTTTCATTATTTGTTTCAAAACTTCCATTACTATCATTTGTATTACGAAACTTTCTCTTGTTAAAAGCATCCTGCAACAAAATATACAGTAAGATATCATAATATGTATATTTATATTTATATAAATAAGGGACTTGCCTGTGAAGAACATTACATAATTCAATCGGTAATGAACGGTCTGTACTTAAAACTTTACGAGCCCAAGTAGAATCTAATAAAGTGTACAATGCATTTAAACATGTTTCTGTATTTTGAGTTGACTCCGAAGCACGAGGGCTGCATAATGCTTCCATACATATACCTAAAATAATTAATAAATATAACTATCTAAAAAATAAGATATAATGTTTAATTTAATATTATCGAAGAATTTTTACCAAATAATAAATGGAAACGTTCAACATTCGTAGTATTATTAGTAGAGACATCACTGTTATTATTATTGTTATTATTATTATTATTAGTTGCGTTTGATGCTTCCACTTCATTTTTACTCTCTTCTAATCCAAATCCTTTTGCATTAAGCCAAAGTGTTGCAGCATGTAAAATTGGTGCCCATGATTCAGCATAATGAGGTCGAGCAGATTCCATTGTATCTGTTGTGTAAAAAGCTCCACCATCATGAGGTAGTTGGCTGGAAAATTCTAATAAAATATTGACTTATCGTTATAAGTACTATGTATAAATAATTTAAAATATTATATACAGCACGGAAACTATTTATACCTGGAGGTAAGGAAAGTAATGCGTGATCTCTCAAGGCAGCTAGCCAATATTGACTTAAACTTAATAACTCTGGTTGCACTAAGCTTAATAAACTTTCAGTTTGAAATTCAAATTTCCCAAAATCTTCACAATTGTCATCATCAATTTGATTCGAATTTTGATTGAATGTGTCTTTACTGTTTAATGCAGAACCATCTTTTACCATAGCAACTACATACACCTGATGAAGAAAGTAATAAGTATAAAGAGAGAAAGGATAGTATTACAATTTGTTTCTTACCTCTGCCCAAGCTTTCAAAATCGCTAATCTTTCAAGTGTTAACAAACTTTCGTTATAAAGTTGTGGTCGTGTATGTCCTTCCCTTAATTTTTCTAGAGAAGATACTAGTAGCTGATGTACTCTACGAAGATCATTGAGATCCCTAGCAACTCCGCTTCCAATCCAAGCACTACATGCCTCGCATGCTGCAGCTGTAACATGAGATGCTGTTTCTGCTGAAAATGCAGGTCTCAACGCAGCTCCAACCTGTGATAATTATTAAATAATAATGTGATATATTTATGAAATATACCTCAAAATTCTATATTTATAATTAATTACTTGTGCTTGGAACTGTTCAAGTAACAAATGTCCAGGAAATTCTGGTTCAGGAACTTTGGCAAATTTATCTATGATTTCTTGTAACGTTTTCAATCCTTCAAGCCGAAGAGGATCACAATCACTTGTCGCGGCCATAAATGCCATCCGTACTAAATCGGAAAGATGTAATACTAGAAAGTCGCCTGTAATTAGGAAATATTAGCAAAGTTATAAGTTGGTAGTTATATTTAAAAATATTACAATTTGAAGAATTAATACTTTTTCCCTTAGATGTTTGCATCTCTTTCGCTAAGATAAGATCAAAGTGCGCTTGTTTATTATTTACACAAGCAGCGACAATTTTTCTAACACACTGTGCTGCAAATACTCTAGTTGGCCACCTTGGCGTAATAGTTGGCCGTTGTTTTGTAGATTCGTCTGCATGAAATTCAGCTTGATCATCATCTCCTTCTGTATCTGCATTATCAGTATCCGTAGTACTATCTTCGACGTCAATAGTATTTCCTTCTTCATTATTACATGTTTCTATATGTCATAAGCATAAATATCTTATTAATCTTATTCAATTTAGCAATGGTTATTTTTGTTGACATATTACAGTATATTATAATACCTGAAGCTATTGTAAGAACATCTTTACATAAGGACAACCATTGAGATAGATGATCTGCTGCTAAAATTTGCAGCATACTCGTTAGCGTGTCATGAATGTCTTTAATTAATTTGCTATCAGTTTCTGTGTCTAACATACTAAACAAGACCCCCGGTAGACCAGTTTCTGTTATAACAAGACCTTCTACTATATTAGTATCTCGACTTTCGTTAGCTAATGTCATTGCATGTTCGCATACTTCTTTCGCTTCGCGTTGAGCCAATTGTCGAAGGCAAGAGATTGCAGCTTTACGTAGAAGCAAATGATTGCTTGATAAAGTTCGCTATAAATAAAATAAATTTCAATATAAAGAAATATTTTTATATCATTTATGACAAGTGAACTATAACATGGACAAATGAAATATAAATGTAGTGTAAACCTTACACATAGTGTAGGAACCAGAGAAGATAAGTTAACATGTCTTGGTGCAAATAAATGTAGTTGCTGAAGACATCCTGTAGCTTCTGCCTGTACAAGAGGGTCTTGATGATCTTGCATAATTGCACAAGCACATAAAAACGATGAACGTGCCATACAAATCGTTGATGTATTGCCTAAAGATACAAACAATCAATATACATTATGTGTATTTAAACTTTTGTAATTGAAGTATGGTAAAAGCTATGGACCTTGTAATTCTGGCCCTATTGTTGTGATAAGAGCTGATAATACTTTTCCTATACACTGATGTACATCAATATAAGAATGAGGAACGTTAAGAAGAAGAGTCAATGCTAAAGATAATGTAGGTTCAACATAGCCTCGAAACATTGGTCCACCAGAATCAGCTATAAGTGCAAGAGCATGCAATGCCCATACCTGAATAAAAGGATAAAATTACATTTTTTTAACTAGTGCCTAACTAAAACTAACTATACATAAAAGACTATGTAAGAGCAGCCTAAAGAGCACCTAACTAAAACTAGCTATACATATATCAATATAGACTTACTTGTACTACTGGAGATGAATTATCTTGAGCAAGTGCGAGTAAAATACTGACACTTGTATTCAGATGTTGGCTAGATCCCATCCCACCCACGTATTTATGAAGACACCCTAACGCTAAAGAATGACCAGTTCTACTAGCAACATCGCGAGCAGATTTTAAGCGGTCAAAACTTGTTTGTGCTAATTCCGCCGTAAATTTGGGATCAGAAATAACTTGAGCCATTCTTCCAACAGCTTCTCCAGCTGCCCATCTTAGTATCGAATTACTACTTACCAAAGCACTCTATAATATAAACAATATCAATTAAGTTCTCTATAACGAATAAAATGGAAATATACTGTAATGTTATTATAAGACAATGTTTACAATAATGAGATTAGTCGCAGATTTCTTAACATCTTCTTGACCAAAGCCAGTTTTTGCTTCATTCAGTCCCTTTAATCCGCTTAGCACAGCCGTAAAAACGTTCATCTGTATTGCTTCTTGTCTACCAGATTTTGTATGTTTTATACATTCACTGAAATGATCTAACATTTGCAATCTATGCTTATTTGCTACACGTGGGAAGATCTGACCAAACAGAGATACAGAGAGATCAATGACTGCAACTCCCAAAGGCAAAGGTCCAGGAATTATATCGTCCTAAAACAGTAACAATGGAATTAAAATCATTACAAAAATCTATATTTTTAATAAAATCTAAAAAACATTACTTGTGGTACAGGTCTATAAAGACAACATGGATTGTGTTCCAAAGCTCCAGACCCTGCAGCGCTATTTGGTTGCAGCTGAAACAAATACAATATATGTGTAGATTGAGTAAATTCCATTTTTATATTTTATTGTTTTTAATATCAATAGCATGAACAATACAAAGTAAAAAATAAAAACAAGTATAACATATTTATCTTAATAGAACCTATGAACATGAAATTAATTATAATTAACAGTTTTTAAAACAAAGTATAAATTGGGACTACCAATCTTAATATTTATCATTATTTTATAAATTAATTTACAATATTCATAAGAAATAAAAAAAAGTGTAAAAGGAAAATTGTGCAGATGAACAGCAGATAATGAAAGGCTTCATAGAACATTACTCACATGTTCCAAATCTGCCCTTCTGTTTGGTTCCATCTGGATATGAGTGGAAATATGAATGTTAATTTCAATTAATATTATATATGTTAAATTTCCTTATAGTTTGACCACTTAGTTGTTACATTAAATTTCTACATTAATAAAAGTTAATAATGGTATATGAAAGATATGTTAACAGCATCTACACATAGAGCACATGAAAAATGTATGTAGAACACTGTTATAAAGTAGTATTTTAAAACACATACTTGATCTTCAATTGTACGATGATCAGTTTCTTGTAACCATGTACCAAGGATTACAGAATCATTGGCATGACAAACTGCACGCAATAATGAAGTTGTAGTATTTCCAGGATTTTCAGTTAATGTAAACTCTGATACCAACATCCTTAAGAGATGTGTATAAGAACCTGTTTAATATTTGCAATTATTCGCTTCTTTAAGTAGTACCTCCACATAATTCTTATAATTACAAATATTTATCATTACCTTCAAAAGTTTGAGGTGGTAATAATAATAGTGTCTCATATAAACGCAAACGAACCATAGCAGCTGGAGCCTTTAATTGTTGACCATAATTTTTCAATACAGGTGATAAACTGAAATGTTATTTTGAATATAACGTTAAACTAAGAATATTTTAGAAGCAACGACTAGAAATATTTTAGAAATATATATAAATATAACATACTTCGTTAACATTGCCAATGCAGATTCAATTGGTGTTAGAAGCCGTCTCGTAATATCATCGTTTAAAAGTTCGGGGCAATGTAACAAGAAACTATGCATCGCAGATAATGCACCAGCTCGACCTTCTAAAGTCACTTGCCATGTAAAAGCGTCACCTCTAGCCTTTTCACTTTCGAGTTCTTTATTTGAACGAGGAAAAGAATTTCTCCATAATAACAACATTCTAGGTAATAACCCTTTTACCACCGCCGTTCCTAAACCCATGGTTTTTTATTAGATATAATATTTTAAGGATGCGAATACATTTACTATTTAATTGTTCTACAACACATTGATTTAAGTTTACTATACCAAGAGTCATTATAGCTCCAATTAGAAGCCATCCAGCATGTGTTCTGTTTAACGATAAACGACTGTTTTGACTTGCGCTTCTCAAAAGTTCTTCTGCAGTATTAAATATAATCTAAAATAAAATTATTTTTGTTTTACAAAATTCTATACCATCATAAAATCACATGAAGGGACATAAATGTTATTTAAAAATAATTACTTTTCCTTTTGTATGTGGAACTCCAAGTGGCGATAAACGAACGCTACCGAGAACTGCAGCCAATGCACTACTATATCCAGCTATTGCTTCTGGTGAACTACGCATATTTTCTATTCCATCTACACAACGATCAATTAGAGGTGTTATCTGACTTGGTACTGCTACACAAATGCAACGTAAACACCACGAAGCTGCAAGTCTAGCTGCTTGACATGGATGAATCAAAACAGCCATAATGGTATCAATTAAATCTGGAAAAACATTCAAATTAATATAAATATCAAAAAAATTAGTAAGTATATATCGTATATATGTAGGATACATACTCAAAGATTGATCGGACAATAAATTACAAGCTGTTGTACCCAATCCTAAGATCAAATTTCCCATTTCTTGCAGTGCACAAACTAATAAATGTTGACTGAATAATGTTTCTTGGTTACAGTCCTTTGCGTTTTCTGGACTAAAATCTAAAAATTTAGGATAAAAAGATAAAAAATATATACGTATACTCTATTAAATTACTATAACAATAAAAACTAAAAAAAATTATTCTTACCAATAGAATTCATCTGTTTCAAAATAATGTAGGCTATTTCTTTACATGCAGCAGCTTGAGCCCCTTCTCCTAATAATTTCCCTACAGTACCGTGTAATATAAAGTTAACACATTTTCTAGAATAGACAGCATCAACATGTGAGCTTGCTGCTTTTGGATTCGTTACAAGATCAAGTACATGTGCAACTAATGTACCAACATTGCGTTCAAGCCATGATCCTCCTAACATTTGAACAAATACAACATATGCCTGTAAAATATCAATGAATAATTAATTAGATTGTTTTATAAAATGAATATAAGATGTTATCTTTTGTATTTTTTCTTACATGTGTGACTCCAACTCGAACTTCTCTGTTAACACTAGAATTTCCTTTTATTATTTCTCCAGTACCCTTCAAAAAACCTACTCCACCTCTTAAAAATCCGGACATTAAAATATTCAAGACTTCGTCAAGTGAGATTTGTTTACAATTTTTATTTTGTGTAACTAAAATAATAATAATAACTAATAGTTCTCGCATAATGCATAATGAATAATTGAACGCGCAGATTAAAAATACCTGAAGGACTTTTTCCTTTTGGAGCTGGAAGCTGAGTCATTGCCACCAATGTACCAAGTAATTTTGCAACAGCACATCGTACTTCATAGTTTGAACCTTCAAATGCTCGGAAACAAAGTGTAGCAACACTTTCTATTTCAGTAGTATATAAAAATGATGCATGATTTAACATTTCTAATAAACACTGAAAATATTGCATCAAATATATTTTAAGCAGTATATTTACAAAATATCAAATAAAGCATAATAAAATACCTTTGCAGCAGCACATCTTACAGCCATTACCCTATCTGTAAGATAATGTCTAGAAACTTTATATATTTCTTTATGAACATTTGTAATTGCAGATCCCATGCCAGCACAAACCTAATAATTCAAATATATGTAAAATTTTCAAAATAATTTTAATCTCTGTATGATATCAAATATTACCTTTTCTAGAGTATGCATAATTTCTATTCGAGTTTGTGACTCTGCAGAACGTAAAGACTTTATTAATATTTGTACAGTTTCTTCATATGACCTGCCCATCATTCTTCCTAATTTTTCATACATGCATCCCACACAACATATAGCAGCTCTATAAACATTAACAAATTTTAGAACTTACAGAATGTGTACAATTTATTACTAACTAAATATACAAGAATTTTACTTACAATTTTGTTGGGAGGAAGCTTGGAGAATCATCTTTATTTCTAAGAATATCATTACACTTATTAACAGTATCAAAAAGCAAAAATGTATCACCAACACTAAATAAAGTTGCAAGACATCTTGCAATAAGTCTTCGTGTAGGAGGCCCAGGAGCTCCTTGCATGTGTTTGGTTAATTGTTCTACTAGCTTTTGCTGACATCCCTTAATATCACTCTGAAAGTTATATATTATTATAAAAGTTCACAACAACAAATGTATTATATATACATATTGCCTGATAAAAATACGTTGTAACAAGGAAATATATCATTTAAATCAATAATACCTTTTGTGCAGCTATTAAAACTTTATCCAAGAAACGTAACCATTCAAATATAAAAACTGGCCTCTTAGCTTCTGGGATTTGATTAAGAGCATCCTCATTGAGAGTCAAACTATGACTCAACTCCATCATCATTTCAATAAATTAGTTTCTAATGTTACCCACTTTCTTCCTGCAATTAATCATATATTATTAACAAACTTTTAATGTTATTATTTGTAATTAGAGAACTAAATATGCATTTTAAAAAATCATAACAATCTGATATCTCTCTTTCATAAAATATACATATGTATTTTTATCACGTATTAGAAACAAACAGATTATTTATCAGTACATAAATATTAATACTAAAATTTGATAAAAATATATAATTAAATACCAGAAATACTGCCGATATCACCAGTATACAGGAAATAACATAATTTTCTATTTCTTTTTATATAATATATTTGTAATCACTCCATTTCATCAACGTAAAACTGTTGGTATTCGTATTTATTTACGTTTCACATTAAAAAATAAAACGATGCAAAATAAATCACTTTATAAACACCATGTCAGTCAGTATTTAACACCTTTCAACAATTTATATAAATGGGTACAGCAAGATACAATTTTTCCACGTAATTGACAAATCTTAACTTGATTTAGGTTAGGGTAGATCGTAATCATCTGGAAGAGAAACATTGACAACGAATTATTAAGACTGCTTACTTGACGTATTTTTATTATGTTCGTATATCATCCATGTTAGATTGACTATTGATTATATTGATTATAAAATTGATGATTGATTATAAAATTAATTAAATAACAAATCATGTTAAATTGAAAAGTGGTAATTATGAAACATATTATCAAAAAATTTTTTACTATAACAAATATAAAATGTTAATAATTTTTTTCTATGTATGGAAGCCAATATATAGATATATCTTATATATTGTTTAATTATTATTTATAACATACTCAATCTATATGTACAACTAATATTGAATTTATAAACAAATTAATTTATTACTTTATGTCACATGCAGTTTATCATACTGTTTATAGTATACGTCTATATTCAGATGTAGTATGTATTTTTAATAATAAAAATAATTTTTTCTTATATGATTCCTAGTAGTACAAAATTTAATTTGCTGAAAATTATTTTTAAGGATATTGACGTAAATAAATTTGCACTTGTGTAAAGTGCTTTTTATTACAAATCATTATGTCAGATGTATACATATTTTTGTGTTGCATACATATCTATAATATATACATACTGATTAAAAATTTTCTGAATGCAATTTTGTATTTACTGCATGACGTTTAAAAATCAATTGAAACACGTATATGCGCTATAAATTCACGTTTGTAAGTCATGGGAGGGGGGATGTACGCTTTTCACGAAAGAACTCAAACAATATTATCAACATTCAGTCATAATAACTTCAACATAATGGATCTCATGGATAATTATAACATTAATATCCTTCAGTAAAGAAATGTACGATCTATATACTATGTATGTATGTTTTGAATTAATGCTTTGTCACAGTAATTTCACAGTTAATGATACGTCCACTGATAATGGCAAACATTAATGATCGTATCACTATTACCTTTTTTTTTCTTTAGTATCCTAGCGCTGATAAATTATTCGAAAAAAATTGCATCAGTCCTTCTGTCTTTTATTTATGCAGAAAAATGTATAAGCACATTTTTTGAACATTTCATCAGTCAAACTACTTTATTTAAAAAAGAAAAGGATCCTTTATTTCTCTACCACGGTAAGCCCATATCACCAAAACATTTCATTTTGGATATTCGTAAGATTTTTTATACATAGAGCCTTTTGGGAATATGTATAGAAGTAAACAAAGTATTCATCTTTTCTTTGGAAACGCTTGTTAAAATTAATTTCATAACAGGAAAGTCAATTCTGCGAAACAAAGCTGTTAGTCACACATCTACGTAGATACATGATAATTGAGGATTAATATATGTAATATACGTATGTATGTAAGCTACTTTATAAATATGAATCGTGATGAAGTTACATTTTTTTCATTAGTCTCCATAATGCATAATGCACTGTTCGCAAATACTCAGATTTATAAACGGTTATTATATAAACGACGGAAGTACTTGCAATCGTAGAAGGCAGCGTTCTCTTCTGCTACTTTTTATTAATTATAACTTTTTGCATATTTTTCCGGATACTAAGAGGTTCTAAAAAAAAGAGTAAAGATTGTCTCTCCTTTAGATTTTTATTTGAATGTCCCAAGATCGTTAAACTACAAATGCGTAATTATCATAGTTGCATGTATCAGTAAGTAATATATCAACGGATTTCACGTCACCAGTACATTACTTTTTTGCGTTCATCTAGTGTCTCGACACTCGAGCAAACATAATAATTAAACTGTGAGTGTTTATGCATTTATGGGAAATTTGAAACGCATATGATGTAAAGCTGTATAAATTATTTTTAAAAAGTACTCTAAGAAGTAAAGTATAATAAGAACAAATCTTGATCAAAAGTTTATTCCTTTAATTACCGTAAAACTATCAAATTGCAATAAACATTCGCAGACTAATAATAGCTATTACCCCTTGTTATGATGCGACAATATGTGGATAGAAAAAGTTAGATTCGGTAAAGACGAGTGTCACCTCCGCGACAATTTGCCGTTTGAGGATAGCATAAATTCATGCGAATCAGTTCACGCGGGATGCAAATCTTAGGCGGGAAATTAATGCAAAACGCTCTTATAGACTTCAACAAAAATTAAATACGCAAACGCGGCAGTAATTTGCTGCGGTAACTGTGACGCTACTCGTCTGCTCCGAATCTTGGAAATTACGAAAATCAATTACATTATTTATTACGAAACTGAATGAAATGGAGCAGAAAACTCTCACTCCTAAATGCATACAATATCACTAATCATGTTATACGAACCTAGAAATTATTACATCATATCCTATTTCCATGATACATATTTTAATAGTTTTTGCCAGCTTTATCGATCGCGATTTGTGCAACGATTTAAATAACTTTCCCGCTACTACTTGTCCCTTTTATCATATAGTGTGTGTCATTTAACTGGAAATGTAATACCTGGAAATGCCTAAATAAACATCTTAATTTCTCGAAAACTATAGGCGATACGGAAAAATGTTTGAAGCGAACGTTATATAATATCAAGGGAGGCATTTCATATCGATATTTATTTTGCAATGATCTTAAAAAGATCTATGAAGATCTTTATTTTTAAATGGCAACTATATTTTTTATTTCATATTCTTGCAGCCGATATCGAAAAGTTTTCAGAACACTACCTACTTGCATCTTTCGTATAAATTACTATCGAGACATTAAATTTCAAATATGATGCGTCATCAGGGTCTTAACGTTATCCATTGTAAACAACGGGGTGGTTACTCGGTCGGGCTTTGTACATTATAGTGGCTCTAGAAAATAAGTGTATGTCAAATTCTATCCTTAAAGCAATTAGTCGCTTTTCCTCCTATGCGTCTACCATTAAAAGGTATACAATTTTGTATCCTTCTTAAGAATTAGTATCTCGATAGTAGTTCATGAGAAAGTTACAAATAAATAACGTTTTGAAAACGCTTCGATATCTGCTACAAGAATATGTAATAAAAGAATATAGTTGCCGTTTAAAAACATAAACGTGACATGTACAGAGATTTTCAAGGTCGTCGCACAGTAAGATAAATAGCGATATGACATGTCTTCTTTACCATCGTGCAGCATTTGTTTCAAACATTTCTTTGTATCGCATAGTTTTCGAAATATTTACATATTTACACATGTTTACAAATAAATGGAACACACTGTGTATTGCTGTTACAGGCATGGCTTAATTTACAAATTATTTTTTAAAACACGTTAACCCGGCATACATACAATGTCACTGTATAAACATTGAAATGAAAGTAGCATTCGTGTTGCTCGTGGTCTACAAAAGTTATCGGGAAACTCCAAGAAAATAAAAGGAAATGATGACACTGATTATTATGGTTCACGGCAATAACTAGCAACATTGTCAAGAGACTCGTTAGCTTTATGATCGAGAGTGCAGTGATAAACTATCTTTGCTGTTAAAGACGGTAAAACATGTGTTAGTATAATCATCGATGGCAATAAGTAGCCAGAATACTTTGGATTTCGTTAATTGAATTAAAGTGGATCATAATTGCGAATAAATTGCAATAAAATAAGTGGTGTACTATTATTATACAATACTATTTAGTATTGATATTTTCCAGCAAGTTATGCTTTGTCTAACAGGTAAGTGGAATATTTCACCAAATATTATAGATTCACATTCGTCATTAAATATTTATGAACTTTTTCCATCATAATGTCAGATTCTAATCCTCATATCAGCAAAACCTGATTTCGTTGAATAGTTATTCTTGATGGTACTACAGAAATACCTCAAATCGATTTTAAGAGAAATTAAATTTAAATTTAAGACATTTAAATCTAAAGCTAGACGTTTTCTATACGACATAATATTTTAAAGCGATTCTTACAGAACACGATACATATTATTATTATATCCTTTACAGGTTCATCATCAGACATCTTGAAAAAAGTTTGACGTATGCAGTGGTAAAAAGTAATATACGTCATCGAATGGTATGCCGAAAACACATACATATGTTTATCGTAGATCTGTTGTAATTACGTTTCAACAGAAGCGAACTGCACGTAAGATTATCATTATATCATTAAGGGTATCCTCAGGCTATCAATACATGTTGCCAGCATTTCAAGGTTCTCAACTAAAAGGATCAATATGTACTGTCAATATAATATTGTCAATATTTATTGACAAACTGCATTTCCGTTAAGAATCTTGAAATATTGGCAATATTATTGATTGTCTCTAAAAAGAGTCCTTAGGGTCCCTTTTCATATATACATATCATAAAAACTTTTCGGTTGTCGTGAAACGATCGCGTATTGTTTTCTATCAAATTTCATTGTTGAAATTAATAAATTTAAAAGTTCATTATTAATTTAGACAGATTATACTTTATGTATTTAATAATTAGAAAGAGAAAAGATTTGAGACCAGTTACCAGTATTAATGATGAACTGTCCAATTTGTCAAGTCATGATAACGTAGACACTACATACATATGGGTGGAACATTATGAGTCAAAAAATTAATATAGATTTCCAGTAAGTCACAGTTCGGTTTGTATTCACAAGTGAAGCTGTCTACATTGCCAGACAATTGTCCACAGAAACATGATGCAGCCAATCAGTATCTGTCTTTTTGCGGATTTTTTACGATGATTGTCTACGATACGTGTTTGCGGGCAATCGTCTATCAGTGTAGAATTAGCTTAAGCAAATACAATCAAAATCAAATAGAACCAGTAAAATTTAAGTAAGGCCGGCGAGTTCCCGATAAATTTATCACTTCTGCAGCAGCTAATATTGTCACTTGTAATGTACTTTCGTTTTGAGGTTCAAGGTTAACAGAGGATCACCTTGATACAAGTAAATTCATTCTCTTATCGATTCACTAATAAGAATATGCAGTTTTATCCCAGAAAATTTAAGGTTCTCTAGAATTTGAAAGAAACAAGTAGAAATAATTTATTCAATGTTTCAAAGAATCTGAAAGAATAGATAAAAATGCATTCATTAAAGACAATCTTTTTAAATGCAATTCATTTTATATAGAAAACTTTCTATTTTCAATTTAATAAGCAATAAGATATTTTAAACAGCTTATTGACTTGCCCTATATGTATACATCTAAATAAAAAAATATAATATATAAATAAATAAAAATATATCTAAATAAAAGTTAGAATATTATGTCACTATATCTAATTGGGTATCGTGATTAAATCTAATTCTTTGATTTTGATACTGTTAATTTGGTTAGAATGAATTTTAGTGATTTTTAACCTTGAATGATTATTTATGCATCTTCTCAAATTATTTAATCCACCGGCCTGTCAATAATTTTGAATACCTTTCCTTCTGAATTACTGGTAGGTTCAATGAACCAATTAAAGAATGACATTGAAAGTATACTTTTAAGAAGGATCTACATTCTGGGATACTGAACGTGGATACATGGATATATGTAAAAATATTTTAATTTTTTTAAGAGAATTTATTAAAGATTACCTATGTAATCTTTAGACGTTTATACGTCTGAAACAAATTAATTCAAAAGAATGTATAAAAATATAAAGGAGTCGAAAAAGTTAGTCCAACAATAAGAACTGGAATCTCAATATTATTTTTCAAGAGAATTTAGAGGATTTTTCAAGGGATTCAACTGTGAATAATGGTTCTTTTGACAAGTTTTATCTTCCCAATGAATGGAACATGATAGAGACCAAAAAGATTCGGCTTTGGATTTCTAGGTCAAGGTGTTTAATTTTGCAGTTCCTTTTTTACTATCTAATCTCCATAAAACCAGAGATGTAGAATGTTATTGCAATGGCACGACATACAGTTTTGATACACTCTGTATTTCTGGTTTTACTAAAAGTGCATTTCTTAGTATTTAAAATATTTTGTTTGTCTACATTAATGATAATAATATTTGATATTGTAAAATATCTATTTTAATAAATGTATAATTGTGTTTATTTAAATATTCTTATTTAAAATATTTATTTTGATATTATAAAACTAAATGTTTTACTAATTATACTTCTTTACTAATTGTTTACCACAAATATTTCACTAATTATATACACTTCCTAATATAGTGATAAATACCTTCCTTCCGTTTTTTGAATCGAG
Source organism: Bombus impatiens (assembly GCF_000188095.3). Lineage (NCBI taxonomy): Eukaryota > Metazoa > Arthropoda > Insecta > Hymenoptera > Apidae > Bombus > Bombus impatiens. The sequence continues at coordinate 526,648 of NT_176430.1, read as the reverse complement.
CAATGAGTCTGCTTTTAGTATGAGAGATGTTATTCAATTTTCACTTTAAAAAACAAGTTGACCATATTTCCAATGCTACATAATGCTCAGTATTAAGCAGGGCGTCAAAGAATTTTCTTCCAGAAAATCTAAATATTTATTACTTTTGTAAATTTTTTGCAAGCTTTGTTTGTAAAAGTTGGAACAAAGTCCGTAACTTTTTTCCAGCAGTGTATAAATAAAGATAATTTATTTTTGCTTAAAGAACAGGAAAACCGATGAAAGTCATATTTGATTTAAAATTCACTGCAGAAAGAAAAATAACTTGATCACAAAATACCAAACTTTAACATGTACAGATTCTTACGAATCGAGTCTTCTAAATTTAATCCAAAGCAAATTATTTCTAGAAATTAATTTGATATTTTAATAAAATTAGAAATTGAGCTCATATTACGAATATTTTCCCATTTAACAGGATGTTTTGAATATATCACTTTTTATATACCAGACATCGCGCCCTATCAGTATATTGATGTCCGAGGAACGAGAGAAATCGTAGACGTTGTCTTCATTGGCGTCGTATGGGGGTTAGTGATCAGGAGACAGTATAAAGCAGAGTGAACACAAGACTCGTGCTCACTAATGGCAAGATAGGGAGGGAATGTATAGTGGCAAACGATATAAAGTGTCTTGTTGGAGTAGTTACGAATTTTCATGTCGTGTTCGTGCCGCGAATTTGATCATTAAACAAACTACCGTGTAGTTTTATTTTTTATTGACAACGAAATTCCGAATCGCACAGGAAAGATGGAACTGTGATACATGTTGTTTCTGTTACTCTGTGCGTTATACCTTCGAATTAGTACGACCTGTTAGAACTAAAGTTCTAACTCAGTAAGTAAAGTAGTTTGAGTGATGTGCTACAATTTTATTCTCTCCAAATTTTAGTCGGTCCGCAACAAATAACAAAATTTGCATGTGGTAAGATGTTCGTCGTATTATGTGAAAAGTTTTACCTGATTGGCTAAAACAATGCGGCACCCGAAATAATACAATAAATTAAGAATCAAAAATGATGAGGCTAATTAACACTCAAATAACGTAATGTGTTTTCTAATTTCGTAGAGATTCATTGTGTAGATAGATAAAATAATAAATTAGAATTATATTGAAATTCACATGAAGCCACTAATTATTTACAATATAATGAATAATCATTTTCTTCCAAATATGAAGATATATATTTCATATACTTTTTATGAATCGTTTTCTAAGAACAGTCGTATCAAGGCGAGAAACTACGAACTTCTATGCTAAGAAACAGCGGGTAAAGATCATAAAAATTGTTAACATCAAGGTATGCTGGAGTTATTAAGTATGCAGAATATATTTTCTTCGAACAGCTTGGTAGCTCTGATTCCACCAAGAGATGCTTCATAGGTACTCACGACACGTTTCATTCTGCATATGCACTCTCTTTCGCTTTATACTTCGATATTAATGCAAGATGCGTACTTGAAAGATGACAGATCACCTACTCGGATCACCTTGTTTATTATGTCATCATGTTAATAACTGTGCGCGATATTAGAAAATTACGCTTACATTTGTGAAATTAAAAGGGATATAAACAAATATGAGTGAATAGCGCCTACGTTAATAAGTTATATTTCATAATTAATCATTATAAATACAGAACTCGAAAATTATGTGAATTTATTTAACTGTTAAAAAATTGAAATTATTTAAACTGTTAATTTGAAATTACGTGTTCAAAACAAAAAATTTCCTTTTAAAAATGTAATTAAATATGTGGTCAATAGACATGTTTAGTGCTCAGACTTTATTTCATTTACGTAAGTTCATAATACTTGCGCTATCTTGTTTCCTTATTGCTTTCTAAATAAGGATAATGTTTTAAATACCGTTGAAATTTTTAACATTCAATCTACTAGCGTCAGAAATTTGGTATACTCCACTGGGAAAAAAGGAATAAATCCTTAGTTAAGGAAAGTGTGGAGAATATCTTTACTGAATTTGTACCTCGTTTTACATTCAAAACGATGGATAAAGGTGTTAATTGAATCCTTTTAGAATACTCGTTTTGCCTAAATGTGAAACTTCGATAGTAAATGTTTAAGGGAAAATAACCTTCTATCAAGTTTCCAGATCACAAATGTTGGTGTACATGCTTCTCAACATAAAGAGTTCTTAACCAGGCGTTGAAATCACTAGACGAATTAGATCACAGTAATGTTTAACAGAGTTCCCAACACTTAAATTTAGTTTTATTAGTTCGTCCGAATTAAACACAGTATATTTGTGTACTCGAAATACAAACCACTCTACTCTACTATTACCTACTCTATTATTAGTGTATTTTGATTGTCAAATATTCACGAGTTAACAAGCATAATTTGTATTCTTGCGTGCGAATATTTTAGAGACAATAATTTAACGACTACCTGATTCCATCAGTTCATATCGAAGGTAAAAAAAGCTTTACATTTTTTAATGACGTCAAAGGCTATAAAAAGGAAAATATGATTTAAGAAACTGACAAAATTTGAGAATGTCATCCCATACCATTATCTGATATATTAACGAACATTTTTATATCCTAGGCGGATTTTATTATCAGAGTTACTGGGCTATTTACAGCGGTAAAGAAATGCTTATTATCTATTCACAAATTTTTTTTAGTTACGCTTTGGAGTTATTTTAAGAAATATTTCAACTGACGTCAAATGTGATATTTATAGTATTTTCGAACCACAAATGTTTATGATTAATAGCAATAAAATAATTATAAATATCGGTTGTTTTATAATATAATTCTAATCACAGAGTCGGAAAAAAGTTATAAAAGAAGCAAGATGTGAACATATTCAACGATCTTCCGATTGTATTACATAAAAAGTAATATTTAAAATCAGAAAGAAATGACATTTTCTTTATGATATATTTTATCATATCTAGAAAACAAAAAAAAAGAGTCTTTTATGCAAATATTGAAGGAAATATATAGCGAGAAAACATCCAATTTTTCAAATAATTTAAGAAAAGAAGGCGAACCAGAGAAGGTTTATGCGTGAATCATAAATTATATATGAATTTTTCCCAAGTTTTTAACCAAAGGTTTTGGCTAGATCAAGGCATTAATTAAATCACAAAGCAACGTCTATATAAGTTCTTTTTTAACTTTTATCGATTCGTTGATTTTGATGATCATTTATCTATGACATCTCGATGATTCGGCTCTCACATTTAAAAATTACAAGACACACTAGCTATTAACTTATGAATTCAAAATTTGTCCAATTAATTTATCAACTGTTTTTGCTGTTCGTTCGACATAAAATAATTAATTATTCTTATTAATAATAGAAGTCCCGAAGAACATTTTTATTCATAATGTTGCTGCAATTACTTACTGTAAATGGTTACTGTCGTATTATTATCATTGCAAATTCTCGATATATATTACCGATAAAAATCTACAATCTACCATGTAGATGTCCGAGTTATATTCAAACGCCTAAGTCACCAGATACATTAAATATGTATAAGAAAAACAGGAAAGGAATAAAAATTCGAGGATGAAAAATTCTACCGCCAAAAAAAAAGGTTATTTTGTTCATAGGTGTGTGAATAGCTGCGCAAATAACACGCACGTGTCAATGACCTTGGCAAATTAAGATGAAATTCCGCTTCAAACTTGGAATATGTATATGTATAGTTTGAACGTAATTTTAACATGTTTCTAGATCTATTTTCTCAGTCAGACTTTGTCGAATAGATATATGTACCGTATTTGCACATGTCTTTCTAAACTTCCCGTACTATATAATCACATTATTCCTAGTAGAATAGTATGTTCGAAACGTATACTTCTTCAGATGAGTATGTTTGTACATTCCGCCTATCTTATAAAATATTAAATTAGTAATTATGACAGTAGGAACAAGATATAATAGTAAGACTAATAAAACTTGTGCTACATGCTTAAATATTATTACCTCGAAAATGAGACTGTAACAAAAATTTTTCCAATTCTTATGAGAAAAAGAGATTCTTTCCTATTTCGTACCTGAATGAAAACAAATTATCGTATTATTGAATTAGGGTTACAGAGTTGATCAATAAGGCGCTATAATAAAGCAATCCCTCTGTTTCAGAATTTTACGATCAAGGAGACAGAAAAAAGTAAGGCAACGAGACACGCGAAAACCAGGTCGCAACCATGAAATTCACAAACCCGCTGCCGCAATTTAAAAGTGAGTAATCGTATGTACGTGTATATATGCATACGTCAATCAATAAGTATCATTAAGCATATCGTATTTTATAAATATGTCAACAATGAGTGGTTTTTTAATATTTACAAAGAAATTTTCGTAAGGCCATATAAGGCTTGCTTAACACATGATATGCCACTATTTGCGAAAGCAATGCAAGCTTCCATTTGTAGCGTCACAAAACAACTGAAAGTGTTGCTGTACAGTTAAGGCCAAGGTGATAACGGCACAAGTAATAATTTTACCCTTTGACGAGGACACATATCTGATGAAATTATAAATATACCGTATTACACGATAAAAGTAATATATAATATAGACGTATAACATAATATAAACGTTCTATTCAATAAAACCAAATTTGAAATTTTTTTAGTTCTGTTACTATTAATACCAGGCAGCGATCTATAACGTAGAAAAACTTGTTACTCGCTGCGAATGCTCGATCGCAACCTCGATCAAGTTTTAACAATATGTTTTCATTATCTAAATATATGAATTACATGAAAATAATAATATGGAAAAAACATCAGAAGTGTTGCACGAAATGATTATACCTTTTCCTTATTTTCCTGTTTTCCTTCGACGTTGTTTTTGTCAGCCTCTATTTCTTCTTTTTATCTTATAGAGTATAAATAATTATTTTCAATTAGGCGTTCCATAGTTGATGTTTTAACTCGTCAGACAAAAATCAAATACGGTTTAGATTTCATTTCTGGTTTCTAGACGTTAATTCCGTAATCTTAAATTAGTTATATAATTATATAATCATTTATGATCATTGGATACATCATAAATTTTTATGGGATACTCCATAAGTATTAGGATATAAACATATCACTTTTCGAGAATATTAAGTAATCGAGGCTTTGAAAACAATTTTTGATGAATCAAAGAGAACCGAGTTAAACGAAGTCAAAAAGTAGATAAAAGAACTTTGAGACATATGCATATGTATTTTACTTTAACTGTCTGTTATGTGTAACAAGCATCTAACGGATAGAATGTTAATAAATTGTCCGTCAAAAGAGTTCCTTTATTGAAAATGGTTTGAGATTTCGATGATTCGGGATGTCATATATTAACATATATTAACTAGTATCAACTTTGGTAACCGTTTAAAGTTCTCGGCCATTGAAAAACTACTCAAACGTGTATAACCGGTAATAAAATACCGAAGTTTCGTAAGAGACTTTCGAAAAATGTACATGCTGAATTTCATTTCTAAAGAAAGTCAAGGAATGTTAATATGATAGCATGATTTTGACCTCAACACGAATACCTTCCTGCTTTGTCTTGAATGATCGGTAGGTCACGCTGAATTTTTTACTAAATAAAAAATCTATGATATTTGAGATCTTGTATGATATTTGAAATAAGAGCAACCTTTTACTTTTTATTAATGAGACATTTATCGCCATAATGTTACACGACATGTCAGAGACTTTCATAAATAATCCAAACTTATCAATTAGTATACTTCGATCGGAAGAACTGGAGATAATGAATTTCGTGATTCTAGTTTAATTGTTAATACTTCGTTAAATTCTGACTAAAATACTTCTACATCATAATTCTGTCTTTATCGTTTTATTCGAATACTTTATATTCCACTAATTTCCTCCTGTTTTACCTCCTTCTTCCATTAAAAACATCGAATTATTATTAAAAAAAGTTACGTGTTCATTCATCGCTTTTTTATCATTCGAAACAAAATGACATAATGATTCAATATGAATGGCAATACAACTAACAAATTTCGATTCTTATAATACTTTTACGTAGATATACGTGAATAGTCATAACTAATGGCTGGTATGATATTTCCGACAAACTGTTTTGATTTGTGAATGGCCAGAGTCTTTAGGTCAAGGATTAATTCTTACTGTATTGGGAATTGGTTATGTTTAGTTGAATAAGGACTCCGTGCAGAAAATACTGGATTCTATTGAAGTTGACAAACTTTATCTCTTGAATTCTTGATATTGCATATGCAACTTTCGTTTACATTTTCCTAGTTTGTAAATTAAAATTTTATGCGTTTAGTGAAAAACAATAGCAATAACAAACACAACATCCTGATTCCATTAGTACATTGAATATGTAATGATATACATATATAATATATCATTTCTCTATTCATGATAGGTTTACATATCGAGATTACATATGTAATAACGTATGTTGTCACCGATTATCGTTTTAATTGTTCTTCATTCAAATCACATCGCTAAACTAAAAAAGTAAATGACATCTGTCCATCGTAGCAATTATTAGCTCATACATAATGACATTTGCATACATTACTTTCGCTATGTCGCTGTAAATAAACACGCACACCATTTTCGTATACACACAGTAGCTCCCAATGGTACGCGTTACAATTACGTTTTGTTAAGCTATGTAGCTACAGAGTACAGAGTACAGACAGTATGAGACAGACCCGCGAGACCTCGCAACTCCAGCTATGTACAAACATGACAATGCCTCATATTGTTTTATAGAGCTTTAGGAAGCTAATACTAACACAGTAGTAATAATAATTTTACTTATTTTAAAATAAATAACTATGAATATCTATTCTACTAAGGAATATATTTTTAATTATCTATATTATGCAAGCTATAAATTTGCATACTTTTAAGAAAATAACCAATTAAATTGATGGATCCAGAGAAACAAATTTTAATTTGTTTAAGAATATTAAAAGCGCATTGGTAGTAAGTCAGTACTTCATTATCTAGAATAATTTCAGTATTACGTTACCATGGCTAGATAAAAATAACTTTCGTCTTGTTTACTCGTCTGTCGTATTTGTCTGTAATAAAAAAAAAAAAAATGACACTATCGTAGTAAAAAGGATAGGTATATTGACGAGTTCGTTGGAACGGAATCAACTATTTTTATTTTGTTTCTCTTCTTTTTAAAAAGCAATAAATCATAAATTGAGCGAATCTATAAATTTTTTAACCTTCAGTGCATCTTATTATCTTTTACAATAAACAAACAGCAAACAACCTTTTACAATTATCAAGTTGTAAATTACTATAAGTCTAAAGTTGTAAATAAAATATTTCATTACATATCACTATAAACGTTCAAAATCTCCAAAATGAAATAATTTCTCTTAGGAAATAATATTGTAATCTGTAATACATATATTCAACACTTAAATTCCGGGACGAGATGCTTTCGATACTTACATACGTTATTTATTCACAAGTGGAAATTCATTTGCTAGAATCACTGTAATCGCTCATAAAACGTATTGCGCGTGATTCACGTATTTCTGCATATTCATACAATGTAAGAAAACCCCGCCAGGAAGAATCGTCGACTCAATTTGTCCAACTTTTTGTCAGTGTAACAATAAAACGATACGAAACTTCGTGGACACCCTAATTTTTAGCAAACCATGAATTACCAGCAATTTACGTACTTTTACCATCCACCATTTACGTAATACTTTTACCATCCACCTAACCGAAGAAATCGTTTTTAAACTGGTCCTTTTTTTTAGGTTTATATGTTACTTAATGTTGAATTTGAGTCAAGGTAAGCAGGATAGTGCGAATCACAAAACGTACCGTAAAACATGATTGACGATTATCAATAATATTTATATCTTGACATTTCAAATCTGTTCCAAAAAAAATTTGCAACGTTAATCACTTTATCCAAAATGCGCATCCTATAAATTGCTCTCCAATACAAAGAATTCCTTGAAAATCAAATTCATAATCGAATTCCAGTACTAAAAGGAGAAATTACATACACGTAAATACATGCGTCATAACTTGCATAATAAATTCTTCATGTATCATTCATAATCATCTTAAGATTTAGTTAATTCAAGAGATCAAAATTGCCCTAGCATGTTATTATGTTGATCATCGGTGGTACTATGGTCAAAAAAAGACGTTTAAAAAATTCAAGGTTCGATTAAGAAATATAAATGACAACTACTTGACATTGCACTTACGTTATAATGCAACAAAAAGCTGAAAATTATCTGATATTGTTCAGTTTCTTGTTCAGTTTATTGACGCAAGATTTATTCGTGATTAACTATCCAATGGATAGAATTGTTATTAATATTTATAGAGTAATAAAATACAAATGCAAAAAGAAGATATGTATATTGTACTCCTCGCACTCCTATCAACACTTTTATCTACATATGTGAAATATATTATTTACATATCTCAAACGCAATCATTGAACGAATTATCATATGTTTTAATTTAATCTGTATATGATGTAAATATATGTACTCGTTAGTTTATCTTCCAATTTAATGAATTATGTTTATAAGTTTGATTTTCATAATCAGTAGAGTGACAGACATATGTAAATAATCCAGAATTTTAGAACTTGGACCAATCGTCATTTCTGGCATTCAACAATAAATTTGTAATTCGTAATAAATTATTACATTTATGTAATATGCAGGCTGAGTTACCTATCTGGCAGACGATTTCCGTGTAACAATAATAAAAGCAAGTGATTTTTATGAATTTTTTTTAGACTAGCTACTAGTTATATGGACTAGACGTTCTTGGGATGTAAATATAGTCTTGAAATAAAAATGTTATGTTTTTCCTTTCAATTCTTTTTATTGTTCATTGACTTTTTAAACTGTTACGTTTAATAACTTTTTAAACTGGCGTGTACGATAACTAAAAAGCAAATTGATTAGTCAATTTTGGACAAAACTCGTTCACTTTGTTACAAATTTTTGTTACAATCCAGGGATTGAACCTCAAATTTTTACTTGATTACTTATTTATAATATTTTTTCGAACAATATAAACTTCATTTATCTGCCAAATAAAGTCAATTTTTTTAAAAAGCTAGAATTTCCAAATTTTTCGTTTATCTTTCAAAAATAGATTCAATCACATAAGCTATCTAATTTTAAGAAAATTTCTTAATTTTTGCATTCTGATGATAGTAACGCATGCTATTCTGCACGCCAACAACGTAACTATTGTTGAAGATGATCACGAGACTTGTTTAATATATAATAAACGATAAAAGAAACTAGAATAAAAAAGATTACATTTAAAACTCTCTATTTATATCCCAAAAACGTTTAGCCCTATATAACCAATAGTTGGTTCGAAAAAAATTTATAAAAATTACTTGCATATAGTGTTGCACGAGAATTACCCTTAAGCTGAAATATTTTCGACACCATTAATTATATTGAAAAATGTTTCAGGTAAAGGATAAATGGCTTCAAGGCGGGCATGTTTTAATATTACAATTAGTTTTTCTGTAGGTAGACGCGTAAAGATCATGTGGAGGTCAACTTTGTTTTCTTTTCAATGGGGTCATATATTTCATAAAACATTAATCGATGCAGCTCAAGATTTTGTATAAAAAATGACTAACCTACTTATGTCGGAAAAGTATTAATATAATGGATGTTTTAACTTTTATTTTGTAAAACTTATCATATGAAAGATAGAGACAGACATAAAATACTAGTTTTATATTTGTTTTCCTATGAAAAAGATTGTTTAACAAAAAAGTTAAAAAAATTTTATTAATTATTTTTCTTTTCTATTACAGAATGCATAATATTCTTCTCAGTAGGCATCAGTTGCAGCATTTTGGCTTGCCTTCTACGTACTATCAATCCAATGAAATTAATATTAGATCAAGTAAGTGTACCTAAATTATACCATGTTCGTAGAAATTGTAATTTAAAATTCGTAAATAGGTTTCTATGACAATTCTCGAGACATAGAAACAAAATTACTCAGCTTGTCTGAAAACAAACCATCGTGCTAATTGCAAAAACTTGTTTCAGGAACTTCGAATGACACCGAATTCGTTGATTTTTGAACTATGGAGGAAGCCTATCGTAGATGTTTACATGAAAATATACATATTCAATATCACAAATGCGGAAGAATTTCTTGAAGGCGGAGTAAAGTTAAAAGTTGAAGAAGTTGGCCCCTACGTCTACCAGTAATTAATACAAACTTTTCCATTTCATTTTATAAGTTAGATAGACTATTCATCATTTTGACAAACTATTCATAATTGATTTTTTCTCTTCGCTCGTAGAGAAATTTTAGAAAACACAAATGTCACTTGGTACGAGAACAACACGATTTCGTACGTTCCAAAGAGAAAGATAGTGTATGTACCAGAACTGTCGATTGGCAATCCGGAAGTAGATACGGTGTTTGCTCCAAACATACCCATGTTGGTAAGTAAATACTAAATTCATAAATCGATGGATAATGTTATTATTTACAAATGTATGAGTAATTAATCAATTAATTATGATCGTCATAATATGGTTTCGCATACAACATTTCAATCATTCCAGTAAGAAATTCTAAAAGTTTTTCAGAGAGAATAGTTCATTTAATTAATATGGTTGTGTACAACTACAAAGAAAGATACTAATAAAAATGTATAGGATGAGAAGCTTACCGATAGTAAGGTTTATATGAGAACATTATATGTTCATTTTTTTTATTGATGGTCACATTTCAATAATGCTTAAGCATTGACATGAAATGATCAATTTTGAAAATGCTTTGATAGTTTTACGATACCATATTCTTTAACGTGAGATTGATTTAGTGTTAAGAGTATGCAAAATACTGAATAAGTACAAAACTGTTTAATTGAAGTAATATTACAATTATCAATTTATGCTCCTATTATAATTATGTGAGCAAATGTTAATTAATCATTAGTCGCAGTGATTCATAAAAATTCCTATGATAACAGTTCAACGATATTTTACATTTTCAAAGTCGTTATCCGTGATATAATTATCCAGCTTTCGCTAATAAAAGGAACAATCATCAGTAATAAATCAGTAATAAATCAGTAATAAATCATCATAGGAGATTTACTACTTTAATTATAGTATTTTATTTGTTGTCAGTTACGACAATTAACATACGATATTACAAATAGAATTTCGAGATGTCATTCCATTAAAAAATTATTTTCTTTACGTCACATATCCATGATTATTTATTCTGAAATGATATTTAAAATGCGCACTAAATTTATGCAAAACTATCTCACGCGATGCAATAAATCCATGATCAATAAAATAAGTTAATATCATTATTCCATATATATATCCATGATTCTTATATCTGAATAGTTTTAGTACGTACTATATTCTTATTCGTTGTATTGTTTGTATTAATGATTCTAATTTTTCTTATATGTATTGTTATACTTTTAACACTCACAGGGAGCCTTTTCAACGCTGCACGATGCTGGATTTTTTGTGAACTACCCTTTGAATAGCCTGATAAACTTGTTAAACAGTAAACCAATATTACATTTAACCGTTCACGATTATCTGTGGGGCTATGAAGATACTTTGATTCATCTTGCAAGCAACATCATGCCAAGTTTCATAAACTTCGGCAAATTCGGGCTGCTTGACAGGGTAAGTTATTTTCTTTAATTGTAAATAAAAACAATTAATGTTAAAATTAAAATTAAAATTAATAAAACAAATAAATATAGGAAGAATAAATGATGATTTACCTCCAAGAAAACCTAAGCACATTAACAAATCTACTTATACATATGATAAGTAAACTCTAAAGTGCGATATTTATCACATAGTACTTACATACATTATTCTGTTCTAAGAAAAGTCTTCCAAGAGTTATCATACAAAAGCTAATAAAATGTAAGATTAGTTATTCAAGACAAACACACGCAATAAATACAGAAGGAATCATACAATATACATATCATTATTATAAATTGCTTTGCCAATGCTTTCGTAAACGGAATAATCAAATGCATAAGAAACTCTTTCGCAAAAGCACTTGTAACGAACAATTACGCGTCACGTTTTGTCATTGATCTTTGCTTTTCATGAACCATTGCTCTATACTAGGTGAATGGTATAACTCTCGTCACGATTTTTCAGGGACTTCCGTTAACACTGTTTGACGCGTATTTAATTTTGTATCTTTCAATAGGCGATTCTTGTAGACCTTTGTGAGCAAAATACGAATCTCCAAACTGTCCTTTCTTAGAACCAAAAAAATTAATTTTGAAAAGAATTCTACGTTTTTAACTTTGGAGATGTTTTGTGCTTTTGCAGTAGTAGCTATTGAGTTGCGGTTGAGATAAAAAGATTCTGTCGAGCTTCGACGTGCTAATTGTGATGAAATTCGGTTAAATGGAAAGCTCCATGTAATTTTAACACTAACAAAAAGGGATTGTAAGGTGTGTTCGTACACACAACAAAGCAGGAGAAAAACACGAAACTCATTATTGCGATACTTGTCCTGACAAGCCAAGGATGCTTTATAATTTATCGTAAAAAAAACAAAATACAAAAAAAATATTAAAAAATTATATACTCAGAGATGTAAATATAAATAGATTATTAAAATATAATGTTTTTTAAGTTAATTTTTATATAAAATCATTTTATATTATCTACAAGCTCCTACTCTAATAGCACAAAACATCTCAAAAGTTGAAAATTTGTAATTTCTTTTCAAATTGATTTTTTTGGAAACTGTGAATTCTAGGAAAAAAACGATTCATTGAAAAAATAATTTTTTGAAAACTGATTAACTTTTGTTTGAAACATTTTTTTGTCAGATTATTGGAAGTAAAATGCGATGAATGAAATCATCACTGAAAAATTGTGGCAATAGTTGTAGCATACATACATCCTGTATATAGAACAAATATCAATACATATTTTTACAGCATTGCTGAAAGAAAAACTTCTACCACCAAACACTAAACAATAGAAAGTTCTCAATTTATCGAAACCTTGAATGAAGGTTCGGCAAGAGAAAAAGAGAATATCAAGTTTTAGTATTTCCCAGAAAACGCAAATTTGTTTTTAGATATCATAATGTCGTAGCTTCATGTCTTCTCATATATCAAAATAAAACACCATTTTATTCTGCGTCATTTTCAACTTTCACTTATAATTTTAAATAACATATGTATAACACACGAATACTTCTCATTCTTTAGAGTTTAATGAGAGTTTTTTCGTTGTACATTTTAATTTTTTATAATTGCAATACTCAAAAAATTTTAATTCATAATGCGGCATATCCAGTGATAAAGAGCACACGGAAATGAAGAGCATACGAAAAAATTTTGTAAATGTAAAACTAAAAAATGCCAAAATTCGTTAAAATCGGCATTCCCCTTTTTCTCCTAAACTTCAAATGCTAATAACATCCTAAAGGATGTAATGAAAATACTAAGAGCAACGTCCGGCAATTAGACATATCTGAAATATAAACTATTTAAACTGCAAACAATTTAAGACGGGCAATTTTGTAAACAAGATTGCAATAATTAATTGCAAACACCATCAACATGAGTAGATTAACTTGACGCAAATGCGTCAATTCCAATATCGTATTGCGTATGAGATAAATTAGCGACGAAAAAAATTAAATAAATAATATACCGGTTATTGACACAAGTAACTAACTTCGTCTGTATATGAATCGATCGAATCATTTCAAGCTTTTTGTTGCAGAACTCTCATATACACGATCACATCAACACCTTCCAACCGTCAATTACACATACAAGCTCCATGCGATTTAACGATTGTGTGAAAAATATAACATTATATATATATATACATACACAAATACATGAGTCAAATGCGATATCAGATATACACATGTGCACCATATTGCAAGTATAATACGCCAAATTACCGAAGGTTTACGCAATTATTTCTAGCCGTTGCTCCTTTCACTGTTTGTGCAAACATGCATTTCATGGTTCACGAGGTTAGTGTCAACAACTTTTAACTGCACAAAAAACAACTATATATTAGTAAACATGAACAGGTTGTCCTAGTGTATGTTCAGCGAATGAATTTGATCGGAAGTTATTCTTTATCGTTAATCTCGTTGACTTTTAAAACTACTTAATTTATATCATGGATATTTTTATATCCAATTATAAAAATATCTTATAAATGATTAAAATATCATCTTATTAGACATAAAATTCTATTTTTAATAGAATAAAATTTTTAAAATGATTTTATTTGATCAATTAAAAATATTAGTAATTAATAAGTTTTAACTAATATAGAAATATATCATTTCAAATTGTAGAATAGTTTAAATAGCATATGAGAATTCAGCAACAGAAAGTTATGTTTTTAATATATGTATCTTGTCCCATTCTTTTTTCGTCATATGGTGGTGCACAATACATTTCAAGAATCTCGCTTTTTTTCGAATAAGTCGATATAATTGCATAATATATAGTAACAAGCGCAAATCATATATCATGTCAAGTTCAATGCACGTTTTATAATAACCGACTTCGTATAAGTCTTCGTATAAGTTCTTATTCACGTTGGCATGATTTCTCACTTATATACAAACAGTTATTCGCGTGTGTTTTCCTTATCGTTAGAAAATATGTGAGAAATGTCAACCCACCAAGATATAATTAAAGACAATTCTATGATCTATGATGTTTCCGCTTACTTCAATATTAATATTTCCACCAGTAACTTAATCGTTTATTGTCAATTTGCAACGGGAATGCTAGAAAATGGATACTATTTCTTAATAATATCCATTTTTCTTCTTTCGAATTACGTTTATCGATATTTTAAGAAGCGATTAAACATTTTGTTATACCTTTAATCGCAATTTTTCACGCTTTTGCGTTTGAAATTTATATTAACTGTGAAATTATATCATTTATATCGAAAATGCGATTGATCGATGATCAAAGTGCATTCACGAAAAGCATTTATTAACAACTTTTTTAGATGTATGACGAAGGAAACAACGTCGTGCTCATGAATGTCGGGCACAATGAGAATATGACCGAGGAAGAAGGACGTTATTTAAGTATTCAATTATACAACGGCAGTCCAGGAATGTCACAGTGGGGATATCGAGAAGATAATGGAAACGAAACATATCCAGAGTAAGTGGAGAGGAAAAACAACAAAAATTAATTAATAAAAAGTTAAGTGGAAGAATTGAATATTATCGCAAACACTTCATATTACAGGAATACTATTTGTAATCTCATTAGAGGAAGCACCGAAGGAGAATTATTCCCAGCATATCTAGACAAACGTGCTGCATTCAGAATATTCAGGAAAGCGTTCTGCAGAACGATACCTATTGTTTTCAAAGAGGAAGTGGTAGCAGAAAACGGTCTAGGTGGCTATCTTTACAGCATGTCAGACAATTTCTTAGATACTCCTGATGGAAATCCGGATAATACGTGTTATTGTAAGAAAAAAGGAAAATGCTTAAAGAAAGGACTATCTGATATGACGCCGTGTTATTACAGTACGTATCTCTTATTAACTGATGAATACTTAGCGATATTAGATTTCTTACCAATTCTAGCTCACCATACGTTGGCTTGTTGGATGATATAAGTTCTTGCACGAATCAGACTCGCCGACTAAATATCAGAATAGCAAAGTTTCTACCTGAGAGCGTAACGTCATCGGCCAGACTCTAACATTAAATGTCAAAAGCTGAACTTTGCGCATATAATGCAGAGTGTTAGACCACGTGTCTACCAAACATTTCTATAAAACAATATTAGACTAATCGTTTCTTGAACGTAGCTGTTATACTGTTTTTGAAACTGATAACCAACTTTCTTAAGTACAATTTTTATACCCTTTCTTAACAAATTTAAAAGGTTAGAAAACTTAGAAATTTCCATCGAAATCAAGATATTTTATAGTGCTTTTTCTTTATAACGTTGATTGAAACGTAATAACTAATACAGATATATAAAATTACTTGTTATTAAGGTATCTTACTTATTTAAGGTATCCCTGCAGCGATGTCTTTACCGCATTTTCTTCACGCCGATCCCAGTTTACAGGAGAATATCGAAGGTATTAATCCAGATCCAGAAAAACACACCACGAAGATAATTCTAGAACCGGTAAATACAATACTAAGCAACTAGCTTATTAACATTTGCGAGGAATTATTCGCCAATTATGATCGTTTTAAGATACGTAACGTAGCTTCTTTCTTTGATTTTATTATTTGCTTCGTAATTTATGTAAGTATTGCGAGGCTGGCTACTGCTTGAGCAACTTTTATCAAAAGCACATTCTCCTTAACGAAAGTGTTACGCCGTGTTTCACAAGTAAAGCCATAATATGCGAGAATAACGTAAATATTCGAAAGCGATCTATTAGTTATCTAATTGAACAACGATAATGTTTAATGTGCTCGTAAGATTGGTATTAATAACCATTAAAAATCAACAAAGCAATTAAATCCATTGAATAATTTTCAATAATAGAAAAACCGAATTCAAAATTCAAATTTTATTATTGAGAATCGATGATTAACAGAACATATGTTTCTCATTTTTCTTCATAGACAATCGGCTTCCCGATGAAAGTAAACTCAAAAGTACAGATCAATCTTGTTATGCATCCTGTTCAGTACAATTCACAGATTGAAATTTTTAATAACTTAGTAATACCATTATTCTGGAGTGACCTGGTGAGTATTCTTCATTCAGATTTTTACATCTAACATGCTCGTAAAACCGTTCGTAATTAACAATGGGCATGTAGAATGAAGCTCTACCTAATCTACTTTAATCTACCTTTAATGTCGACAGATCAACATTCTTAATACTACCACAAATAATCGTCTCTTTTATAAACCTGTTTAACACATTGTCCGATAACATTTTCTCTATATATACTTAAGCGTGGTAATAAAATGAGAGTAGGATATGTATGAGTATTGTGAGATGTAACCCTAAATAGCATTGAACAAATGTTCATTCAGGTTTCAAGTGCTTCGAAGTCTATTCAATACGAACATATAATGTTTAATATATTAATTACGCTACAAATATATATTACGCTAGTCATAATCATTTTTCGAAAAATACATATTTAAAATTGGAAAGTTATAACAATTCTAATTACAAGCAACCATAATGTCTTAAACTTATATTTTCATAAATTTATTTGCAGGTAATACCTCAAGTACCCAGTGACTTGTTGTTCCTCGTGAGATTGCTGCTTCAAGTAGGACCAATAATGCAGGAGGTATTAATATGGTTATTGGCTATCGCAGGGGTGACGATGTTCGTATTATTGATAAGCACATTGTGGACCACCAAACAGCAACAACAATCACTTCCGGTAGACAGGAGAGATAGCTACGATTTACGAGTACCATTACACTATGGTCAATACACAACGATACAAATTTTATCGGCTATCAAAAACTGACTAACCAAACATTATAAAAGTACTCGTGTACGATGCTCAAATTTATTTTAATATAACTAAATATACTTTAACATTAGATAATAATATTCGTTTTTTTTTCCTATGAGTGGAAAATGCACCAACGCTCTCTATTATATACTTTGATTGACTCAGAATACGGCAAAAGGTATTCTACGTTACAGTACACATTCAGGGTTTTGCGCTAAAAATATTCTCGATATGGATCGATATTATTCTAACAGAATATTATCGTTGCATGCTTTTATTCATTTAGTAATTTACGCTCTCTTTTGATGTACCACGGAATGCATTTGATATTTCGTTACATATAATTAAACGTACGTTATAAATAATATTGTAATAATATTTCTTCTATCACATGTATACATATAGAAACTTTATTACAGTATTTTATTTGTTACATATTGGATTTATATACTTATATATACATATGTTACCAATATGTAACATAACTAATAATATAAATCTGCCGAATATAAAATAATGAATATATTCTGGTAATGTATAAAAAGAAAAATATAACGTATGACATTTGTATACTTGTAAAAAAACCGATTCGATTGATGGAATTCGTTCGCAAAAAAATTGTTGTTGTATATAATATTCTTTTATACTTAATGTCAAGAAGGAAACATTCAAATATAATAAATCACTTACATATTATTATTCCTGTATTCAGTATTTTAATTGAAACATTAATCACTACGAGAGCTATCACTTTGTTCCGTTTCGATTTACACCATCGGAAGTACCTAGCTTTACTACTTGTGTAAAACGAATTTAATGTGTATTTCAATACAACATTCTCTTCTCGTAGAAAATATTATGCTAGCTATAATTTTTAATTATTGTAAAAAATTAATTATGTATTATACTACTGGACTATATTTATCAGTTATTAAGTAATTATATTTAGGACGCACAAATATATTCTAATTTTGTCTAACGTATTAATTCCCAAATTTTTTTATATTTTCCGCGATTTCATCTATTTAATGATATTTCTAAACTGAAATTGGAATTAAGTTTATCATACGATATACTTAAGATAATTTTAACTTCTATTTTTATAATTTGAAAAATAAAATCACCTTTGATAACGGCAATAATTTAAATACGTATTCAGATTTGTTAAGATATTTTACTTAAAAAATAAGCAATACATATATATATATATATATATATATATATATAGCATGTAAACTCTCTTTGTAAAAATGAAGTTGTATTTGCTATATATTCCTTAAAACATGTATTGCTAAATATGCCTGTTTATGATGAACCATAAATATTACAATCGTTTCGTTATATGATTACTCTCTATAATTTCTCTTTTAATTCTCCTTCATCTCTTGCAATGAAATTTTTATTGAAAACACATAACGTAAAATTTATTTACTCAGTACCTGTGATAAATTATCTATTATTTTATTACATAGTATAGATAATTGAAATAAAATGTCTTTTGTATATTCATCATTTGCAAAATTTTATTTCCTCTAAAAATATTGTTATTACATATAAAATCTATATAAAAATATATATATATTTTTATAACAGAATAAAAATATTAATATAATTATAACAAAAGTATTACACAGCATACAATTACAAAGATTCCTTAGGAATTGGTAATAATTTGTTACATACACATGTTTATATTGTAACAAAACCATAAATTATATACTACAATTCTATGAGAATGTTACATATCTTAAACATTATATATTGCCAATTTCTATACTATAATGTTAAATATATACAATTTACGAGATATTCACATCGAAACATGTAAAATTCTCATACAATTTACATAAAAAATAAAAGCGTGATCGAATCATAAATCATTTAGTTTTTTGAATACATAATCCATTTCAGGTCTATTTTGTGCCATACGATTAGTACACCACTTTCCCAAAATCATTAGGTTGTTGTAAACCTGTTTGTCTTTCTCACCTGCTTTTTTATCTATTAGCAAAGGGAGATCTTTGTCTTCCCAACTATCAATAAAATCTTTTAAAAACCTATTGCCCAACCTAGATTTATCATAAGCTGGTAAACCAGTAGCTAGTTCAAACAAAACTATACCATAGCTGTATGTATCGACTTTCGTAGATAATTTTCGTCCATGTAAAAATTCTTCTGGGAGATATGGTCTAGTGCCGTGAATTTTGCTTACCTGAAATGAAAATAATAACAAAACAAATAATAATAATAAATAACAAGATATTTCATACATTTTTTCAATAATATTATCATTAGAATAGAACTTACTTCCATAGAATCTCTTTCAGGACCTTCTCTCGCTAAACCAAAATCACCAATTCTAGGTTCCAAATTTTTATCAAGCAAAATATTAGCACTCTTTATATCACCATGTATCAAGGGCTTTTCTCCGACTGTGTGCAAATATTGTAAACCACATGCAGCTCCTTTAGCTATTTCATGACGCTGGATCCAAGATAATGGTTGACTTTTCTGTTTTAACAATAACCGGTCTTCTAAAGATCCATTTTTCATAAGCTGATAAACAATACAAGGTAGTTTGCCATCTAAACTATAAGCATATAGTGGTAATATATTTTCATGCCTACAAGAATTTAAAATTTTAATTTCTCTAAAGGATTGTTGAAGTTGAAGTTGATGACTTTCATCAGAGTCTGCCCCTCTCTTTTCTATTTTCTTAATAGCTACAGCTGTATTTTTCCATGTGCCTATATAACAAAGATATAATAGTTTATTTAGATGAAATTAATATATATTAAGAAATTTATTGCTTCTATTCTGATTACCTCTATACACAGTCCCAAAGCCACCTCTCCCTAATATATTATATAAGTTCCATTCATTGGTAGCTATACTTAGTTCATTATAAGGAACATGAGGTATAGCTGCTTCTGCTGAGAAAATGATAGCATCATTATCTTTTCTTCCACTAGTTGGAGTACGTTGTAAAGAACCTAGTGCAGGATTTGCTGCTGCTAGAGAAGCAACAAGTAAGTTGTTAGAATTACTTGGAACAACTCCAATATGCAAGGCTTGCATAGGTTCATTTAAAATTTTATGGGATTCCTCCTTAGTATTTTTCTCTACAATAATCTTTGGCAGATTTGGTTCTGGTGGTGCAATTTGATTAAAATTCTGTGTTCCAATCTTCAAATCTTTTGTGTTTTTATTCAAGCGTTTCCCAAGTATTCTATGAAGATTTCCTTCTCCATTATAAAGTAATTTATGAAATTTCTCTTCGACAAATGATTTCAGTGGTACCATAGATTGATAATGCTGCATTCTAGATAACAGCACAAACAATTCCAATATTGTATGATTATAGTGACCCCACATTGTTAGTAATTCATCTGTTGGATTTTTTTCTTTTCGCAAACTCTGTATTGTCAATACATCATATTTCATCCATGTTCCTAAATGAATTCCCATTTAATGTTAAGCTTTTTACTAGAACCTTTTATGAAGTATTGCTAAATTATACTAAATACAATTTTAATTATTAGAATTATATTATTGGAACTTACCAGCAAGTTCTTCCCACTTATCATTTTGATTAAGTATTTTACAAATCTCCGATCGTGCAAAAAATGGCAATTGATAAATATATTTGATATTATCCGTACAGTTTGATGTAGCCATAGTTAGGGTCACATACATATACTAATCTAAACCAAAGTTATCAGTCTGAACACTTCTATACCAAAAACTGTCAAAAACATAAAGCAAGCATCTGTCAAATGAAGCCAAAAAAGATCAATATGGCGACAACACCGGGCATCGTTCTGCATACGGTCGTAAATGCTTTAGAAATTGGCCGCTGGTCATAGCGTTAAACTTTTGCATTTAACGCCACCTTCGCCATCCTTACCACCGAAAGCAAAGAATGTAAATCAAATTACTGCTCATAAATTTTTTCAGTGTATTTAGAATAAATTTCATGTGATACAGAAGAATGTTTAAAAAAATGTTGATTTATATAATAGGATAGAATCAACTGCAAAATTGATCATACTGCAAGTTGCAGACACAAGTGGCGCTGCATGACAAAGCCTAACAAATCGATTAAAGCGTCTTACTTCAGAAACATTTTCCGATGCGTAAGATTATCTCGTCCTTACCTCTTCACTGGGATTTCCAGATCTGTGTCTAACTGTGATCTAATAATCCGACGAGATCTGTTTATATGACGAAAAAGAAAATGAGAGTACTTGCGCCCATGTTCTAAGTGTGTCATAATACAGGTGCTCCATCATACGGACAAATGCTGAACTTCCGCGCTAGCATATACAAGAACCTATAAAGTTAAGGATCTGCTCTGTTTGGTTCCATGCTGGCATATGCTACGCATACATGCTATGCATAGCATGATAAATACATATTTACCGGACAAATACATATTAATTATTATTATAGTATTAGTGTTGAAAACTATAAACTCTTTTATTCATTCTACTATTTTACTATTTCATATTGTTATTTTATATAGTATTATGTATTATACACATTCTATTATTTTAATATGTATCTATATATCAACAGGTATTAATAAAAAACGAATAACATGAATTAGCTTTTAAACACACATACACATACTCATTTTACTTTATTAGTTAATATACAACGAGCTCAGTTTTAACATATATTGCTATGCTATGAATATTTTTACTTATTATTCAATTCTTTCTTTAATAAGGATAACTTGGTCAAAGCTTCATCTCTCCATGCACGTCTTTCTTGAAGCTTTTCTAGCGGACACATCTCATTTAATTCATTGCTAATCTTTTCTGCCATCTCACCTTCAAATTTTGGAACTGGACCGAATGTCATACTTACATCATAAATTGAATTTTTGTACGTTTCACAGTACTTTTTCATGCCTGAAATGAAGTAATTTATTGCATTACTTATTGCCATTAAAATTACAACCAGCTCTCAATTTATGCAGCACTTCTTGTACGCACTAAATTATGTCTTTGTTTAGATGGTATTTTCATACGGTTTCCTTGTCACTTTACGAGATATCTATTTTTATTGTACTGGCAGATTTCATTTACGCGATTTTTATCCGCAAAAAAAATTGCATGAGGAACTAAATCGAGGGATAGCTTTGCTGCTAAATTCGTTTTACAAAAATTAATTACAAAATTAATTATGTTTGCTAAATAATAAAAAATTTTACCTTCAGCATTTAAATGTGCTGCTTCGAAAGCACCGAGAAATGCATATCGCATTCCAAGCCCTTCACTCATGACTGCGTCCATATCTTTTGCACTTAAAATTCCATCGGCTACTAGTCTCCACGCTTCATTCAAAATCGCATATCTAACCGAATTTTCTTGATAAATATATAAAGATTAATAATAAGTTAATATATTATAAAGAAGTACATACTGTATTCGGTTAAGTGCAAAACCATCAATTTCTCTAGAAAATACAACAGGCGTTTGGCCTATTTCAGTCATAATAGCTTTTGTTTGTACCGGTATGTCAGCACGCGTCCAAGGAGCTGGCACAATTTCTACAAGTGGCACATAGTATGGAGGATTTACCTATATTTGGAACAATATATATCTTTAGTTATTGCAGGAAATGTTTTAAGATAAATATAATACATATTTATTTTATTTCATATACATATATAATAGAAAAGCATACATACTGGGTGTGATACAATAATTTGTTCACGATGTTTTAACTTTTCACTAAATAAGGATGGACGGAAGGTAGACGTTGAAGAAGATAAAATTACTTTATTATCAACTAAGTTGTCAAGCTCGTTGTAAACCTTAAGTTTTAATGGTAAATTTTCGGGAACGCATTCTTGTATAAATTTAGCTCCTTTTACAACTTCCGTTAAGTTACACGATCCTGTTAATAATTAATTAAATTGATCTCAATAATAGGTTACAGTTATATTTATTCGAATATCAACTCTATGAATATATATATTACCCACAAACATAAGTACGAACCTTTAATTAATTTAATTTGCTGATCCGCAGTAAGTGAACCTCTCAAAAGATTGCTACTTTCAAGACGCTTCAATTGCTGGTGAATATCTTCGAGAGCACGACTGATTTGTTCTTTTACAATGTCATAAATAATTACTTCGTATCCTACACTAGCAAAAAGCATCGCCCAACTGCGACCGATTAGACCGCTAAAATAAATAGTTTAAGGAAATTCGGTATTCCCAATATTAATATATTTTCTAATCTTATAATTTGTTCTTTTTCATTGTGTTATGTAAGTGAAATATTATATTTAATATTTACATAATAATAAATTGTATATATGTAGCTACATATTGTTATATCGAGAAGCGTATCTAATTCTCTACTGTTTATCATTAAATCTTATAATATTATCTTATCAAAGAAGATTTAATTCAGAGCATCAGCACCATGATTTCTAAATTGTTTATGAACTATAATTTAAAAATATTTTGTAGATAAATGCAATCTTCTAGTTTCTTGTGTAAACAACTATTATTACCAATATAATTTTGTATATTCGTTAAAAAGATTTTGTACTTATATATTTTTAATTAATAAGTTATAGATGATGAACCAGTTAAATGGAATCATCTACCGTCTGCAGTCGCAGCAATCAAATTTTATTACCTCGTCTTGTTGGACAGACTATAAATATCTGCATTATTTGTTGTTGTATAAAAAAACTTCTCAGAAGAAAGTTGTGCTGTTTCAAGGAGCGCATGTAATACTGAAAATAGTTTTTTTGTGATTATTCTTTTAACAATATATTTACTTTTGGATATTCTTGCAAACCGTAAAAAACAAGTTCACGACCTACGACCTTCGGATTATGTATTTTTGAGATATTTGTTTCTGATTATGTGGCATTTCAATTTGCATACCACATATTTGTCACACATTCGCATCAAAACGTAAGCATTAATTATTATTAGAAAATATTTTCACAATTCATTGATATTTCGGCTACAAATGTTCCAAAATGAGAAAAATGAGAAATAACCATTAATTGATGATTTGTTGCTATGGTAACTGGAATTTTTTAAGCATTTCTTCGTACATATTTTCTAATTCTTGTGGATTATGGATGCATCTGCAGTTATAATTCTTTCCTTCATGTTCTCTGATGTTCGTTTATCGCGATAAACTAAATGTTTTTATTTACCCCACAGATAAAAGCATATTGCGTAACCCGAGATATTACGTAAAATTTTAATAGATTTAAACGCAAATATCTCAAAACTAAATGATCGGAATGCTATGATTCTATAAATTTGTTTAAATTATTGTTTGAAATTAAATTTGTTTTTTCACATTCTACAAAAATATCCAGAAATAAGTATAGGATTATCAACAAAATAATATCAGTGACCTTAAGGTCTCGTAAAAAATAATCACTAAAAAAACTATTTTTAGTAATTACAAGCGCTTTTTAAAAAATGCAACTTTTTCTGAGAAGTTTTTTTATATGACAACAAATAAGACATATATTTAGGTGCTCCCATTTACCTGATCCACCCTGTATACATCATATTAAATACAAAAAATGTTAAATATATAATATTATAAAACGAATTAGGATGATACATTTTCCATGAAATATTCTGATGAAATTTATATTTAAATAATTACTATTTGCAAATTATTTTATTATATTAAAACCAAGTTATATGAAATATAATTGTGTATAAATCACTATATTATTCATTTGTTATTAATAAAGCTAAATATATGTAAGAAATAATTAATATTACTAATTACATTCTATTTATCTATTTGTCTTTATTACCTGCCAATTATACCAATTTTTTCGCTCTTGGGAGACATCGTTTCTGAATTGCTTTAAAGTATTTACAAACTTTACTCTATGAAATACGTACTTGAAGTGTACTAATGCCTTGTCTGACACTATATGAACATGCCTTTCTAATTCATACGTATACATACATACGCATATATTTACAAGATATCCCCACCATTGACATTTGTCAATTTTATGAAATGTAGTTTCGAGTACATTTGATTATGTTTTTACAGGAGCGGCTAATATCATGTGAGAATTTTGTATGTATATATATATGAAATTAGATAAAGAAGAAAAAAACACAATCATTTTCCATAATTAGTAAACAAATACAAAATATTAAAAATTTCTAATATTACTTATAAAATTCGTATGAAACCATAATAAAAAGTGGGGTTTTTTAACTGCTTGTTACAGCCCTTTCTTACGGAAAATCCATTTCTAAAGAATGATTGGTTATTTGACGGGGAAAAACCTACAATAACATCAAGGTTATATTGGGATATACAATTGAGATAAGAAATATTCACGTTCGGTGAGTACGTGAGTATCTAGAGAGGTGTACCGAACTGTTAAATCTTTTGTTATTTTTGTAAACTTTTTTATATAGTTATATATTGTCCAATATAAATATCGTCATATTTATAAATATTATATTTGGAGTAGTGAATATTTATTTAGTTGTGTGATAATTTTCTAATAACGCATAATGCCTGAAGTTTACGAGAATTACGCAGTTCCAGTTTCTGAAAATCTGGATTTTTATTCTTATGAATGTGGTAATTGTTAATTTACTTTTAATTTCAGTACTTTAAACAAATGTTCAATGTGAATTCACATAATAGATTATTTGAAATATATATATGTACACATGACATAGAAATATTCATTTACATATACATATATTATTCTCTTTAAGATTTACAAGCAATGAACAATCAAGGTGTTTATAGTCCACTTAGTGGATCTCAAGCGACAGTGAGCGTCAATTCACCTATGTCTACTACATTGTCACCATTACAGGGCAATGAATTTTTAACATTAAATGATACGACAGGTACAAAATTTTTTATGATATATGATTTCCTTTTTTTTGCATAAAGGTACTGAAAAATATATCATTACTTTGTTTAAGTGATTGGAGAGCCATCTATAACAATCTTGGTACAACCTATAGAAAAATTTAGATTTCGATACAAATCAGAAATGGTGGGAACACATGGAAGTTTAGCGGGATCAAATAGTGCTATTAATCGTCACAAGAATGCACCAACAGTACAAGTATATATCTGTCATTCTATTCTTATAATGTTTATCTGATATTGATAAAAAAGATCAGACATTCTGAGTTTTTAAATTACTTAAATAATAAATAAATAACACTAATACTTCATTTAGTTAAATAATTTCCTGGAGTCTGCAATAATACGGTGTACACTTGTTACATCTGATGAAGGCAGTCACAGAATTCCTCATGCTCATAGATTAATTCGTAGAGATGGTGGTCATGATTATGATGATCCACATCATATCACAGTATCTTCTGAAGTTGGATATACTGCAATGTACGTTATATTATATATTATATATTACATGTGTTACATACTATATTTTTTGTAAATTTTATATTATATATTAAAATCTGATATGTTATTACTATTTCGTATTATACATCACTAGTATTATATGATATCTAGATTCCATGGAATGGCAATTATACACACAGGAAAAAGGCATATTAGAGATGAACTTATAAAAAAGATGCAAGCCGAAGCTTTAGAGAAAAAGAAACTTGAAAATATGAAGGCAATTCTTACTACTAGAGAGGAAGCACAAGTATATTATTTTAATACCTTATCATTTATATTAACTATATTAATATATATGTATACTATATAGTATACTCTCCCATATTTTTTCTAAGCTTTTAATTAAGTGTACATTTTACTTTAAAGATTAAAGTTGATGCTGAAAATTATCAAAAATGTATGAATTTGAATAGTGTTGCACTGTGCTTTCAAGCATTCATCTTAGATGATCATGGAATTATGAGGCCAATAACAGAACCTGTATATTCACATGCTATTAATAATCTTAGTAAGTGAAAAATAATAGAATATTTAAAAATACATCTTATAGAAGCAAAATAATTGAAAAAATATCTACTATTTGATAGAGAGTGCATTAACTGGAGAACTTAAAATATGCAGAATTGATAAACACACTAGTAGTGTTGAGGGAGCAGAAGAAGTATTCATACTGGTAGAAAAAGTAGGAAAAAGTAATTATTAAATTAGTTTATTGATTTACAAAATATAAAAAGCAGTGACATAATTTTATACAAATACTTTTAATACAATATTTTTTGTTGTAGAAAATATTAAAATAAAATTTTTTGAATTAAATGAGGATGATTGTGAAATTTGGAGTGCATATGGACGTTTTTCAGAATTGGATGTACATCATCAATATGCTATTGTATTTCGGTAAGTTGTGTATTAGGAATAGGCTACCTCAACTTTTGACATACAAATAAAATATATAATAGCTTATATATATATATATTTTTGTAGAACACCACCATATAAAGATCAAAATATCACTACGACAAAAGAAGTTTTCATACAGTTAGAACGGCCGTCTGATGGAGGTTGTTCTGAACCAAAAAAATTTTATTACAAACCAAGTGATAGAATTATAGGTAATAAATAAATTATTAAGGTTGTATGTGCAGAACTAGGTTCGTGTTGAGTCAAGATCCTGAAAGTTGGAAATCACATAATTATGTCAGACACCTAAAGATATCTTTGGGTTAAATTCAGGTTGGGAGGTAATCAAGTCGGATAGCAAGTACTTGAACATACATATGTGGTTACAAACTTACAAGATTTTGACATAAGCCGACACAACTCTAATCGCACATTCAAAATGACAGTAATAAATGTTTAGGTAGGAAACGTCAACGAATATCTCATTCTGGAAGTTCGGAATTTTCACATATACTATCAAGTCCCAATTGTATTGGAAATGAAAATACATCAGAACTCTTAAGTAATAGCAGTCGAGAATTATCTAAAGAAATAATAAAATTATTATCTGGAGGTCCTCCAACACCAGTGTGCAAAGATTTTCTGAAAGATATGGATGTTGACAGTAAGTAAGCAATCTCTTTTTCTTTCTTAAGATAGAATTTATTGAAAAATTTTAATTGCATCATTTTGTAGATTATTTAAAATTTCTCGTTAATGATGAAGAGAATATGTTAACCACTGATGGCGTATCAACTGTACAAGTATATATTTCTTCTATTTTCAATTTATATTAAGTCATCTATAAGATATTTTTGAATTAATAAATAATGTGAATATTCTTTTATTAGTGCCAGGATGATGTAATGTTCGCTAAAAATATACTTATTGAAATTATGCATTGTATGAAAATGGATGTAAAAAATGTAAAAGAACATGTCCAAAAGCTACTCAGAGACCGATCAACATATGGGGATTCGCCGTTACACGCAGCACTTCGATACGGACAACGTGATGTTATCAAATACCTGTTAATGTTATTATGTACTAATAAGGATTGTAAAACGCTGGTTAATAGCCAAAATAGTTCTGGAAAAGTAAATATACTTTTTAAAATATTTATAAAATATTTACATTAATTTTAAATTGATTTTAACATTGCAAATTAGGATATTTATAAATGTACTGAATATAGTTTAATAGATATAATATCTTATTTTTAGACCCCATTGCATTATGCTGTTTTGCAAAACCAACCTGAAACTGCAAAAGCATTACTTATGCTTGGAGCTGATCCAAATCGAACAGATGAGCATGGATTCTCTCCACTACATGCAGCAGTAAAAAGTATGTTAAATTATTAAGAAGTAAAACTGACATACAATTACATATAATAAATATATGTAAACTAAATTAATTCTTATTTCCTTATATCATAATTTTTTGTCTCGTATTTCATAATTGCTATAATTTATTTATGACAGATAAAAATAGAATCTAGTGCTTAAAAAGTTCCAAAAAAAAAGAGATTTTTAAAAAATGTTAAAATACCTACAATTAATAGTCATCGTAATGCACCTATATATTTTAGTCCCCGATGCTGGGTTGTGTGTTGATGTATTACTAGTCGAAAAAGGAATAGACATTGAAGCACACAATGATGCTGGATGGACGCCATTACATCTTGCAGCTGAAGCAGGATCATACGATGCAGTATGTTCACTTATTCGTGCCGGAGCAAATGTAAATAATACTGATATGTCTTACGGTCGAACAGCATTACATATAGCTGTTGAAGGTGGACATAAAAATGTAGTTGAATATTTACTCAAAAAGGCATGTTACTTATTATTTTAATATAAATACACAATTATTAATAATGATTATAATATATTTTTGATTTAAATATTTTTACTATTATAGACAAATATACTTGTGAATAAAAGAAACTTTAGTGGAAATACTGCTTTGCATACTGCAGTTGTACATACAGGAACACGAGCAAAAGAACTGTGTGCATTACTAATACAACATGGTGCAGATCCGCATATTCAAAATCATAATCGGAAGTCAGATGATGTACATTATTTTTTTCTGTAAAAAATATTTTATTCTAATTTCGGATGCTTCAGATGATATATAATATTCTTTATTTGATTTCTTCAATAGGTGGACGAAAAAAACGAATCACATATTAATGTGAAAGTCGAAGTAGATTCAGAAGACGAAAATATAGAAGGAACTATTGGGCAGTCATCATTTGATTTAGCTATGAATAAACCAGACGTAATTATTATTTTATATATACATGTGAAAATATTGATTTAAAAATTTATTATCATGCGCAGTTATAGTAAGATTTTTAATAAAGAATACATTTTTTATAAAGATTTTACAGCTTTTTAATGATCAACCTGGGGAAACCACAAGTGAAATGTGCTCAGTTGCTACAAAGTTAGAATTAAAAAATGAAAATTTACAAACAAGTTGGTTAAATGATGAACATAAAAAAGAATTATCTACCCTTTTAGACAAAACACAAGGATGGCAAAAACTTGCTAAACATTTAGGTGTTGAATACTTATTACAACCATTTCAATATGGTTCAACAAGTCCATCATTGATTCTTTTAAATTACATTGACGTAAGTTATATATTTTATTATTATGAGACTACTAAAATCTTGGATAATAAGAAATATACAAAACTTTTAGGTAGAAGCATCCTTATCTCTCACAGATATACAAACAGTGTTAAGAGAAATTGAAGAGGAAGAAGCAGCAGATTACATAAATGGAATTTCATCTACATGTTCATAAAATATCCATTTGTTCCAAAAAATATTTACATAATGAAATGTACATATACTAATTGTACATCACTATTATGTACTTTTTAATTTTATAACAGTTACATTTATTAAAATGTAATAAAAATATTTACTATACATATATAAACATATATATGTATATGTATATATATATATATATATATATATAAACGAATGTTAAGTATTTGAAGATTTAATTATATTTTACACTAACGGTTTAGATATATAAAAATACTATGTATATCGAACTTTTTTGTATTAAAATAATTTATTATACAAGTCTACTAAATGTAATTCGTGATTTACTTTATTCACAATACATTTATTTATCACAATACAGATAATATTGATACATAGTCCAACCAAACTTATGTGTCATGTACTTCTTATCATCCCAACCTATAAATAAAATAATTAATTGTTTATATAGTTTAAAAATTTCGATTTTATAGGTCTTGAAAAATTTATTATGTTGCATCACTGAATGCCTTTTAAAGACATCCTGTATATCTACGTATTTACATTCAAGATAGAAGGAGCATCTTTATGATAAATAAAGCATGTATTCAATTGTGGTGCTTACAGGGAACAGCTGTTGCGCATAGTATACTATTCATTCCCGCGTGAAAAATTTTATAAGATTTTGTATTAGATTATCGTTTTTTCAATTTTAATAATATTTATATTATAATAATCATAGTTGAATGTTGAAATGAATCATATTTACGAAAGACAGATCGTTTTTAATTTTATGAAAGGATAGTATATTGATTTAAAAATATTAAAGTAAAAGTGTTATTTTTTAAAAATAATAATTAATTTGAAACAGAAGATGGATAAGTTAAGGAGAGCTTTAAGTGGTAATGATCAATGCGATGAAGAAAGTGGTATTATTACTCAGGTAATTAATGCCATATTAAAGTTATACAATTATTAATAATATTAGTTTTTTGGTATACATATAATTTTATTTTATTCATATGGAATTATTGTTATGAATGCATACAATTTTTAATGGAATACAGATGTGGATTTTTTGGTAAGCTCGTAGAGTAAAACAGGATGCAAAGTTGTGGATATTTTTCAACATAACTGTATATATCAACATTAGTTAGAAGAAGTTTTAAATTTAAGATAAATTGTATAAATTTTTATTTTTAGGTTATGGATCAATCTACGTTAAGTTGGTCTACTCGAATAAAAGGTTTTGCTATTTGCTTTATTGTTGGTATCCTCTGCTCCTTCCTTGGATCCTTTGCCTTATTTTTACACAAAGGACTCACAGTATTTGCTGTATTTTATACATTAGGCAATATCATCTCATTAGCAAGGTAGAATAATATATTAAAATCAAATATCATTAAACTTTTATCTAAGTATTTACATAATACATTTTCTTTATAATCTGCTTCTTTACTTCAGGGGCCTCAACAATAAATAATTCAGTGAATTCGTTAATATAGTATAACAAGAGTTACAAAAATTATATTAGCATAGATTCAGTGTAATCATTTTCCTAATAATTCTTTATTTTATTGTAATTACACATAATATTTGTTTTCAATGAAATTTATAGTTGAGGATAATCATATAATTCTGACTAAAGAAAAATATTTTTTATTTTATTCATAGCACATGCTTTTTGATGGGTCCATTCAATCAGTTTAAGAAGATGTTTGCACCAACAAGAGTCGTGGCAACTGTTTTAGTATTTATCGCAATTGTAATGACATTATTTGCAGCTTTGCATGTAAGTATAATATAATACAGTTTGTTATACATGAATATTATTTCCCATATAAAATAACATTTAACTCAATTAATATGCACATTTTTAGCTGAAAAATCCTGGATTGGCTCTTATGTTTATAATTATTCAATCATTGGCAATGACTTGGTATTCCTTATCTTATATCCCCTATGCACGTGATGCTGTCAGAAAAACTCTGGAATCATGTATCACATGAAAAAGCTTGCAAAACGTACAATAATATCTCTAACTTAACAAAAATGTTCAAACTTATATACTGTTATTTTATATTATATAAATTATAAACTGAAATAAAAAATTAACTTAAGGCACAATGTAGTATTAATCAAATAGAAATTTTTACAATTAAAATATACGTATACCTCATGTGATAAGATGTTTTTGCATATATATTTAATATTGTAATATTTTATAATATTGTAAATAAAGGAAAGTAAAGGAATCTATTAAGTTTATGTAAGATATGTAATATTATAATGTTATTTCTTTTGTAATGTTTATTACGTCTTATATTTATTAATCTTTGTACAGTGTATTAATAACTTTTTATATTAAATGGAAATCAAATTATTTATTGCTCGTAATATGAATTTCTTTATCTTTTTATCTATCTATCATCTTCTACTTACAAATATGTATGTCTGTAAATGTATATTTTGTATAACACTGAGTTAATCTTGCTTTAACTGTTACTATAATTAAACTAAAATTGTATTAATAATGTAATTATAAAAAATTCGCTTTCTAATTTTAATAATAAACTAGAAGGCATTGAAAAAACATAAATTTAAAATATTGCTAAAATTTTCCGTTACGATTAATTTTTCAAGTACGATTTACATCTTCATTATTTAAAAGTATCATGAAGATTAGTAAAAGATTATAAAAGTTAAATGGATTATTTTATTTTAATAATACAGATTATATGAAATTCATGAAGGTAAATGGTATTTTGATTAGTTTGTTTTCATTTAAAAATTAAACGTTGAATATTGAACAACCAATCACATCTCATCATAATTGCAACCACCAATCATGATTCAATACGATATTTCGTCATACACGGATGGAAGTCCTAGTTGGTTGAAGGTATAAACAATAATTTCTTTTACGTCCTTCGATTAACAGCAACAGGTTCTAAGTACAAAGAAAATTCTTTAGCAGCCATTGTACCTTTAATGCGCGGGTCGCGATCGGTTCATGAAGTGTTCGATGATCCATCCTTTATTCTGCATATCTTAATATTTATTGACATACTTTCAGTAAGTGAAATTTTTCAACTTTAACATATACTTAAAATTACACTATAGATAGATGTCATATAACGTAGAAAAGAACTGAAAAAAAGACAGTAAATAACCGTTAGGAAACGTAGATTTAAAATATTTAGCGTAATATTTTAACGCGATTTGCAATATAATACAGTGTTCGCATTTATACTAGGCTATCTGACAGGATATCATAATCATTACATGCAATTACGCCGAAGTCATTACGTATATAATTAGTAGGTGGGAAAGAACAAACTTCATATTCTTTTAATTATATATTGTAGAATTTTATTAAAAGTTACATCCTATTTTTTAATTGCATACATTAGTGATTCATACTACTTATATTTTTACAGAAGAAAATTTAGATCTAATTTGCTTAAGATACGAAAATGCCTGCGCCAGAAGCTGATTGCCATAGTCGTAAAGCTAATTTTAAATTCAATTACAAACATGAAGTAAGTTAATCAATTATATATTTATAAAACATGTAATTTTTAAAAATATATAAAATATTATGTTACATTAACAAATATATTCCATATATGTAAAAATGAACTTTTGAATTATTATTTTATGCAATATTGTACAAATTACTATTATAGGAAGCACGTAGAAGAAGAAATGAAATATCAGTGGAATTACGTAAAGCTAGGAAAGATGAACAGTTATTAAAACGACGAAATTTAAATATAGGCAAAGAATCGCAAAGCTCTGTGAGTGAAAGTGATCACTCACTTCTTTCATCTATAGATGAAATTGTTACTGGCATGAAATCTTTGGATGAAACAATTCGACTTCAAGCAACGCAGACATGTAGAAAAATGTTAAGCCGGGAAAAGAGTCCACCTATAGATAATATGATACAGCGTGGAATTGTTCCACTATGTGTTGAATTTTTGGATTATCATCACAAGTATATATATATATATATACACACATATATATATAATAATTTTGTTTTAATCTTATTCAGTGTATGTATAAAATATTATTTATATTAAATATTTGTAGCACTGCATTGCAATTTGAAGCAGCATGGGCTTTAACGAATGTAGCATCTGGTACATCAGAACAAACTCTTGTTGTTGTTAAACATGGTGCTATACCAAAATTGGTTGCATTACTTAAATCTGGATCACCTAATGTTGCTGAACAAGCAGTATGGGCACTTGGAAACATTGCTGGAGATGGAGCAATGGCTCGAGATCTTGTTCTTGGAACTGATGCTATGCCACTTTTATTAGAGTTAATTAAGCCTGACACTTCTGTATGTACAATATACATATTTATTTTAATGAAGGTATAATAGTATTATTAAGTTTATTATCATTACAGATAACATTTACACGTAACATTGTTTGGACATTATCAAATTTGTGTCGTAATAAAAATCCTCCACCTCCATTTGATGTTGTGAGAACCGCTCTTCCAGTGCTAAATCGTTTACTTAGCAATAGTGACAAAGACATACTTGGTAAATTGATTATTTTTATTTAACATTTGCTGCATTTTTAATTATAAATATAAATCTAAATCTTGTAACTATAAACAAGTTTTTCATTATAGCTGATGCTTGCTGGGCTCTTTCATATCTTACTGATGGTCCTAACGATAAAATACAAGCAGTCGTTGATTGTGGGGTTATTCCAAAACTTGTACAATTACTCGGTTCAACTGAAGTGACAGTCTTAACACCAGCACTTCGGTCTGTTGGTAATATAGTTACAGGCAATGATGCGCAAACAGATGCAATAATACAAGCAGGTGGTTTACAATATTTGGGTTTATTGCTACAACATCATCGCCTCAATATTGTTAAAGAGGCAGCATGGACTATCAGTAATATTACTGCTGGAAACATGGAACAAATTCAAGAAGTTATAAATGCTGCATTGTTACCACCTTTGATACATGTTCTAGAGTGTGTAAGTAAATTATGTTTTTTAATTAATTATTAAGAGTATTATAATGTATTTAATTATAATTACATGTTTTATTTTTTAGGGAGATTTTAAATCTCAAAAGGAGGCAGCATGGGCAGTAACAAATTTGACATCAGGTGGATCAGTACAACAATTAGCCCAATTAGTACAGTTGGGAGTGCTTGGACCATTTTGCAATCTTTTGGAAGCTAAAGATTGGAAAACAATAATTGTTGTTCTTGACGGTTTAAGTAACATCTGCAGTGCAGCAGAAAAAATGGGAGAAGTTGATAGAGTAGCCATTATGATAGAAGAAGTTGGAGGTTTGGATAAATTAGAAGCTTTACAGCATCATGAAGTAGAACAAGTATATCAAAAAGCTACTGCAATGATAGATACTTTCTTCTCAGAACCTGTAAGAAAATTTATGAAAAATTTAGTACTTAATTACCAATAACTGTGCTTGTATATCATATAAAAAGATTTTTTTTATAGGAGGCACAGGAATCAACATTGGCAACACCTACAATAGCTGATGGTCAGTTGGAGTTTAAAACAACTGAAACTGCACAGAGCGGATTCAATTTTTAAAACCCCTTAATCAGTTTTACGTCATTTAATATACTAGTGTGTGTTTCAGTTCATTTTGTAAATAGATTTACATCCTTTTGTCGTTGAAAATGAACATTAAAAACGAAATTTTCTGTCTCTTTCATAATGCTTTATTGGACATCAATTTCCAATTAATGTTCCTCTCTATATATAACTTTCGAGTTATTTGTTTTTATTTTTCCTTTTAGTAGAGTTCACTATTTATCATTCCTGGTATTAATTTCAGAATATTCTGTAATGTATGAATTATGTATTTTGTGATATTCTAAAATCATTTTAATGTTTTGTGTCTTTTTTTCAAATTTACAATACACACGTGTTGAAACATTAATTTTTGTATTTAATCATTGTTTAAATTTTATGTATGGATTATTTTCATGTCTTTTTATTATATATGTAATTGTCGTGATTTATTAAATTATGTGTCTATAAAATATTATGAACTACATTACTTATATACATTACAATTTATATGTATTTTTTAATAAAATTTTGATACAAAAGTTAACATGTATTGATAGTGTAGTTCTAAATAATCTTATATAATACAGTCATAAGCGTTGAACAAGTAGTTTATATATTCAGTGTCATAGTTCTAAATATTCAATAATAATTACAAGCTGATATAAAATTAACTTAAGTCAGTACAATTTCTTGCTATAAATAAAGTCATGTATAATACATACTTAACCGTTTTAGGCTACAAAGACTAGATGAAATTATAATATGAATTTCTTACTTATCTGATTATAGGAGTATGTCATGTAAGCACACGATGTATTCATTTAAAACGTTTCTGGATTGGCAAGTTGTTTATATACGTGCATTATTTCATCATAAAAATTTTGTTCACATAATTGTTAAGTACTATTATAGAAATATTAATGTCATAAAATATTTATTTAACATGCTGCTACCTATAAAATTATTTTCTCCTAAACAAAACATTTTATTTCGTTTAAAGCTTGCATTAGCTGCACTGCATTTAATAAATACTTGTTTTTAAGTTTAATTACTATCGGCCAAGAATAAAGTCGCTTTGATCATTTACTAAAAAGTGATAAACAAATGCAGCTTTTTTTCGGTCAATTGTTGCTTGGACGATCTGAGTACGACTACTTTGATTTCTATCACATCTACTTCTTGGTGGATCTCTTAAAAAAATTGATCCAAATATTGTTGCTACAATATAAATGAATAACAAATAAGTTTATTAATTATAGTAATACATAGTATAGTGTAGAGTCTTACCGAGGGTTTTGGCATCCAATTCATTATCTTGAGTATGATTTAATAACTCTTGCAAAAAATAACAAATATAAACAAAAACTGTTCTCCTTATTTCTGGAAGTTGCATTACAATCTACGACAAAATATTTTAAATAATAAGGAACATAACATATAGTATTATCTTTTCTTAAATAATTACAGATTTACACACCTGTTTGCACTGTAAATAATTTGTTGCTGCAGATAAGCATACACTATGAAGATTATACGGGATTAAAGGTTCTGCTGTAGATTCTAAAAGTAAAAGTAATGCTTCCGCAACTGAATGTACGCTACCAGCTTTGCAGAAGTTAAGGAATCAGAATTATTTATAATAATGTATAAGACTGTAAGTTAGATATTTAGATTAGGATACGCATTGGATCTTGGCTCCAATTGTCTAGCCAATCTCTTATTGCTATAATTTCACTGGGAAGTCCGGGTGTCTCAAAAAGCCCCGTCGTTTTTATACCATGTCGATACAATCTGTCAACTAATAGCCATATTTCTTTAGGTATAGCATATGGTTCTTGAGAAAGATTTTTATTATTTTCCTACAATTTGATAAAATAAAGTAATATTAACTTAACTGTAGTATTTTAGTTTTATTCTTTTATATACAGGATGCCCCATTTAAATTGTACCATTCAAATATCTTCGAAACTGTTGATGATATTAAAAGATATTTCAGATTAAAATTGAACGATTTGAAGGGACACATAATTTGATGTAAAAAAATTTTCCCAAATGACCAGCAGCATCAATTGAATTAATTTAAATAGGATACCTTATGCATATAATTTATATATATATGTAATACGCTTACGAGTTCCATTAATCTACCAATAGGAATTTCTCTAATTGGTACTGGAATGTGAACTAAAGCTTCCATTGAAGATCCGAAACAGCTTCTTTCATAAGTACCTAAGAAAATTATATAATCTGCCTTTTTGTTTCTTAAAAGCAATGTAGTAGCGACTAAAAGTATTGCTACCTGTAACAGTTATGAATATATCCTTTCCTCCCTCAAGATGTAAAATTAAA
The DNA here is from genome assembly GCF_000188095.3 of Bombus impatiens. Lineage (NCBI taxonomy): Eukaryota > Metazoa > Arthropoda > Insecta > Hymenoptera > Apidae > Bombus > Bombus impatiens. The sequence continues at coordinate 488,030 of NT_176430.1, read as the reverse complement.
ATATCATATAATTTATCTTCTCCAGAATTTAATTTACATGCCGATCTTTTGTCGACATATATTTCGAATCTAGTATCACATTTCTCTCCTAAATATGATGTATAAATAAGATTATAAAATATCTAATCAGATTAAGAAAACGGGGAAGAAATCATACCTGGTTTTATAAAACCTTTAAACGGTTCTATATCCAGCCAATCTTTACAATAACTAGCATCGCCTAATTTTTTTATGAATTCGAATTGAACTGGTACCTAAGAACAGTATAATTATTATATACACAATAAGTGTATAAGTTTAAAAAATTTATTTACCTGACCAGTATTAGCAATAATAAGTTCTTTGCTGCTAGGTTCAAGAAATTTCAAAGTATCAAATATGATTTCTGTTGTATCAACCATCACTTGTGGTAAAAATTCGTTTTCTAACTTATCAAGTTTTTTCATAACTTCTTCATGAATCTTACGATATTTTGTCATATCTATGATTCTGATCTATAAATTTTTAGATATAAAAATATAGAGCTCAAGAATATATGATTTATATATTATTAAAAAATATTTATATTTACCTGAGAATCAAAAATTGCACTAACAGGTTTATGATCTGAAATTTTTAATTCAGGATGACTTTTATAATCTATTGATGTAATTGCTTCTCCTTTCCATAATATACGATCACACCATGCTGGTGCTCTACCTTTCTCACTGTGATTATATATGTTTATGCTCAATAAAAAGTTTTTAAATACAAAGAGAAAAATTGTAAATGTAATTGTGAAACCTTGAGTCCCAATTATCAGTGCCTGGGTCATATTTATATGTTGGTTTAAATGTAATTTCTGCTTCTTGAAATCCTTGTAAAACACGGCCTAATCGTCGTTGTTGACCTAATTGATCTAAAGCTAAGATAGGAGCATAATTTTCTGCATCTATATGTTGTTTAGCAGCTAGAACATCCATTTCTGTTATTCGATAATTCAAGTCTCCTAACCAATAGATCTGGCTATATTAAAAATTTTTGTGTTTTTAAATGTACTTCTGTCGATATATACTCTGAAACAATATTTGAATAAAACACTTACTCATGATCTTTAAAACTTTTAGGTGGGACATATTTTGCAAAAGATAATCGCGCACATATATCTGCATAATCTTGATTTCGTCTTTCATATTCTTCGCAATGTGCTGCTAAATGAGCATTAACAAAACAAATCGATGTATTGTGAATAGAGCAGCTTACTGCTACGCCTCCTTTGTTACCCTGATAAGATTTAAATTGCTATAATATCGCACATATTGAATTTTTAGATGTTTAATCATTTATGAGACATGATAAATATTACCATTTTACCCATGATACCAGTACCTACTGTATCAACTGATACATCTTTTATATAAGGTATATGACCATGTAAAGCATATATAAGTAACATCATACCGACTAATCTCACAATAGCTACTTGTTCATACACACCATCTGGATGAAGAGATTTTGCTACAACTTGCCTATAAATATATTAATAGCATGAATAGCAATAATAACATTGATATACTGTTCAATAATGTTTTTAAATAATTATAAAAACGTAGATATTTCGTTATAAATTTTATACCTCCACTCTTCTTCTCTTGGAGTATCATTAAAAAGAAATGCTTCTTTAGTTAAATCTAATTCTTGAAATCCAATTGCATATACATCAGGAGGTGTTTTATCATAACTCAACCACTCATGCAATTTAATACCATTTGGTGGTTGACCATTTACATTCCATGTACCAATAAATATACTATAATAAATTGGTTATAGACTGACAAATAGAAATATTTCATATATAATATATAAGGAAAATAAAACAAACCGAAATGTTTTACTGTATGTATAATCATCTTCTTTGCATGCCATTTGATATCGTACTGCTGATTCTCTGGCAGCTACTGGTGATTTGCCAGAAGCAATGCTGCGTCTTGTTACAACTAAAACTGGACTTTCTAAATCTACCAACTATAAAGAATATTTTAAAATTTCCATTATTAATTTCTAAAAAATGTCATTATAATAAAAATTAGTATAACTACTAACAGGATCAGTATTATCTTGTATTTCTTCATTGGTATTAGAACTTAAATTACGTGTATTTCCTGTCAATTTTTGAACCCACAAAAATTCTGATGCTGAATTCTTGGTTTTTTGATATACTATAATGATTAAAAAACATATATCAACTATTAATAGAAAAATATTGTTGATAATATAAAATTAAATGATAAATAACATGATTACCTTCTATAGCCCTAAATATCTCAGACACTAAGGAGCTAGTTGCTACTCCAGGCCTCATTTCAAATACAAGGTGTAATTTCCTTGATGTAACATTTAGATAAACATCTAAACCATCTTGTTGCTTTTCATCAGTATCTAATAAATGAAATTTGATAAATTGTAGATAAAATATTATAATAGTTGTAGTTCAACTATAACTTGTAATTACATATAAATTGATTATTAAACATGTAAATAATTAAATAAAATTACATACTTATATTACATTTAAAATCTTGATCAATAGGCAATACTCTTTCTATGGTAAGATCACTATAAACTTGAGGAGGTGTTCTTGAAGTAATTAAAATAACCAATGCATGAGTGGTTCCCTTGTTAAGAAGTGCTATAATTCGTGCAGCTTTAACCCAACCTTGTATCAATGATGCATCCATTGCCTTTATAAATAATTAAGGTTTTATAAATATATATCTTATATATATTCTTTAAAAACGCAAGAGACAATAATCCTGCTTTTTAATAAAAGGATACAATTATTACAGTCTCCCCTGAGACAAACTTCGATTGTACAATCATTGATTGTTCTGATGATGACATTTTTATCAATAAAGTATTATCTATTCCTTGAAAGACTTAATAGAAAATCCTTGTGTGGTGGATGAATACTCTTCATATAAGTGTAAAGTATTAATGAAATTATAATTGAATTCTATCAAAGATTTATTTATTATTATGTCTAATAAGAGTGGCAATAAGAATAATGTACATGCTTGTTTATACTAATAGTAATGAATCAAAATAATCTTAGTAGTATTAATAATATCATTTTCTTAAAACTAAATAAAATAGTTATTTTTTATTAACGAATTTTCGTCATAAAATGTTATTTTCTTTCCAGATCAAACATTACCTTATCTTATTTGTACTAAAACTCAGCTATCATTGTATTTTTTTCATATAAACTGCTATATCTTTTTAAAATATGTTCTAGTACAATTACTAATTAATTTATACTATATAGTTTAATTTATCACTGAGGAGAAAGGAGTGACAAAGTACGATAATTGACATTAGACATGATTAAATTTGTTTCCCTCGTGTGTGTCAAAGAAATCGGTAGATATATAGCTTTGTTAGTTTCAATATGTGTATGGGTGTTGTATATACATATATTCGTCAATGAAAATGTGTATACACAAATGGAGTGTTTCCATGAGATAAAAGAAAGATAAAAGGATTTCTCATTAAACTCGTTAAAATCAGTTAGATTTAGTTAGATCTTCTAATTCATTTATATAAAATAAAACATTATTAAGATATTTACATATTTACATACATGTATCTGTATAATTGGTTTATTTATATATATAATTAGATATAATTCTTCTGAAGTAAAAGGAATATGTATTGTTTTTTGATATATCCATATCGTCTTTCATAAAATAATTTTTTGTAGAAACGAAAACTTTTATCAAATGTAAAATACAATTTTAGGCGCGCAAATGAAATTTCCCTAGGAAGCAGGAAGTACCTACATTATAAATTAGAAAATATGCCAACTTCCTGAAGCGCCGTAGGTAAATCTTCTTTTTCTAACGCTTCCATTGACCATGCCGTTTACTGCAATGGCGGTATAGATACTTCACGAAGAAGAAAGTGGATTTTCTGCAATGTAAGTGAATATTGTTTTTGTTTTTTCTTTTATGCACTCATATTAAATATGAAATTGTATGGTTTTTCTGTGTAAATTTATATCGAATTTATGATATTACAACATTACAGGATGATTACGATTTGAGTGGGCAAGGTCTAGTTGTACTTTTATAGACTATAGAATTCAGTTTCTTCCATATTGATCAGTGTACTAGCCAATATAACATAATCTTACTTATAAAAAACAAAAAAATCCAGTTATCGATAATAATTGTTCCTCAAGGAGTTTTCCGGCTTACAAGAATAGGACGCCAAAGAATTCGCGGTAATCGTCCCCGACGTCTTAGGTTAGGATGATTTAAGTATTGTTTGATGATTTTATGTAATATAATATAATTTGTAAAAGTCTAGTTTGAAATGGCATTTATGTTTTCATGTAATGTTCCTTCATGTTTATTTATCGTTAATTTCATTGTAAATAAAACATACTTAAGTAATGCATGTTATATTAACAAAAAAATAGAAGAAAAACAAAGCAACAAATAAATCTTATAAAACCTTTTTGTTTCTAGTAAATGTACTCTGTATTGTAATATTTCATAGTATTATATATTTATACCTTGGTATATATTAGGTTTGTATTTGTTATATAGATAAATTACTAATTTCATAAATTTTTGTTAAGACAAATGTAAGCTTTAATTATTTTAAAAAGCATTAATATGGAAAAACTTTTTGAAGAAAATGTATTTATGTTAGAAGAAGATATAATGTTGATTTTAACAAATGTACATTGATTCTTTCTTTTGTAATAATTATACTTTTAGGTAACACTTGCTATTTTACTATCTGAATGGACAATAAGGTGGATGTCTCAGAAGTAGAAAATATTTCAATGATTGGATCGTCTGAAATCTTTTATCTGCCTGAAGTAGCAGAGATATCAGAGGTGTTAGATTCTACTGGTCTCAGTCCATTGACGTCTTCTTTAGATCATACTCTAACTCTTCAAGAAGATAAACTGCTTTCATCAGAAGTTAATATGGGCATAGAAGATACATGGTATCATTAATATTACTTGTTCAAATAGTTAGCAATATATATTGCTGTATATAACAAATCATATTGGTCTACATCAACATTTTTGTTATAGGACTGAAGCAAATAGTTCTACATCAGATTATGCTATTCCACTTCCACCACCACCTGGTTTAAATGATTTCACAGATGTTGGTGCAGATCCTATTGGTGATAGCGGAACTGGTATAGAGTATGGCCCATTTTTACCTCCCGGTACTCCAGCTCTAAATAATTTGTTTTCAGAAGGTGGAGATTCTCAAGATGATTCTCCCATGGGTGTGTATAAATTCTTATGTATTTATGTATACGCATGTATTTATGTATTCTAATAAAGTTTCATTTTGAAATGAATTTCTTTATTAAGTTCATTAAATAGTAATATTTTTGTGTGTTTCTATGTTATAGAAGATGTAGTTTTACGTGCTGGAGTATGTGGTCTTCGTAACCTTGGTAATACTTGTTTTATGGCTGCTGGTTTGCAATGTTTGACTGCAACACCACCCGTCCTGCGACATTTTTTGGATATACAGCAGGGAGGAGAAAAACTACCTCCTCCAGGATCATTAATGGCACATTTTAGCGTACTTCTTGGCAAAATGTGGTCTGGAAAATATAGTGTCCTTAGGCCTACTGAATTTAAACAGACATTGGGCGCGTATCATTCACAGTTTAAAGATAATAGACAGGTAATTATAAGATATTTTTGTAAATTGTTTAATTATTATTGAATAATTTAAATAATTATTATAAATAATAATTAATAGCATGATTGTCAAGAATTTCTTGCACTTTTACTGGATTCTTTACATGAACAAATGAATACAGCAAAGTGTACAAAAAATTGTCAAACTCCTTCATCTACAACCACTGCCAACTCTATTAATTCAATTGAGAATTCAAATGGGAAAATGATGTCCCCAGTCACTGCCACTAGTAATTCCAATTGTAATACAGATATATTGGAAATGTATGATTGCTTACCATCACCAGAATGTCCAAATAGCCCTAATGTTACTATGGCAGGTTCACCAAGAGGTAAAAATATACTTAATATAGATTTATAATAAGTGAAAATTATATACATACATAGAAAAATTATATACATACGTACATACGCAGAAATTATAAAAATTAATTGATTTTAGATTTAGGTTCACCAATAGGTGAATTAGATAGTATTGCAAATTCGCCACGAGGATCGCCTTTGAATGATGGTGAAGATGATGAAGAAACACTTGATTCTGATGAAACTGTTGAAGCAAAGTCAAGTACGTTTATTCACAATGAAGTTGATGAAAAAAAAAGTGAAGTTACACCTTCGTTAAGGCTGGAAACATTAATCGAACTTTCGAAAAATGTACCAAAATATCATGGTCTTTATGATATTCATAAAGAAGCAAAAACTAGCAATGCAAACTTTTTAGTAACACAACAAGAATGTAATAATGAGATTCATTATGATTCTCAAAAATTTCCAAAGGAAAATGTTCGTAGAATGCCTTTAGACAATTCAAATCTAATGGAAAATCATGATTTTGACAATAAAAGTGTCAGTATCAAAAGAATAAAGGAAGTCAATGTTCAAAAAGTCAATTGTGGTGTAGATTATGCATCAAGTGGTTCTGATATAGAATATGATAATGGCTTAGAAAAATGTAATGTAAAACGTATGAGACTGGATGATCAAGAGAAGAATCATAAACGTGATGGTCAAGGAAGCATTAGTTCTCAATGTACACGAATGTCACAAAGCTATGGAAATGGTACTATAGAGACACAAGATGAGCTTGAAGCCGACAAACATTGGGCAAAGCATTTAAAATCTAATAGAAGTATTATCGTTGATACTTTCCAGGGACAGTTTAAAAGCAAGGTAAATCTATTGTATCATATATGATACTTTATGTTCATACTATGGAGACTGCGTTGGGGTAATTTACACACATAATTGATTTTTACCGTAAAATGTTTCCTATATTAAACTTCAGCAGTTATACCTTCTTGCTTTGCGAAGCATAAAAAGCAGGTCTCATTTTGCTGATATATGATAATGTTTAAATTACAAATATATATGTTATTTATATATAAGATTGAAATAACTTTCATTGTTATATTTCCTTTATAGGTTGTTTGTGCAGTATGTAATCATGTTTCTGTCACATATGAACCTTTCATGTATTTATCAGTACCGCTGCCCCATGCAATGGAAAGACAATTAAACGTTACATATGTTCCCGCAAATGGTGATCAACCTATAAAGTGTGTTGTTTCATTAAATAAGCAATCACGCATTGGGAAATTGAAAAAGGAGCTACTAAAAACACTTGGTAAAGAAAACATTGCAATAAGAAATATTGCACTTGCCGAAGTTTTAGAAAACCATATATCAAAGATTCTGGTAAGCATATAGAACTTAACTCCTCCTTAACTAATTCCTATCGCGTGTATGTATATATTAAGAAATTTTTATTCGTTTAGTCAGTCCATTGTGAGTTTATGGTATTTCAAAGAAGTCTGCAGATTTAGTAGATATTTGGATAATGAGGTTACTAGAATAATCCTTTAATCCAATATGTTTTTTAAGGATGTATCAAGTTATTTGTTTTAATTAGGAATAAAGTTCAATTTTATTCCATATCATGAAAAACGGTGCGTGGGTCTATATGTTAATGCGAGAATAATTATGGAGGGTGAAGAAGGCGGCTTATCGAGTAGTCTCGATAATCGTTGATACTGCTCTCCAAGAGTAAATGTTGTGGAAGAACATTCTCGTAGCGTAAAGTTTAGTTACGAGGCTACATTCCATCACACAGATTCAATTTCTTTGTTTCTGTATTTTTTTATATATGTTTAATTTGGTTTTCGTTATATACTTTCTTGTTATTGGCCAACTATGGCCATCATTCCTCGATTATATTATTTTACCCTTGCACCGTAGGTATCAGGAATTATGTATCTTGTTTGCTGTAACTTATCACACTAGACGGAATTGTCATTGTTGGATTGTACATCAAGGTTTTACATTTAAGGATGACAATACACTCTTGAGACACATCAATGATACAAATCGATCTATATATGCCTTTGAACTCACGGAACCTCCTGATGCGTACACTTCAGTATCAGACGGTGGTGGAGATCGTATATCGGAGGCTGATTCCTGTCAAAAATGTACAGTTATGGGAGAAGAAATTCCATGTACAATTTGTCTTGAAGAATTGGACGGAGATTTAAAAAAGCATAGCGGAAATAGTTGCAACTTTGTTATGTGCGATACTTGTATTGAGGTAGGCTACTCTGTAGCTTAATTTTTCTAATATGTTCGCAAGAATGAACAGCATTAAACGATCAAAATTTCCTATTAATTTATTTTTTTACATTATTATTGATACTTTATTCGCATAATCGTAATTGGTATAATATGTAAACCCGATGATGAAAACGGCAGCTTCAATCTAGCGGAAGGGGTGTACAGGCAAGGTACATAGTTACCACGTTTTCACCTCGGGAAGGTCTGAGATTCAGTCAATAAACGTTCTAGCCGGACGGTATCATAAGGGTACGTACGGGAACCAGAAATAGCTTTTTGTTGCCAATTAGCCCAGGAAACTTCGCTCGAAGTAGAGGTACTTGGAAACGAAAAGATGGAAACCCGTATGATTCGCTATTTGAGTACAATCCGCAAGCCAAAAGACGTATACTTTGGAACTCAATTCAGACTAATCTGAAGCTGCTGTATACTGAGGGTATTATATTATCCTTTAACAGTCATATCACATTGCAAAAATTGAACTTTAAGTACATATTTAAATCTCACATGTTACAATGTAAACTTCCTAAGTTATTGTTTTATGTTTAATTTAACAGAATTACTTCAAAAATCAAACGGAACCGCAAATGTGTCCAATGTGTTCAACCTATATGACTGCATCATCCTTTATTAAAATAGATCAAACAGGCAGACCAAGACCTGCAATTAGGATCTTAAATGTACCATTGGTCTTGCGACACGATACAACAAATGAAACGACAAACAATCGTAAAGGAACAAAACTTTTTGGATATCCGCATTTAGTAAGATTACCTTCAAGAGTAAACGCTAAGGACTTGTATGATATTGTAAGAAAAAATGTACCACAAGAAGGAAATTATACACTTCATTTTGTTACAGGACAGGTTAGAATCTCTATTATTTTTTGTGGATTTAATCTCAATATAAATAGTTTTTGATATAGAATTAAATATATTAACGAATGTACCTTTCTTAATAGGGGCATCATTGTTCTCGTTGCATGTATACTACACATTGTACAGGGTGCAGTGTACCCGAAACGGGTATGGTAATCTTGTGTAATGGTGATACTCTAGCTGTACGTTATACGGAACAGGTTCCTAAGATCGCATTGCCCATTGATCATGTTAGCGTCAGCAAACAAAGGCCTCATCATCCTTTGTCTTTATATGATTGTCTTCAAGCATTTAGTCAAAGGTAAAATTTATCATTAATGATTAAAATTTTCTAGTTCCACAAATTTTTCAAATAACTAATAAATAATATTTTATAGTGAAACATTAGACGAATACAACCCTTGGTTTTGCCCAAAATGCGAGCGAAATCGATGCGCTACGAAAACTCTCACAGTTCATAGATATCCCAAGTTCCTTATAGTATATTTGAAACGGTATGTTTACTTTTGATTGTATGGCGACGTAAAGATAAAATTTGTTCTGCAAAATACGATAATTGTATTTTGTTTATTATAGATTTGTATTTTATGAGTGTACTAGTATGAAGTTAGACGATAAAGTTACATTTCCCTTGGTTGGTTTGAGCGTTGGACAGCACTTATACGATCTTTATGCATGCGTTTGTCATTTTGGAGGTATATATCTTCATTTTATTTCATTCGTAGTTAAAAATGATGTAAGAGATGTTCTTATGTATTGTTATGTGTTATAAGGGGTCTCAGCTGGACACTATACAGCATATGCAAAAAATCCTCGCACTGATATGTGGTACTACTACAATGATGAAATTACAAGCAGACAAAAACCTCAGGAGGAAGATTTTAGCAACGCATATATACTTTTTTACAGTCGGCAAGGGACCAATTTAAAATCGTGCAATATATAACCAGTGCTGGAACAAAGAAACTGGCAAATAGATAGTGCCAGTGATATACAAAGTGTGAGAAACAGAAGAGTAACTGGGAAATCAAGAGAAGAGTTTACAAGGTGCTGCGTTTATATGTTGATCGAACTATGTCATATTGAATGGAAAACTGCTTACAAATCTTTCGATCTATTTTTCCTAATAATTCGTTCATGGTCTGCCTCTGTGTCTCTTTTCCTTCCTTATTCAATTTGATGCTGTTCAATTCGCAGTAAACATTTTACAGACGGTATAGCGTGCGGGATATACACGTGGAAATTCATTGATTGTCAATTGTATCTATCACTAGGAGTAAATTTGTGCATTTTATCGGTGATTGTTTACTGAATTGGAAAGTATAGTGTAATTACCAGATTGTTAATGACATTACTCGTGGAAAACAGCAGTTGTGCAAGGAAGAGTTGATAATTTGGAAAGAACTAAGCGTATTTATACCAGATTAGTGCATAAACGTACGTCGAATTTGTACAGTAGGTGATTAAAGTAGACTTTGGGATTTTGAACAGACGTAATTTATTAGTGAATAAAGGCGAACGTTACGGCTAGACACACTTAAAAGTACGATTCTTAACGATGGAGCGTAACCATTCACTGTATCACTATTTCCTTTTTATCTGAATGGATACAAGACTGCTAAGATGTTCGTAATCTGCATGTACATTGTAGCAAAAAGGATTTGTATTTGCAGATTATTTATTAAATTAGTTTTGTTGTAATTTTATTACAAGGTATTCATTTTACTTGTTATATGCGCTCGTATTTTCACGCGTACAATGGACACACGCATGCGTTATAATACATAATCATCATACCCGTTGTTAATATACTATTTGTGGCCCGATGACTGTATTATACGTCTTTGCCGGACAGATTATTGTAAAAATTATCGTAAAAGAAATGGTTCTAATTTTTCGGTTAAAACCTGCCAACTACGAAGTGATTATACTGTATTATATTTGTGTTCATTCGATTTATGTAATTTCGTGATTGTTTCCTGTTTTCTAATCAACTTGGTTTAGCTACGATATATAAGTTATTGACGAATCTTTGGCTATAACATTAATATCTCTTGATATCATTTAACAAAAAACTTTTAATATATCGTTAGAGATAGAAATCGCCAAATTTCTAAATTGTTTTGTTATATTGAGTTTAATAATATTAGGTTTTAATAATTTATAGTACATGTTGGGTAAGAAATAACATTATTCTAATTGCTATTTGGAAGAATTGTAATTGTATTCTTATAGCCATCAAAAATTTATTCGAAAGAGAAATATATTAGTACAAAGATTGAGATATGCAAAATCGAGGGAAACTAAGGCCACCGATAGGGTAATGATTAGGTACGTTAAATATGTATGTAAAAGACGATCTTTGGTATGTACATTAAAAATCTTATCGTTAAATGTTTCGCGATAAATATTTGTATTGTAACGATCAAAAACGTTTATTTGCTCGATGGTGTCAAAAATACGCCGTTAATTATTGAAGAGCAGTACTCGGAAACTTTTTAGATATTTTAACGATAACCATGAATAATGGTATGTTGGTGTTAGAATATATTTCTCAAAATTTGTTTCAACCGTTCCTTTCTCTAACCTAACAAAACTACAATTATTCTACCCTTTTGTTCAAATGGTGATGTACATATCACTGTTTCTTCTGTGCTTGGCTACTTTTCTTTATCTATGCGCGCCGTGTATCGTTGTCAAAATTTCGATTGTTTAATGTAAAGACACTGTAAACCATACCACTGCTCCAGGATGTTCCAGGCCTCCAATCTCGCAATTTATTGTTCGGGTTTCACCATTTAAAACGAATAGTGCATCACTAGATGGGCTGACCATATATTTACCAAATATGCCACTTTGTACAATTGGTCTATTCGGGTTTCCCCATTTTGTTAAATTAGGCGACGTTGCTTTACCCACGCCTGTTATCATTTCCACTTTACCTATAGTTAAAAATTAATGTTTTAACTTTTGATGCAGTATTATATTATTGTGTTTTAAAATTTTCATCATACCGGTGGACAGATCAAGGAAGAGAATGTTTTCTTTGTCAATGGATGATGCGTAAATATCATAACCGTGCGTCGTTTGTGATGGATAGAGCGCGATATCGCTGATATTCAATGTCGTTTTTACGTCAAATGCGAATTTCAAACCATCGGCTAAAAAAAGGATTAGTTAATTGTTATTAGTAATGCCGTTAATAATCTTATAAAGAAAAAATAAATTCTAGTTACATGATACTTCTTGTACGACTAGAGTTACGCCTGTGTCTTGTTTGTCTAACGTGACAAGGTGCCGAGAGTCGGGTGAAATAGTTGGTTTCCCTAAAAGATTTGGTTTGTATGCAAGAACGGTGTCAGTTAAATAATCTAACAACAATTGGCCTGTTGGTCGGTTGGTAACCGGTTCTTGACATTCGATTACTACAAATCCATCTGAAAAAATTGTAAGGTATATTTATAGATTGTTTCAGTTATGTATCAAACATTTATCAATTTAATACATAACTAAAATAAATTACTCACATAGGACTGAAAATTGGACATTCACTGGAACACAATTATAAGAACTTAAATCAGCGCTACGTGTATATTTCATATTCTTTAAATCAAGTTTATACATGTTACGTTGATTCGCATGACTCACGTAACCGTATTTGAACACGTTCTCAATATCCTAAAAGATGAAAAGTATACGGTAATACTTACGTTTACGTAATTTCAGAGTGGATGATAACTTTCAATGATTAAGAGACTTACTTGCGATTCAGGAATATAAATATTTTGGATTATATCAAATTGCGCATCGATAGGCTCTGGTCGAATGGCTCGGTGCTTTTTTTTCTGAGCAGCATCTTCTATTACTTGCACCGTTTTTACATCGATGTCTTTCTCGTTTCGCCAGTTCAATATCCATACTTGATCGAGAGAGGAAACGTACCAGAGCTGAACAGGGTTTTTGTCGGTCGGTACCACCTAATACATTATAAAGAGAGTAAGATTTATTTTTAATCGTAGTAGTTGTATTAAACGAATAGAGTCAATATTGACAAATTAAAATTTACTCACATCGACTATAACCATTTGTATTTCACTGATGACAAGTACGCGATCTTTATCTGGTTGACTGACGTACACATATCGATTTGCTACATTAATCGCGCGTCCCCATGAACAAGGGACACCCTTAATGCCACACACGTATTCCTAAGTTACGAAATTTAATACATGAAAACATGAAAATGAACGTGTTAGTCCAGGCTACCATTTATAACTATTAAGTATTTGAAAGTATTCACAACGTCGATATAACAACAGTAATATTCGAATCAAAATGCAACTTACACTTAAAAACTTATTGAACAATAGCAATCTCGACTATGAAAGCTTAGAATCGTTTATACTACAATTATTTAATAACACGTTTAATTTTACCTGTGTACCAGGTATCACATCCGTAGAGCGAATTTCATGTCGTGGTCGGCAAGCAGACGGTTCGTATACCAAAATGCCCCATTCGTGGAAAGAGAAGAATCTCCGCTCTTCGTTCTCGGTCGCTAGATAAGAACATAATTGTTATTAATTTATCGAAATTAATGATCAATAAATGATCTATATTTTATATTTGCAAATACAATTACTTTTCCTTCTTTATTTTTCATTAACTGACACTGCGTTATACGTATTATATTACCTTATCCAACATGTAGAAGGAGAACAGGTTTATACATATGGTATGTATACTAATTTATCGCATAACTGATAAATGATATATATATATGTCGGAGATGAAAGGACATCGGAGCCTTCCCTTTGGAACTTCGGGAAAATCCCTTAACACCGTAATCTAGATTCTATCATAGGCGTAATTAAACAATTGTTCCCACTTCTGATGTCGGATTTACATTAGAATTAGGGTTAGGGGCGTGAAACGAATCTTCATTTGGATTACCAGTAGAAGTAGGGTTAGGGGCGTGAAACGAATCTTCATTTGGATTACACATTGTCGTTATGCAATAGAGAAGACATTGACTAGTGCAAATACGATTATTACAGAAGTTAACAAGTAACCGTGGTAATTAGATACTCGAGAAGCTAATGACAATGATCCTAGGTTCAATAACGAATCCGCGGTCAACGGGATAACAGGATGCGCTTTCTTCCAAAGCTCAAATCGTACTCGACTTGCTTGGCTACGATGGAAGTATAACTAAACTAACTCTTTGTTAAAACGTGGAATATCCACCGAGCGTACAGACGCTAAGTACTCGCTAATACCGACCTCACGCGAGAATATCTTTCCCGTCCCGATGATGCCACAGAGGAAAACTATAGTGGGAAAACTATGATGGGGTGTGTCTAAGGACACGAGATCATCGGATTCGTCGAGGATAGCCTTCGTTCAGAAAGTGAGGGAAATTGACGTTGCTGTTAATTGGTCAATTTCCATGTTGGTGGTTAGAAAAAGATGCTAGCCGCCCTCGAGGGAAAGCTGCACGTGTACTGTGAAAACGCATCGACATCTGGCAATCATCTTACTTGAAGAATAGGGTCTGCAAGTGGCAAGCTACGGGACAGAGACCGCGGGAATGTTTACTGTTGAGTGTTACAACTATTTCCTTTTTAAGGAGAGCTATAGAATTACTTCATGCCTCTGTCAGACAAAGCGTTCATCCCGTGACCGCGGCTACGTTCGGCGACTGGTTGTCGCCTCGAGCCCAAGCTCGTTATCACAAATCTCGAACAAATACAATTAATTACGCCTGTGATAGAATCTAGATTATGGTGTTAAGGGATTTTCCCGAAGTTCCAAAGGGAAGGCTCTGATGTCCTTTTATCTCCGACACATATATTTATTTATATTTGCGAATATAATTATATATCCCAGACAGAGAGACTATTTATTTTTTGCTTTATATCAACGTATAGAAGGACAGGTTTATACATACACATAACAAGTGACTTACTTGGAGTGGGTTGTTCCTGAACCACCAAGCTACTGATATCTCTGGTAACACCGCCGATACTACTAGCTTGACACATGTAGGCTCCAGTATCGGCGTAATCAACGTTTTTAATGATGAGTTTAGTACCGTTTCCAATGATATCGTACTTATCCGGTTGATCATGGTTCAGCGCCTCGTCGTTTTTCAACCACTGCACTCGTGGAAGAGGTTCACCAGCCACGTGGCATCTTACGTTTGCTTCTTCTTTCAAACGTTTTGCTTGGAATCGCGGCGTTACCCTCACTTCGGGAATAGCTAAAAAGTAATTTCGTAAAAATGATCGTTCTTGCGTTAACGAATTTTGCAATATTGGTAATACTTACTGCGAATACTTAGGATATGAGTTTGAACAACGTCTTGATTTCTAACTGCGTGACAAGTGTAATTTCCAGCGTGTATCAGTTGCACTTTCGTTAGATAAAGACTGCCATCGTTGAACACTCGAATCTACCGAAGAAAAAATTAATTACAGATTTATTATCGTTGAAGTATGAAAGTTCATTTGTCTATGACAATTATTAAATTATTATCGAAGTATTTATTACAAAGATGTGTAAAAGGGGAGTGGTCGTCTTTTTTAAGAAATTGTTACTTGTTCATTGTACCTCAGGTTCGTTTAGCGTTTCTAAATCAGCCCCGTTGCGTCGCCACACTAACGGAGGTGGCGGTGTTCCCGTGACATCGCATTTGATTTCCACATTATCGCTTACCCTCGCGGATATGTGGTTTATCTCGAGGGACTTGTCCAGAGATACCACCGAGACACCTATGAACGATTGCGCTAGTTTAAAAGATACTATACGTATGTAAAGATTTTAATTCTATACAAATGCACGTATCTTGGCTTTCGTTATTAAATAAAAAATATCCCGAACCTTTAAAAAGATGAAAACTTGTGGCTACAATGGTTAGATCGAGTAGTTTGAAAGAATACTTACTGTAAAGTTTGCTGAACGCCATGTAAAATTCATTCACGTTCAGTTTTCCATCGCCATCCGTATCGTCATAGCTGATCATGTGACCGAGATTGCAGCCTCTGCATAATTCTTCCAAGTCTTCGTTTTCCGCGAACTACAAATTACCATTTGTCACATAAAATACATACGACCACCGATTAAATTGATTATCATGGAGAAAGTAAAATAGAAGAAAGTTACTTGTTCTAATTCTTCGCGTTCCAAATTGCCATTATTATTCCTATCGTAGTGAGAAAACATTATACTGACAAGGTATTCTTTGCTGTGGTTATCTTGGGACATTAATCTCGCGTGATTGTAGAGCAGCAAATTATCCTGGAATGGAAGTAATATAATCGCACAACGTTCAATGATCGAATACTATAAGCAACGTTTCACTACATATCTCCTCTTGCCTTCATTATTTCGTATTCTTGATTCGAGCACTCCTTCGAGTCCGAGTCGTTCTTCTCTGGTATCAAGTTATCCTTCAAACCACCCTTCTTTCGACTTCTGGATCTTGGGTAAGAAACGATCCTGCCCGTTTTAGGGGATGTTCTATTCATGTGTAAGGTTCTTCGAATATGAGCGTTTTCGATGTCTGGATTCAGAAAGACGAGATTTTGGATTAAAATGTGGCTCGAATTTAATCACATTACCTCTAACATTTTACCTAATTTAAATGGAATATTTTCTTCTAAAATTTGATCGACGATTTGTACTGTAATTTGTTTTACTATTTGCAACATTACACAAACAATTCATAGGTTTTGAGATTTCGATAGTAACCAGGCTGCAGAGATTTACAAAGAAATTAAAAAGTGTAGTGATATTTACACGAAATGTACATGATACGCAAAGATATATAAAATATCCATAATATAGTATTTATTAAATATTTAGTAGGTTAAATCGATTTTTGCGTAAGCTCCACTTCAATCAAAATTTCCACTAACATCCATAGTCTAATAATAATGTAGTCTAATAATAATAATGTAGAAGAAACAATTGAAAGAATCTAAGTAGTCTGATAGATGTGTCAAAGCTAATTAGCACAAAGAGTTCGAGAATAGTTAAAGAACTTCGATAATAATTTGTACTGAAATAACATAAGATTTTTACCATGGTGTAGACATCGCATCAGTCTGCTTCTGGTTAACGGCGATTCAGAGTGGCAGGCAGCTTTGTGTAGCTCGCAGTGATTCGCGTAGATTTTTCCATTACTGGCGCAAACTGGTCGATGCCTTCGCGGGCATTTTCGTATGCAAACGCACACGGCGATGGTGTTGTTTTTTGGCGACAGTTCGCATTCTTTGCCGATCCCGCAATATTTTGCCACGCAAGGATCGATCGGATGTGGGCCTGTGAGAAAAATAAGGGAGACATCACGATTTCGCCATGGGCTTCGAACAACATCGAAAGCTATTCCCGAGCGATTGATTCCGCAAATACACGTGCGACTTGCTTTTTCCGATCGTTGCACGCTGGTACACGATTTCAAGTTGTCCTGAATTGAATTCGAGGCTTTGAGATCCTCGAAAATCTTCTCGCGGTTAAAGTTATTTAAATCTTTTGGCTACGAGGTAGTTCGTCTCTTTTCCTCTTTCTTTTTACGCGGTGGTTTCGCGTTACGGAATCTGCGATCTCCTTGTCTTTGGCCTGAGTTCGTTCATCAAAGAGACTCTCTCGAATATTTTATTACCGTGGTCTTGTCCAGATTTCGAGCCCTCTTGTTACGGCTTTGACAGAGAAGGGGACGCGTATTAAACAAAGAATCGCGGCTCGAAACTGGACGAGTATTTTTTTCTCTGTTTCGGGTTATTTCGAGTTTTATATGTTACACTCGTTTGACAGAGACGTAGCGTTGAATTATTGGTAAACGTCGACAGATAAATTCTGCCTGAAACTTGTTCTGGTCAACAATGCAGGATAAATATTTCATACGCGTGTTTGCCGTAATTAATACGGGTACCTGTTGTGACTGACGCTAATTAGCACTCGAATTTGTAAAATTCACGGCAAAGCTTCGAGTTATTATATCAGCGATTATAATAACATATCGACTGTCTTTGTGTTTATACAAATTCAATCGTTTTCTGATATTTAATATCGCGATATCATCGATAATTGAACCGGTTGTCGCTGTTGTGTCGAGCTGCGTTTTGATTTCAATGGATGTGTTCAAAGTAATCACAGGCAATATCGATATATATACACGTATTTCAATATTATTTATTTATTTTTGCGATGCGAAGTTGAGTGCAAGTCGATGCGTACAATTAAATTTACTTTCTAACCAGATAAAGTTGATATGCAATGTGCGCGTTATTTTACATAGTCGCGTTAATATTAATCCTTGGGCTTGTCCTTTACGCGATTCTCGCGGCGTATCGTTTAGTGTGAAAGAGCGAAAAACTAAAAGAGAGATCTTCCGAGGAAGAATCAAGATAACGGGAGTAACAGGAAAAGAGAATGACTACGAAGGTCTCGATAGGCGTTCAAATTTTCGGTGCGCTGACTATCACCGGCGTGGTGCTCTTTGTGGCGTTCTTTATCCTGAAAATACAGTACTTATAAATCCCTTTTCTCGAATGACGGACGACGTTTGGTTAAAACAGCATAAACAAATGGGTCTCGTTTCCGTTGCTGACGACGCTTCTTCGTTTTCCATTTTAAACGACTACTGTTCGAGGGCGAAAACGCGAAAATCTGGTGTTCGAATAGCGCCATTGTGCGCTGAAAATTATACATTCATCGGAATAATCACTTAATTAAGAAATGTTGAACGAGACTCGCGGGAAAAGCAGTTGCGCCGACGAAAGAATAACGCGAAAGTTTCCTTTAGAAATTTCGTAACCACGAATAAAGCGTTCACAGTACAGATGACGGGAATGACCAGTTTCTTTTTCGCTTTTTTCTTTTTTTATTCTTGTCAGCTGTATCAAATGCACGCTGTGTGTAAACGCGTTCATTAATTTCTTCCGGCATGCCGGCCAGTTTGTTGGCTTTTCAATTTTCGTTTCTCTCGCGTGGAAGAAGAAACGACGGCTGTACGTTAATTTTGCAAAGGCTCGACTTTGTACACGTATCTTTGCTGCCTTTCTACTGCATCCGTGATGTACAACATTTTTTAATAGATCTTCTTCTTTCCTCTTATAAGACACAGCGAACGAAACGGATATTAACGAACAAAAAACGGAATAAAGTTTCACGTGGAAATTTCAAGCTATTAGATTAACCTTCGTTTCTTACTTTCAGCAAGGTATGATTCTTCAGGAAGCGAGGACCGATCGATCGATGGTGGTATCGTCATCGAAAGGCTGTCACTGTTGGAGGATGACGCATCGTAGCTCTCGGCCACAGTAAAGTCTCGGTGTCGCCTTGAGTGCTGAAAAGAATGAAAAATGCATACGTAAGAACCGCAGAGAAAACTGGGTTAAAGACGCGAGAGGGTCAAGAAACAGGTTCGTGTACGCTTGGCAGGGCGAATCGATGGAAGGCACGATCGACAGTTCAGATTAGGCACGATCGAGTTTGGAAAAAGTGCATCGTTAACGAAAATTTAGAGCAAAGCACTTTACTTATTGTCGATGATGCAGCTGGCTAGTATACATACATGTGCATTGTGTCACAGTATCATGCTCTTTCTAAGAACACACGGAATTTCGTTCGAGTTTGACCAGGCCGGACCGACTTGCCACGAGCCGCTATTACTTTCCATTTTTATTAAAAAGTCGAACTCGGCGAGAAGAGAAGGAACGAATCGTTATTAGTAAACTTTGTTACCAAGTAATTTCTTTTGTGCTCGAGTCGTTGTTGATACAATACATCATCCGTTACGAAAATTAATCTTGTTAAAAAAACCGCTGGGAAGATGTTTCGTAAAGGATATTGCTTCGTATTTTTGCTACCAAAAGACTTTTATTTCTTATTCTTGTTAATTGTACCTTTTATTTAATTGATCGAAAATAAGGAAAAAAAGAAAAAAAGAAAAAGGAAACAAATAAATTGTTTGGAGACACGATGAAATCCTTTTGTTTCTGATCTGTATTACTTCCATCCATGATTATTTCGACGAAAAATAAAGAGATCCTCGGTCTTTGACGTTCATCCGACGTTAAATTCTTGCCTGGAATGAAAGATGATAAAGTATCAATATCGAGAGACAAACACGTTGGAAAGAGGGATCGAGCATCCAGGTTTCTATCTGTTCGATTTTTCATACAGCGGAACGCCATAGGATATAGTTTGGCTGGTTGTCGCATCGTTCAGAGAAAGACAAAAAAGAAAACAGGAATTGGTTGGCGGAGATCTCAAAGCGATCGGTCAAGCTCGCCGGATACTCGGAAGTTCAGCAAGGGGTTAATATACGAAGCTGAAATATCAGAACGACATCGAAAAATATGAGTAGTTTTAGGATTCATTCATTCTCGCGACCGCGTTATTTCACGAGGAAATTTACGAGGACACCGCGGCATTCCGTATCTCCATTAGCGTCGCCTAAAATTGTTCATTCACGGAACGGGTGTTTTCAATTACTCCCTGAAATTACCGGCCGCTAGGGAGAATAACTTTTTGGGAGGGAACTTTAAGAATTAATTTAGATAGTCTGAGAACTCGTCCTTAAGAATCATTAAACTTCAAGCAGCTTCTCTCATTCTTGTGGTTGACGTTGGATCCGTTGCTTTTTTCATCAAACATATTTTCTAAACATACTCGTCTCTTCCTCGCGCCACCGCTCCGCAGATTTCGTATTTTCAAAATTTTTTTTCAATTTTAATATTTTATCTTCATCATGAGAAAAACACAGATAATGTAACTCGTACGATATTGTGACTATTTCGATATCGATCATGATACAAAAAGATCGTGTCCGTTAACGTAAGATACAACGTAAAGATCGATTAAATGGCTAAATTTTATTCAAGTATACGTTCTATTTTACCTATTAAGAATATTTGATTTATAACATTTTTTACATGACGTCTGATCGATTGCATGCTAGATAATATTAAGCGCGTCTAACCGCAGAAAGTTAGACTTTCACAATGTAATTATCTAAAAACAAACCACCGAAGAAAGATCTTGGTTGTAACGACACCTAATAAATCCTGTACCACTACTCGAATTCATCGAGTGATGTGCCTCTTAGTACATTTTATTTATCACACAAATTAGAGATCTGACTAGCGATTTCTGTTTCTTGTACCATTCAGCTTTCGAGCCGTATTTCATACACTTTCCTACGAAGTTTTATCAAATCGATCACCTGAACGCAAACAGCCAATTCGTTTTGGAAAAATTACGATTTCGCTCGAGGCAAGGATACATTCACACGTTCGGTAGATACGTCCGACACTGTGTCTGATCCAATTACGACCAGCTATTTCGTTGGTTCCACGACTTGCCGTATTAACGCGTGTTATTTTGGATTATCGATTAACGCTGTCAGCGTGGCCGATGCCATTGATTACAGTGCAGCCGACGGCGTATCGGGATTTTAACAATACGTTCCACGTTCGTGAAAATCGGTGCAATTTTATCGCGCGAAAGTGGAGGACCCTTCCATTCCGTTCGAACGTTCGTTGGAGGAAATTTTCAGCTCTTTGTCAAAGAAGTAATCGGTATAAGTGGCGAACTTGAAGCGAATGTAACGAAAAGGTGTTACAGGTACACGTTTGGACGTTCATTAAGAGGTAAGTTGGAGGGAACTAGTTCGGGTATTAGAAGTAACAGCAGAATGTTCCTTGCCACGAAAAACGCTCGTAAGTACGCCCCTTATACGAAATTACCGTGCCATTATTTTCGCCCGAGATAATGAAATGTCGCGTACGAACGTTTCGTGTTTACCGTGGGCTTGGAACTTCTTGAACGGGGACGATAATTAATTGATAACACTATATCACTCGGACGAACCACGAGTAATAGCAGTGGGAGAAGATTATTTGCGGATGGAACGCAGTCGAGCGAAAGTTGTCTGAGAAGATCGTTAGGATCGAAATCAGAAGAACAACCAGCTATGGAAATTAGCCAGTTTGCAGCGCTCGAATTCAGTTGTCAGACGTTGTTTGCATTTACATTTATCATGGGTGTCGTGCAATCAAATCCGCTTCAGACCGTGAAGCGAATTATCCTCGCATGTTGGAGGACGTACACGGGACAAATGCCGGCACCGATCCAACCACCTATGCGTTGGGTAAATTCTGGCACGCCAACAATTATGTTGGACTACAACGCTACACGATCCATGAGACAAGTGGTGTCTAGCATACTAGTGCACATGCATCAGAACAAACACTTCCGGTCAACATTAACGGAATGGTCAGTACAGCCGCTCGTGCAGTGATGACGGCAAGTCAGATGTCCATGCTGTGATTCCGTAGGTTCCGATAGAAGGAGAGAAACGGACTATATGGTATAACTTGGACTAGATTCTCCAGGGAATCAAAAGTAGCGAAGAAATTCTGTTCTGCTATCCCGCTGTTCTATTCTGACGATGAAGAAAGAAGGACAACGTATGTCATTCTAATGCATGGATTTGATAATATAACGCGATATGAATTGATAACACCGAGGTTGTCTCAAAGTCAAAGGATTCAAATTGGATCAATTTAGAGTTGAGAGACCTACCACAGATCGCTTTAAGATCGAGGGCTTCATGGCGAATTCAGAGTCGAGGGATTTGCCAGAAAGTATCTCAGGCTTGAGGGGACTGCCAAGGACAATCTCGGTGTTGAAAGAACCTTTCTTGGACTGCCTCAGGGTTAAGAACTTGTCATGGACTACCTAGTGGTCGAGAGACTCATCTTAATCTACCCCCAGGGTTGTGTTTCGGTCATTCCGAATTCAACGTTCCTAAACCCAAACAATACGTGGCCTTCGACCATGAGATGAGGGTAAACCATCTCAGGATACTGTAAGATGAGTCGATATACTTTGATCTCATGACGGATCTTTGGACTTTAAGATAGTCTGTAATCATCTTCTTAACTTCGAGATTCTCTGGGAATTCTTCGGTCCCAAGGTCGATTTGCGGTTTTACGATTTTAGAGGGATTTAAGATATTGTGAAAATGATATAGCATAGTTGCAAAATTTATGGGGGATTAGAGTTTCGAGTGGCGAAGCATGTAATTGGAGATACCTTTGGAGAGGCGAGGATCTTGAGTTTCGTTCAGAATTGTGCAATATCAACTTGAAGCTGTTTCTTTCTATTTTCTGCAAAAGCTTTTTTTTTAATAAATATAAATTAATTTTTACTAATACCACAATTACAGTATAGGTTTAAAACAGGAATATGAGCAGAGTAGAATATTAATTTGCAAATAACTTTCGCAGACGAAGAATTAAATTTCATCTACAAAACGCGTACCATCCTGTGATTACATCAATAGGCGTTTTAATCCTCCCTAATTTAACCCCAGCTTTAATTTACGACCGCGCTATATCGTTTCTACATAGTATACGTCTCTCGTTCCGAGATAATTCACGATGAATTCTTCAATTTCGAAATTTCTCGATTCGTGGTCTTATTTTAAGGTAATTTGTCTTGATATAGTTTATGAAGGATTTTGATATTACATATTAAGCAGCCTAGGATTGGAATTGAATGATATCCCATTTGGATTACACCATTTTAGTGGGATTTGAATTGAGCTCAGTAATTTGGCAATCCTAAATTCTACATAATCGAATATCTTTAACATTCAATTTTACGTTACGTCATCTATGTACGAGCGTATTTTATTAACTTTAGGAAAACGTAAAAATTAAGTGGAAGTAAAATGTTTAAAAAATTGTCTAAAAGTACCTTGTTAATTCTGTACGTCTCTGAGAGGTAAATTTATTCCTTCTAAATTTATCTAAACGACAACGATAAAACCGTATATTTTCGAAAATTATTATGACCTAGTATATATATTACATGAATGTAACCACATGAATGTATTCCATTGATATATATATAAGCATAAATAATTTCAAATTAGTGACGATTGATATCAACACGCATTTCATATGTCGCGTTTATTTTGACTTTCGAGTCATTATTCCAAATAACTTGCTGCCATAGAGAATGCACGCTATTTTAGTGAATCATATTTGAGTTTGATCGATTATTACCGTTACTGTAAATAGGTCACTGTACGCTAGAATCTATTGGAAGGAACCGGTTATGCCATTTCTTGCTCGAAGAGTGGGTCGTCAGGTGAATAATGTTGAAATACGCTGGTGCATTGGGTCGTGGAATACCTTTGACAATGTCCTGACGATTCTTTGCCTATCCTTTGTGGAAGTTCTGCAGTAGAATCCCATTGTAATTGACCACATTCGGTACAGTCGGAACAGTCGGAAGGACACGTGTAAGAGGTATAAGCTAAATACATTTTATATCAATATTTTCCTTTACAACAATCGAGGAGATTCGTGGAGAGAGGCTGCATAAGATAAGAAATTTTAGTTTTAGTTTCCTAACTTTGTTCTTTTTATACTTACAAAATAAATAAGAATTTAACAAGAATTCAAGTATTTGATGATCTTATACTATACTTAAAATTCTATAACGTGTTATTTATGTTAATGTAAGATTTTAAACGAGATAATAATTCTTAGATGTTTTAATAAATTTCTAATAATATTTGAGACTTATGTCTCGTTTTAGTAAATGTTTTAACGGACGGAATGTATATATGTATGTATGTTTACCATAAACTTATGGGCACATTTTCCAGAGATCTCCTCGATTCATTTTTTTCTTTTGCGAGGGGCCAACTAAACGTAGGATTAAACGGAGGAAACGATGAATCACCGTTATTCCGTTGTTGGTCGAATTTCACGAAACAAACCCACTCGCTTTTTATTCCTTCGAGTATTCGAGCTGTTGGTAATTTCTTGCTTCTTCGTCCTGTCTACCTGCGTTCAGCTCTCGCCTTCAACGTCGATAACTTCGTGCACCACGAAGAGCAAAAAGGCGACGATGCGGGAAAAAGAATTTCGAAGGGTGCACGAGGTTGAACCATAAATCTGCTCAGTAGAATATTGTGCGTTTTCGTGGCAGACGAATAGCTAGGCTATCCTGGCTGACGGCTTAGCGTGAAACGGAACGATTTTACGTGATTCCGTCGTTTCCATGCTATTCTTTCCTCGGGTAAGCGATTTCGTGCAGAACGTCGAGGTCACGATAATTATGTTAAACGATGTATACGTAACACACAGAGGCTTCGATACTCACCTTGTAACCGGCGACAGAGACGACGTAAGTGGAGGTGATCGACAGCAGGAGGAAGTAAAGGGCTGCGATTTCAAATTTCCGTCTCATCTGGAACAAACGCGCGTATACGTTAATAGAAATGTCGCTTTTTTCACGATTCTCGTTGCAACGATGAAGTCGATCAATCTGAATTATAGTTCCAACGTTTATCGAGTGAAACTAGTTTACACGATCCTCTATGTATAGAAGTGTAGATACAGTGATATAAGAATCGCAACATTTACGTGGCGACATATTGCAACGACCAACAAACGCGAGCGTTTCGTTCGTTGGCAAGTTTGTATTATACGATTTAATAGCTGCAGCTAGGAAGTGAAAGGTTTATTATTTATTGACCGTGGGAAGGGGAGATTCGAGTCTACGTTTATTAATTTAATCCACTTTATCCCCGCGATAAATCATCGGTCAACTCTGCGTGTCAGTCTGTTTGTAAAACGCAGTAACGATCGAGGATTCGTTGAATTTATTCGGCGGTCAGAGGTTTGCGTAATAAATGTTTATCTAGTCTGCGGTGGCTGATTTTCAATTAGCTGGCGAACAAGATCCACTTTGATTAGAATCCCTTACGATTCTCGGGGCGAAGCGTGTCCTAGAATTTAAACGCTTCCTTGCCAACCAACAATCTACCACCGAGATCTTTTCCGCCCTTTCATTTCCTTTGCTGAAACTTAATTGTTCGTGCGATATTTAATCGTTCGCTTCGTCCTCTCCTGCCCGATCTTTTTTCCGGTTGAACATCGTTTTCATAAATTGCGGGAACGAGCGTCGAGACTATTGCAACCCTGGGAACGTTTTAGAGTGTCCTTTACACGAGGGACGTTGAAATATTGGCTGAAACTGAAACGAGTCGTTCGCGGATGAATTGCCACCGCGGCATATATTCGATAAACTGGTGACACGGTTATGGCAAAGGAGAACATACATAGCCGTACACGTTTCTAATCGACTTAACGCAAAGGCGATTCGCGAACTGTTCGCATTCGTGTGACCTGCTTACCATGTGCCAGGCAAATATCACGCACGGAAAATGAAGACATCAGCCGAGTATCGGGTGTATTAATTAAAAGTGCCGCTACCTGTTTTTGCTTTGAACTAGTCGGCTTCATTCGAAGCAAAAGGCTGCTTCGGGGCGAGTATGCGATTTTTTTGTCAGAAACTGTTTTCTCCGCCGAACGCTTGATCCGTCGTTGAAACGTCAAGAACATTTTCAGCGGAATATGTTGCGCTGGATTATTACTATCGTACGGTGTAATCATTGAGGAAACATTGAATACATATATAAAATTATAGAAGACACGTATAAAGGTACGTATAAGGATACGCCCACTTTAAACGGAACGTCTTAAGCGTTTCAAGAAATCGTTTACACGAGTAGTATTTCAATTCGCAAATCAGAGTAAAACGAGTTGGTATTAAATGAACAATTCTTTTCGCTAACTTATTTTTCAGATTTAATATTTAGCGGCCTTTAATAGAGAATAGGCAAATGATTTTAACATTTCCACCTACCTTCTTCGACCCTTCACCTCGATAATTTAACTCAATTATCTTTGCGAACTCCTCGAATCGTTCCATCGTTCGATTATCTTTTATCTTTTTTCCTACAG
This sequence comes from Bombus impatiens, assembly GCF_000188095.3. Classification (NCBI taxonomy): domain Eukaryota; kingdom Metazoa; phylum Arthropoda; class Insecta; order Hymenoptera; family Apidae; genus Bombus; species Bombus impatiens. Next base: position 460,989 of record NT_176430.1, on the reverse strand, counting down.
TCTACCACTCGAAACGTATCACGTTTATCGATTAAAACGAATTAAAACCGCTTCGAGCCCAATGATTAAAATGAAATTTCATTCTAACGGAATCGATCAGAAACTATTTATTCGAATGTATCACGAGCTAATGTGTCCCCAAGACGAATTGTAATCCTCGGTGGTTGGAGGATGTGAAGATTGAGCCTTTCGCGGTTAGATACTAAATTTTTCTCACGTACGCGCCATATAACGTTTCAGGTGAAAAATGAATTTTCCTTAACCGTATTCCCTGGTATACGGGATGCTTTATTTAGCCTGTTTAATCCGCGCGCGTGAAGCGGAAGATAAATCCGACGACGTCTCACAGCCAGAAGTCGTAAATCGAGCGTCTCGACGCTGGCCAGAAAAGAGAGATCGTTCCGTTGTCGTTCGGGATCGCTCCTGGCATAGGTTCTCCGCCCTTTCTGAATTCATTCCCGGCTTTTCAATTCGAAGACAAATAGCTTTGATAAAGGCGGAAATATATATTGTTATTGGCCAAGAGGAGGCCCAGCACGTTCCCCGCTCGGCAGTATATTTGAAAAACGTTTATACGGGCAAACGATTGGCTCGCTGTAAATCCTCGCGTCGATCCTCCTCGGCGAAGATTCTTATTACTTTCTCTAGACGAGTAAGAGCAGAAGCCATTCTAACGAATAAGAACGGGCTCGATCGATTCCGGCGGGCTTCGAGAGTTGCACGCGCGTTGCTTTCGCGTTTCCCACTCCGTGTCGCGGTTCTTTCACGTCGGGACGATTTTCAAAGTTACGCGCCGGAACGACGAGGGTCGGATCGTTTCGATGTTCCGGGGTCTTATCTTTAAAGCCACGGCGAATCCTCGCTTTCGGATCGCTTAAGTAAGTCCTTTTCGGTCCGTTTAGCATTCTGATTTCCGACGAGTTTTATAAACCCCCTCCATCCTTAAACTCCGTTTTATCGCGGGGAAATTGAAACGCGATTGAAAAAGTTCCAGGCTTGCTTACGCTACCGATTTTTACTTCCTCCCCCCCCGCCCCTCCGTTCACCTCGCCACCGTATTTTTATTTCCTAATTGAACGCTTGATGAGGAATGATTTTGGTGAGAAAATTAGTAGGATGAATCGATGTACCAACATTAGCTTTTATGATATGGCCAAGATCGAATTAAAGTAGCAAGTAGCGATACCGATTGAGGCACAGTTCCCCAGGGTCGTATATAGCATCCTACTTTTCTCGATAAGAAGCAAACCACAACTAAAGTGTGCTTTATGTAGTAGTCTTAAATAAGGTCTTGAAGCATTATCTAAGGAACTTTGTCTTTTTATCGATTCAACGTAATATAAATTTTGATTTGTAACTTTATCGGTCATTGTAATGTTTGTACAATATTTATTAATTTATTGTTTCCTTAGTATCGAGAGTAATAGGTTTAAGGCAAATGAACTTCTCCTTTATAATTTTACAACTTATACCGTTAAACACCGTACTCAGATGACTTATATAGATTGAAAAATTTGTTTGTAAAGTTCCATTTCCTTTATCACCATATTTGCTATTATCATGTAAACGAATTCATTACGATTGTGGTAACTTGGTAAGAGTACTCAAACGAATAGATAACATTAATTTTACGTAAGAGAGCAAGTAATGCAGCATTTGCAACCATCGTTGAATGTGTGAGAATCAAGATTTGAAATCGATAATTCTACAGCTGTACATGTCCTCGTGTACCTCATTAAAGAATAGTCGACTCAAATCCGAAGATACAGTGAAACATTAGACGATGGCAGCGTGGTGGTGCATTCCAGGTTAAGCGTCACTCGTCGGGAGTTCACGGAAGGATGGATGAGTAAAAGCACATTTTTCACACGGGCTTCTAAATAATTCCTGTGCCTTCAATTTCTATGAGTGCCTGGAGCTACCTCCTCTACCACTAGTACTATCACTACTACTCCTTCATCGCAACTACTGGCCATGGACAATATCCATTCTGTGGTCAATCAGTGGTCACTACTGGTCAGTAGGTAGTCACTTTCTCCAAAATCGATTCCAACATTCACCATATATAGTTGGCTATTGTGTCCACATTTCTAAGGATTCTCTTCTGATTGCAACTGGTTCCATGGACCGTATCCGTCTGCGATCAATGATGGAAAATAATCTATCATCTTCTACAGTTCCCCAACCAGTAAATATTTTCATTGAAGTTCACTTCATCGATGAAATTGTAATTTAAAGGAATCTTCTACATTTACAAAAGCAAGGGTTTGAAATTCTAAAGGAAATCGTAACAACAGAAGAACCATAGAAAAGTGTAAAACTAAGAAATGGAATTCTTGCAATAAAAAGAAGGACATTATAAAAGATACTATAATAACAAGTTGGATTAACGAAGAAGTAGCAACGCAAGGACACGAAGAACGGTTAAAACGTTAAAAAAGTAACGCAATTCTTTAAAAAGTAACAGCAATTCTTTAAAAAGGAGAAGGAATAACATCAGACCATAGGGAAAAGTGAAGTTTGCACGAATAAAAACACACCAGGCAGATACCAAGAAGTTTGAAATTCCAACGCGAGAACACGGCACGATAAACCAGGAATGAATTCCGAAACCTGTATAATTGATTTTTCGTCCTTACTAAATTAGAGAACGAAGAAACTAGGTTAGATTCGTTCGCCAAGATGAACCATGAATTGAATACGAATAATCATTTGTAGGATTCTTTCCGATGAAGCATATCTCCTCGTCAATGAGAAACGGATTCAAATGTGTCACCAATACGTACTCGAACGAAGTTCTCACGTTCTTCTTCGTTTTCACAGAGTTGCTTTGCCTTCGTAGATCGAAGTATCCTTTTCCATCCTTGCGCGGCGCGGCGGCTTAATCACGAAAGCTCACGGTGTCTCTAATTTACATCCCGTATCTTTGTCCCGTTTAAAAAAGCTCGGCCACCGGAAGACGAATTGCATGGCTCTGTAATTATTCGAAGAAAGAGAAACTGTGGACGGTAGAAGCCAGAGTGTAGCGAGAGAACGGCTGATATTTTTTCAAGAGACGAATGTAGAAGAGGAAATGCTAAGGGGTGGAGAAGCCCGACGACCGGAGACGGAGGAGCTGGCTGGAATGGTTTATTGCGTGTGGAGATAATGGGACGATGCGGGGTTTTGCCTCAGTTTCTGTCTTCAATATCGTCCTAAGAATCCAGCTATATTGTCCTACGATACGTTGTCTGGCAGCTTATTAATACAATCGTTTTAATATCGTCGTGATAAGTGTTAAAAAGAAAAGATAGATTCCTTGGGGGTCGTGAAGTGTTCTCTGGATGTTCGTCGTAGTTTAACATTTTTAATTGAGGATTTTCAGCGCACTAATAGAAAAATATCTCAAGTGGATTTTGTCAAATTTATTGGAACGTTAAGGGGCTAAAGATGTTTCTTCTATGGCTGGGAAAGTGGGCTCTGAAAAAAGGTTGGGAAACGTTACAATAGATTCAATTTGATTCATTGTATGTTTATCTTCGATAACGAGTATGAACAAATACAATTCTCTTCCATTGAAGTTCCACTTGGTAAAACAATTTAACGTTTTACTAGAGACCCAAACATAAAAAGCAGTTATGTGTTATTTAAATACACAAGGTAGGCTGCACTGTTTATTTCTGCCTAGACTGTACCTACGAGCAGCGAGGCTAACTGAGCTTTATTCTTGTGGTTTTAAATTGCTGCTCGGCCAACGGGTCCTTCTATTAATCGCGTCCGAAAAAATATTCCATGGGCTGTTGGTCCGTTGTTGCTCGATCTCTCGTACACCTGCGACTCCGTCGATCGATGTTCTACGGGATTAACTTGGCTAGCGTTTTTTAACCGATTTACTCGATATTTGCTTATCAATTATTTACGACAGCGCGTTTCACTCTTCTTTTTTTATTTATTACATCGATGCTGTGAATAAACATGGTTCGATGTTTGTTTTAACTGAAAATTCAGAAATACTAGGTTTTGGTTGGAAGTAAAATAATGTAGATTTTTTATTATACTAAAAAAAACATTTTCAAATGGTTTATACGTGACGCTTTACGATAAAATCGTTTTATAAGAAGGGTGTTCCGTACCTAAAAAACTCTCGATCCTTTTCTTAAGTTTAAAAATCCCTTATTCTCAAAATATGGCATTTTCTTTAAATAGAAGAATTCTTTAAATAAAAGAAATATAAAGAGAAACGTTAGTAAGTTAAGTAATTTCTATATTCACATTACTTTCTCATTAACCTACTATTTTAGAAAGGGCTACGATTGAAAGTAGAGTCAAACGAGCATCGCTATATACATATAAACTATTATCATCCTTCTAAGCCTCCGTGTTAGCACATTACGATATATTTCTCGTAATTATCGTGCACGAGAGCTATACTACGTACCATGTATGCTAGCTATTTGGGTGCACTTTTAAATTGTATTAATTTTGAACAGAACATCGAATGTCTGAACGTGCAAAACTTGTAGTTACCATAATTGAAGTGCGTCGTTGGACTATGTGAATATATCGATACAGTCTGCAACGGTGAAACTCGTGAGCGCAAATATTTTGAAGCAGCAGCAGCTGTTGCTCGAGTGCTGCTCATTAAGCCGGAAGCAGCTTGGAATTTGGCGTCGTTTAAGAAACATCGGTGGAATTTCTCTGTTATCGCATTACGCAACCGCGATTACCATTATTCACGAGTCCATAAGCCTATGAAAGCACCGACTGCCGAATATTTGGACTGCATTAATTGCCGAAGGTAGGTCAAGCACCAGTCGAATTTGCAATCGCTCTAGTTGCACCGGTCGATCGGAAATGACGGCCGGGATGACGAGTGTTCTGACATTTCATTCTTTCACTAGAAAATGCTTCGGCATACGCATAGAATCGAGAGCAATAAACGTATTCGAACTTCGAACAATCAATGGCACGTTTGATTCGATTGGGAGATTATTTAGAACTGGGTTTTGAAGGATTTTGTGGAGATATATCAAGAGAAAGTTTTATTGTATATTATAAATACTATTTTGGCTGTTAATACAATATTAGAACTACTAAATTTGTTAGACAGATAGTTTGCCACGCTTTTTCATATATTAATAACATATGCGATTTAAAGGAAAAATGAATGCCTATAAAATTTTGAGATCAGAACTTGATTATATATAGTCAATGTACTATTTCAACTATAATTATCTGTAATATATCTATCTAAATTATATCTGCAATATATTTCAGTATACGATAGAAACTGGTTGTTCTAGTATTAAATTGGACTGGTGTGATAAAAATAGTCTTTGTGCTTCTTCTCAAAGTATTCTCTATCCCTATATCTTCACGTTGTATATGCGTTTCCCATTTTTCAAAACAGCGTGACAATTGATCTTTTGTCAAGATGCTCAGCAGGTCCACAGTTTTCTTTCACTGCGAAGAGTTAAAGTCGATATCCATTGAAACGTTTTTTATTTGCGAGAAGAAAAAAAGGCGCAGAGTGCCAATATTGAAGCACTTGAAATGCATTTATGAATCAAAACTGAAATGGAGCTATGCATCAATGGAGCCTCTGCATGAGGCATTCTCACTGCACGATTCCAGCAAATCAATTAGTAGTATTCAATCGAAACAAAATTCGCTTGTGAATTGAATAGTGAATCAAGTTGAAATCTTTATTTAATGCTTCATTTCTACTCTTATTAAAGTTATAGTATTCTTACGACACGCAGTTTTACTACCCACTAACCAGAATAAAGTATAAAACACATTATAATATATGTCACATGACTGATTTATTGATCAACGCCTAGCTAAAACCGTTGTATCTAGAAACGTAAAATTTGAGCAGCATACTGCTTATGCGACGTAGGCATGTGATAAGAATTTTGGAAATACTAATCCCAACGGGATAGAAGTGAGGTAAAATTTTTTTAAAAGATATTGCCATATTCCACGAGTTGTTAAAATTAGTTACGTAAAGTTCAGCATGTGAACTTCTCATTAAATAATACGCGTGTGAGCATTTTTCGATATTCAAATCCTAAATGATGATCAAACAGAGGGTAATAAGCATAAATTGCTATAAAAACAAATACCGTGCAGGCAAAGCTGCGTGCGAGCAGCTGTGTTATAAACACAATACATGTATGTGTACCAAAAACTAGATGTACTCAATGATTTCCAGCATCGATTTATTCAGGAATAACTCTTATTTATTGCATCACGTATCAGCTTCGTAAAATATCAATTTGAAAGCACTTTGTGCATATACGATGCGCCGAAAAAATATCAGAAATATAAATTTACACATATTAATATTTCTATATATTAATCGCATGATCCTGTCCATTGCTTCTCGAAAGCTTCTTGCCGTGCCACTGAAATTTGAGCAATTTGTCAGTTTCAATAGTGTCCGTTCGTTCCAAATGCCCACTGACGTAGCTAGTTCGACCGAATGATCAGCAGCAGCCGCCTCATACTTGCATCGCGATGTTGCACGGTATGATTTGCGGGTGCAATCTGCCGAAATGTCGACATGCGACGATTAGCACGCGAATAATCGTTAAGCTTGACTGTCGCGCGGAAGGTTTGCAACGGGCGGGTTGTTCCTTTCATCGCCAGTGCTGTCGAAACTAAGGTAAAGTTCGACGATTCGACGATCCGTGTTCTGTAATTAATTCAATTCGTCGTTTAATCGCGTTCTTTCACATGTTTTGGGTGTTCAAGTTCTCAAAGAATCAACGTTAAATAGGTCTTATCTCCGAGTACCGAGCACCTTGAATTTACGTAATCAGGGCGCTCCTATTCAATTCAAATTCAATCAGACCGAGGGAACGCATTTTATTTCGCAATCGCCGCGTCAAGGCTGAATTAACCGTGTCAGCAATTTATATTTCGCTCCTCGACCTATCGTCGGCCACCATTAGCGATCGCGAAAACGGCGGCCCGCTGAAAGAGCGATTTATGGTAGCTCGATTAAAAGCGTCAGATAGCGTCACTCACAAGTCGAACTTCTCGCTTTTTTCCGGGTATTAGCGGATCTATTTAATCGATCAGATGAAGGGTGCCGGTTGAATTCCTTATCGGCGTGCATCATTTTTATCGGAAAAGAGCGAGTGGATATTTTGAATGAAACGTAAAAGCGTAACTACGATGGGATAAAGTCAAGCAAAAGAGGAAATGTTTTTTTAAAGGAAAAAGAAGACACACGCGGCACGCCATTCTTATTTTTGCGTAAGAATAGCGTTAATATTCTAACAATTGTTAATTTCTCCTCTTTTGTGTCATAGTAATAAACAGTTCTTTGAAAAGCCGATGCGAAAATGTTACGAAACGCTGTGAAATTTTTCTCTGCGATGCGCCTCGTTGCATCGCGGACGGATTAACGGTAAAAAGAACGCGCTAAATGACATTTAGCTTTTTCTTTTCACGCGTGTTACGTCATATTCATCCGCGTCGTGCCGCCACGCTTATTGCGTTTCGGCTTACTAGACTTTCTTCGTTGGAAGGGCGCGATTACGACATTTTTTTCCCCACGTCGAATGTAGTCTGAACGACTGAACTGATGCGCGATTTACGATATTACTCTTAGGGTAAGATCGTTCCCGGCATGGCCAATAAATTGCGTCCGTGTTTTCGCGCATTCGCTGTATCTATAAATTGCTCGTGTTTCGCCGATTTTTACCTCGGCTGTTCGCTATCTATTTCCGTCGTTAATACGATTTCTCCGCCCTCGAGCAGTGCCCCCTCCTTCTACCTCGTGCTCTTTTTTCCCCCCATTGTTGTTCCCGTTGTTTTATTTTCTGCCACGCCACGCCCTGATGTTCCGTATTCTTCGACCAAATATTTTTAATGGCGTTCCCACCTACCGAACCAGAGACCGGGGTTTGTTTCTCGAGTACTTTTAGTGTGCTGCAAACAACTCACGGATGCAACGGGCACAAAAAGCGGTACGGTCGGCGAGAGATCGACATGGAGCCGTTGTTTCCATCCAGACATTATCGATAATACCATAAATTTACGTTCGTTTAATCTAACGCAAGCAGGGGAGAAACGAATGGAACGAAGGATAAAGACGAAAAAGCAGATAGCAGAGATTAAAAGATCGATGAAGTGAATTTCAAAGTCTCCCGATCGGATCCTTTGGCAAAATCCATTTATCCTTCGGTCGATATCTCGTCGGATCCCATGTCCGATAAAAGTTCCTTGAAGCTGTCTGTTAACCATTTATGTGTATCCGAACGCGATTAGACTAGATTGCAGCGGAACTTTGTTCGGTATATTGTTCTGGGAGAACAGGGAAATGAAGTTAGCGGACAGTCGCTACTGGATGGAATTTATTTCTCGAAAGAAGCACCAATATCTCGGTGGAAACGGCGAAGGAGGAGGAGGGTAGCGATGTCGCAGAATTGGAAAGCGCGACACGCTCCAACCTCAAACTCCGCGAAGCACATAAAGAAATAGTTTGTAACAAGCAAAAATTTTAGAATCTTCCCTACGCTCTTGACGCTTTATCGACGATAAATCAAACTCTCCGAGAGAAGTTCACGCGAACTCGTTGAAGGAAGCGTAAAACGGGCAACACGTATAATACATTATACCATGTCGTCCCTGATCGTAATGCACAACTCGCGAATTATGCTGTTGGAGGTAGCTGTGAAAAATGTGAGTAATTATAGATAAGTTGTATATCATCGCGACGTTTATGTAGCTACGTAGTCAATCGGTAAGTTACTCCGCCCCTTTAAGAAAGATACAAACGAATAGAAAAAATATTTCTCATTGTTAACGTACATTTATGTTCAGTTATTACTTCTGGCCATAGTGGAGTCGAAAACGCCTTTCGTAACGAGAAATTAACTCATAAATTACGTTTCCAAAGAATTTGTGTCCCATATCTCAAGAAGATTGTGGTGTTGCATCCTCTACTTCGTCATCCGTGTTGTGACGATTCCCATCTATATGTTTTTTCACACGAACATAAAAGTCATAGCAATAGGCGTGGATTGTAAAGGAAATATTCCTATTGTCCCCATTTTTACGTAACAGAATTTTGTCCGAGGATGGTATAACGGCAGGTATCTCGAACTTGGACGAGTTTGTTAGATGACATTCTATGTTTAACGCAAGGTAATATCAGATTGATTGATACAATCGAGTTGTCGCTTACTATACATCGACAACGGTGTTGCATCTACCACTTAGTGGCAATTATATGTCTCTTCTAGAACACGAGTTAGAGAGTGGGGAAGTAACTTATTGATTGATACGTATTACCACATCTTTTTTCATATTCTTTTTTTTGCAAAATTGCAAACTTTTACATAATAACGACTAAAAATATGATTTTAACGATTTGGATGATCGAAGATGTAAGAGCTTTTATAGTAAAATTCTATACCCGCATATAAATGTGGTTGCTTAGCTTCTTGTACATAAGGTTAGCCGGCATCGCAATCTTTCTGAAATTTTTAAATCTAACACGTTCTGTGCCGGTCACGTAATGGCGAGTATATGGGCTAGCAGTCACGTAAGAGCGTAAGGATACGTCATATAGTATTAAAAAGTATCATACCACCGTTTCCTCTTCCTCTTTTAAAATCTGTATTTTTAGAGCATGGAATGACCAAGATGTGTGCTTCACTACGCGAAGTCACTCGTAAAAAAAGCTGCAAAAACCTTTCCACAAATAAATATTTCACCAACATGACATATTTACAATAAAACAACGTATCTCCACCGATGTAAAAATTACTCGACGAAACCAATCCACGTAACCTATATTTTTGGCACGGCGTCCACTAAATTCCGTTATATTGACACGATTGAACAGCTGTACATGCCATGGTCCGACGTGTTCGACTCTGCGCTTATGAAGAGGACCGTCATAATGTTTCGAATGCTGGATGACGAATGGACAACGTTGTCGCCGAATCGACGAGACTATCGTTCGTATCGTGGCTCTAATTACGAGAACGAACAATTTTATGGCGGCAGATCCGTGCTGTTCTCCGTGCCGGAAACTATGTTCGAGGAGAAAATGTCCGGAGTAGATCTGCAGCTGTATGTGTACAAAGGAGTGTCCAAGTATTTCGAGCTGGAGCCACGACGGAATTTCGGATTCGCCCTCGTCAGGATGGACGATCTGTTTAACGGTATTATCAAGGACCTCTGCGAACGGAAGGAGCTGGAGGGTTATTTTTCTGCCGCACTGGAGCGGGAACCTATATCAAGGTAAATGCATTTAAATACGCGGACCTGGCGTTTATGCAAATTCGCCGGCAAAACGAATTACCGGACGGCAAATGTTACGTCGGCCGGGCTAATGTAATTTAAAAAACTGCTATACCAAGTAGTACTGAATTAGTTTGAACAGCAGCCAGTTTGTTTGTATCGAAAACCGTTTGAATCGTATCGGGCAAAATGTTTCTTCCCCTTCTGAAAAAAGGAGATAGTAATCTCGCGTGTCTGTTTGGTCTTTGTTAATCTTGTTATCTCGTTCGGATTAGTTCGAAACGTTTTACTCGCTAAGATAAACGTACAGGTGGTGTAAACGTTAAACTGGTTTTAGTGAAATTTCCTGCGCCACAATTTCTTCTCGAGTATAATACACGAATTAACGAGACACGAATTAAGAGATACCTAATGTTTCGTCGTTCTCTAAGTATGCAGAAACGCTTGTTGATACGGCTCAGACGCCTGACAGGTGCTTGTGAATCCGCTTTTCTGCGCGGTTGAATTAAGAAAAAAGTAAAGACAGAACAAAATTATGTTAATCGTCCAGGTCGACACGCGGCACGTTCGTTCTGCTGGATGAGGATTTACAAGCAACCGACGCCACCATCGAGCTCTACATACGCATCAGTTACTTGGGCAAATGCATCATAACCGAAGTACACTCCCCTACGAGCATACAAAGAGCATTCTACGCACGCGAGGAAACCGACGACCATTACCAATATCAATTCCGGGAATTAAATACTATGGATCTGGAATCCTTTTGTTGGGGCAGCTTGACGATCATCCCGCCCCTTCATCCTGACAATTTGATCTGTCGATGCAAAGATCTCGTGGACAAATTAGTGGGAGTGGCGACGCAGACGAAAAAGACGAGAAAACGCAAACGCGACGAATTCGATTTAATGCTCAGAATGGCTCATGTACAGAAACTATTGGCCTTGATGAAAGAGATGAGAAAGAATCGTCCAGACGTAATGCCGCCCGCGGAAACGAAGAGAGTTTGCCCACCGTCACCGTCACCGTGTATCTGCCCCACGGTGTGTCCACCTGTCTGCGTTTACACTATGCCCTCCGTTTGTTCCAATCCCTGTCAGCAGACAACCGTTTACTGTCTACCATGAACGAACGCCGTCTACGAGTCACAGAGAATTTACATAGGAAGCCAGAATCGTGAAGTCGTCCTGGAAGATCCAGAGACGTTACGTCCGCGAGATGAGCTTCAAGTTTTACCATTGTTCCAACCAAATCTTTCCCGAGGTAATCACAGGGACCGTGTCCTATCGTGTTTTATGATTCATTCATCCCTCGCGATTGGACGATTTCCCAAATTGCCGGGTGAAATTTTATGGGCCAGACGAGGTTTGGGGGAGCGGTTTGTACGAGTGCAGCCGAATCGTTGGGTGACTTGGTCGAGGGTCGAGGGTCGAGGGTGTGTTTTCCTCGACTTTCTCGAATTACTTATTCCGTTCACAGGAATAGACGCAAGGATGGGAAGCAAGAAAGAATTCTCTTCATCCGCGTACGTTTCTCCCTTTGTGTATCATCGATGTGCATGGAACGTAGGATAATCTGGTCCCGAGACCGGGCGATTGTAAATTGCAAAGCGAACCAAGCCGTCTTCTGAGGAATTTCATGCACCGGGACGTGCAGTTTTTCACCGTGTTCGGGGTAACTCGATATCCACTTCGCGCCCCGGATATTCCGATATTCCATGCAATTGAAAGCCGAAGAGTTTTGCATTTTGATTACAGACACCCTCTCTCCTATACTAGCGAAGAAGATCGCCGCGTACATGTACGTGTATATATACCTACGTACGTATACGGCCACGCCGGGATTTCGATTTGCAGGCAGGGGAGTATTTTATCATCGGTGGCATTATGCAAAGATTCGAATCTGGAGAGGGCGAAAAATCTTCGATCGTGAGGCACGCGGAATCCAGGAACGGGTTTGTGAAAATAGAGCGAACGCTTCTTTTCATCGGTTCGTAAATTTTTGTTGGGAAACCACTGCTCTATTTGGACAATTTCTAAGAGGACTCGATACGTAGGAAGCACTTTTTCAACGTTTTCGCATCTTTTGATATATATGTGCACATATTATCAATCCGTTGAAATTGCACAGTGATATTTGTCAAACGTTAAATCGAAATACGTGATTGCTGTCTAAGAAATAAACGAGTGGGCGTACAATTTTATTTTACGAGTAGTATTCATTAGCTGTCATATGACGAGTAAGCGGTTTTAGTTGCGGTGAAAGTTTACGAGGCTAATGACGACGCACTTTTTTATGTAAAAGGGAGCCTGGAAATAATACTTAATGACTGTACGAAAAGTAAAAACCGAACAATTTCAAAGTTGCCACATTCAAAATTAATTGTACGATATATTTGTGTTTCGTAACCTCGCTTTCTTTCCTACGTGCCGCAATTGTGTGCAGCGATGCGCGTGATTGTATCTGAAAAATTCCTTAGAATATCCCACGTTTCTCGATAAAGAGTTCGCCACGTTTTACACGAGTCTTAGCTCACTGAGTGCACTATTTGTTGTCACGCTTAATTTAAACGTACGTATGGAGCGTTTTACAATTCCACGCAAATACGAGCTCCTGTAACTTGATTGAAATGAACAAAATCCCTCAAAATACGTTATCAACTTAATCGAATTTCAGACACTGACGATTTATGCAATTTTGAAATATTTTTTAACGTTATATCCTAAATATGGGGTTTGTGATACTGTAAAATTAAAAATCCTTTGTCACTCATCTGGAGTCGGAAGTAATACAAGATCAAAATGATCTCGGAATATGCTCGAACGCGATAAAAAACAGCCGGCGAGTGAAAGTGTGTATTTTTACGTTCACGGGTCCCTCAAAATGCGATCGCAATAAATCACCGGAATAAAAGTGACTGGCACCTTGTATGCATGCCACTGAATGGCTATTACACGGCACTAACGAATTTCTATGTGTAGCGCAATATTCCTTGACTATGCTAGACTTCAATTCGAAAGGATAATTCCACGATCTCTAATGCAAGGTTAAGTGTATTGGAGAATCTTCCTAGGACGGAAGCTCGGAATATCGCAGAGATTGTGTAATTCTCAAACAAATACCCAGAATTATCAAACATCGAAGTCTAAGACAACTACTATATTTGCCGTAACAATCTCGAGTATTGCATTTCATTCAATAAGAAATGATGAATTATTCAACGATGAATCGACGTTTTCCTGATTGGTCGATTTAGAATTTTATAAGAAACGCGAATTTAGAAAGTAAAATATTGATTCATAGTTGAAAGTTAAATAAAGTACAAGGGTCGAAACGTATAAGACTAGGTATATTTCGTGAAAGTTTCGATAATGTATGAATATAGCGGGATACAAATATTTATTTCTTTATACGTTGTCCGTATAGCGGTATTGATACCCGTGAAACAAATGCTGAGAAAAAAAGGAAACACGTTTCAGCAAAAGCTCTGTACATTCGGTGTTCACCACGCTCGACGTGATACGTTACTCTTGAATTCCCTCCAAGAGTGGATTTTACCCGGATTTTCGAATTTGCCCGATTTTCTCGTACATTCACCTTCAATTTATCGCGAAGTAAAAGCAGATGCAAGATGGATCGATCTGGAAAACTCCAAAGTCCAATAGAACCCAGTTCTGGGGAGAATTCAACGGTAACATATTAGGTCGATTACCGTGAAACGCTTCTAGACACCAAAACACGATTTCGCAAATATATCCCTTTAAAAAGAAAGAAAACGAGGATGCCCTATCCATACGCGTGTTCTTCTATAAAATTAAATTTCCCCTATATATATATTAACAGAACTCTCCAAACGAATTTCCAAAATCAAAATTCCACCAGCTTTTGAATGAAAGATGTTAGCTTGTCAAATTTGAAGATGATAGACACTGAGAACTTCCGAGGGATAAATTTCCGGAGGCAACAAAATGCAGCTGCAAGATTAATACACTTCCTGCGGCGCGTGTCTCTTGAATTTGACTCCGACAATCTCGACAAAATCTCGTTCGATCATAGTCGGAAATGCAGACAGCTTCTTCCACCCGCGACCACGCCGACGTTTAGATAAATAGCGGGGAATCCAAAAAGAGGGGCGCGTATACGAGGGCAATAGTTCGGCGAAGATAAGCGAGATGCGAAATGGCTTCGCCATAACAGGAAAAATACGAAACGTCGGTACGTGTGTTTCGTGTAGACGCTCGTCTAGACGCGAGCCAGTATACGTATATATGCCGTGTATACGACGATACATAACCCCCTGTGCACAGCAGGATGTGGAAGACTCGGGGGAACGAGATTACAGGAGATCGAGGAGGAAGAAGGAGTAGGAGTTGAAACGGCCGGAGTGACTCGTTTTCCTCCCTGTTTTCCAGACGGGGCCTACCACCACGCGTCTCAGAAACTATGGATTATCGGGTATAGTTGGCACTCTCCCCTCCAAGCAACTCGAGAGGCATTGATAGTTGGACAGGCATCTAACAATGAACGAACACGTCAGGAGATTAGGGGGCACTTTATAAACGGCTGGCCACCAAGGGAATCGCTGTGAAACGTTATCGACAAGTTCGATGACACGCGTCGCACCGGTAGTGCTAGTGCTGTGGTGTTTAACTGGCTTTCTAAGTGGCTGGTAGTCGGCCGACACGGCGGGTGAGTAGAGAGAACCCGAAGTACACCGAGTAGCTTGACGGTCCTCGATGTTACTCCGGTCTCCGGTGTTCGCGGTGACATCGGCGCAGACAAGATGTATCGATTACTGATACTTAAGCACACCGGTGTGTACGATGAGTTGGACGGCTACCGTCGTTTAGCCAGCAGACGAGACTGTCGAGACTTCGCCGTTCCACGAAAATGTTCCTCTCTGATTACGAGCCAGAATAACGTCAGCTACCCGGTTTTCCAGCGCTAGCAATTAGCCGCTACGATTGACACGCAATTAGACTAGGAGGCAAAACAGGGAATAAAAAAAGTAGGAAGAGGATCGAATATCGAGAATACTCGTTTCGAGAGTTTCTCGCAGAGTGAACTAATTGCGACAAATCAAGGATGTACGTGCGTACAGTTAGCATGTAAATATACGCGTGATAGATAGAAGTAATAACTTTGTGGATCTTCCTTTGAAACGATTATTTAACCATGTGATGCCGTTACGTGTAATCGTTACGTTTAAACCACCCGTGCTATAAGGTATGCCGTGTTCGGCGCGTTGAAAACAGGGTAACGTCTTTGGCAATTATCGATAATCGATAGATGATGCTTCATTGCGATATATTTAACGAATAACACGTGTGCGTAGCTTGATAATTCGTAACAGCTAATACAGTGGTTTCGACCGAGTGTTTGATAAGCTAGTGTACAGTCATTAACATTTGATAAATGATGCGCTATTAAAGGATTAGCCAGCCGCTAGTTTAAACGTTGATGACCATTGATGAATAAATATCAAGTAAATTAGACCATTCTACGTATCCATGACACAAGCATATACCGAATCATTCAATATTGCCTTAACAGGGTATACAATACTATGAATGAAACAGTGAAATTTCGTGTCCCGAAACAACTTGAAACAAGAACCGCTAGCCCGGATAAACGAAGTAAGTTAAAACGCTTGGAAATAGAAAACAATTCCATTGCATTTAAAATCATGATAATTCGGTTAATTGATAATGACAGTACGAGACATCAATCTCGTTTTATAAATACGGTTGCTTGGTATTCCAGGTAGTTAGGTACATAGACGAGTCTGTACTCCGACAAACCAGTTAGAATCCTAATTTGCTCATCAAAGTCGGTACGCGATACCGAAGCAATATGTATATTTGTGTATGTATTTTGATCGGTTCTATAATGATCGTACAGAATTGCTGATGGTTATGCAAGTAATTCCCTAATGAGGTATTTAATCCTAAATTTGTATTCTCTTTACTTCTGCAATCAACGCGTTTGCAATTATGTATCTTTATCTATACGTGCATAAATAATATTTTTCGTCGTTGAAATCCATAGTACGAGTTATTAAACACTGCATTAGCGGACCAGTTGCTTTGAGCATATCTCAAACATTAGATTTATGGAATATCGGTTATTAATTTACTATATCCGCGCCAGCATATTGTGGATGTTTGTCAAACGATCCGAAGCAGCCAGAGAATTTTCGAATGTTCGGGGCGTTCAGCAATATAGGAGACGAAGCGATGTTACGAAGCTTGTATCTACCCTGGAACAAGCCACTACGAACATTTTCCGTGATGCTGGAACTTTGAAAGATTATAACTCGAACGGAAGCGTTTACAAACCCAGAGTTTATACCACGTTGTTTCGTTACCACTAGAACGCCGCATACGAAAACGGGGAAGCTCGTTTTGGCAGCAACATGCAACATGGGATGGAAAGTTTTTACAGTAATTTGACCTCGATTAATTACCATCTATACAGGTACTTTAGAGAAAATCGATAAAATTCAATCAATTTCATTAATGGATTGGGTAGTTTCTATTGTAACTTCTTTCATCACGTTCCATGAGTAGAATATTAGGAAATGAAATTTTCGCTGCGCTATGTTTTCATTTTTGTATTTGCGCGCATACAGCGCGTTATCTTTTATTCGGAGAATCCATTTCCTGCGGGGCGACAAATATTCCAGCTACAATAGAACGCAATATCCTGCACAAATCTTTCAGCACTATCACGCTTTCGGGTACCAATCTTTCATCCGCTCTAAACTCGATCTATGTATTTTAATGGTTTATTGCTCTTATTGCACAGAATGTAGTGAGATAATTCACTATGTTTCACTTTAATAAATAATAGTCTTTGCTACTAAGGTTTGCTCACGTTCCTCAATATTACTAGAAATATAAAAAATATCGAAAGTTTTGAGTGATGGTTAGGGAATGTAGATATATAGAAAAATCGAAAGTATCTCTTACTTAACGTGCATAGTCGAAATTACACGCGTTATGCCGCTCAAATGACTTGTAACGCTTGCCCAAGCATTCGTTTCTTTTAAAGTACTTAGCTTAGACGGTGTGACTAATAACGCCATTTCTTTACGACTCGATCGATTTAATGGATTGTCAAACATTTTCTCAGCGAGAAAGCGATTACTCCCGAATAGAGAAATGAGAAAGATGGATGATACAGAGTAATCGGAGAAGGACGTACCTTTTCGCGTAAAAATAAGTTAAAATGTAGAATAACACTTTTTCATAGCACGTTTTCTTTTTGAGAAAATGCAGTCTTAAATTATTGTTGGAAAAAATGAACCGGTTCTAATGAAACCTATCGTTACGAAGTCCACAACTTCGTGATTTCATTAGGTGTAATTGATCTGCGACATATGTATACATCATATATGATATATTTTTGTGAGCTATAGCATACTATGCCATTATCTGCTCAATTTTCATATTTGATTTTTCCGAAAACAAAGCGTTGTATGAAAAAATGTTATTTTATACTTTGATCTATTTTTACGTGACGAATAACGTGTAGTTGAGTCGCAATTTCGGAATTAGCCGTATAAGAAAGATAAATAGATTCGCCGTTACCAATTTGTAGCTTTCACTCGTTATCAACCCTTCAACCCTGTTCGTAAAAAGATCCAAGGCATTAACAAACGTTAAACGCGTTCTCCGGAAACTTACTTTCGCGCTCATCCACGCCGTTCCTCCGATTCTTCTTCTTCGCTAACGAACGAACGTCCGCGGAAATTCGTGGCGCGTTTCTCAAGCTGCAATTTCCTCTGTTACTCCCATTATGACCCTGCTGGTTACACAAATCGCAAAAGCATCATTAACAGATGAAGATAATTGCAAAGCGTTACCCATAGCGTTGTAGCGTAGTGTTATCCACTAGCTTGAGGCAATCGAGCATGGATTTAATATCTGCGAATAGTCACGGTGGTATCACCGCGTGTTCGTGCTACATTGATACCGGAAGTCGGGATATGAAGCGAAGCGATTGGAAGAGAATGCAAAAACTCGCTCGAGAGATTTCGACAGTACGATATTTCGACAGGATGTTCTCGATTAGATAAACTTTTGCAATGGTTTGTTTGCGAAATGTTAATCGAATGAGAGGATTTAGAGTCTAAGCATTTCGAGACTAATGGGACAAGACGTCCTGAGATAACTGTTAGGAAGTTGCTAATTTATTCTATTTAGACTGCTGATGTTTAGGTATTTATTTATTACCCATAAAGTTAAAAGATGTAAAAATATACGTAACTCAAACAATATATAGAAATACAATAAAAATATTAGACGCGTAGCGATGTGAAATTTAATGATTAAAATAAATATCCGCTTAATTTCCATTTTAATCGTGTTCAGAATAATTGAAATTTGTATAAACATTCACGGTCTTTATAACTTTCCATGTAACAATTAGGAAATGGAAATCACGCAGGAATTTGTTTCACCAACTAAATAGCGCAAAGAAAAATTCACCTCGAAAGGTTAACTTAAAATTATCTCGTCGCCCGATTCCCAACGACTCGTCCATGATCATTTCTTTATTTATAAATGGCCTATTTTTAAATGTGTCATTTCGTCCCATATTCGTTACCTATAAAAATTGTTACACTAGCAAGAACTATAATCATCCTAACTAAAATTGATTTGTCTTCATCAACTTTTAATTCTTTAATTATAAAAGTTCTTGATTAAAGGGTGACCTGGTAAACTTTAGGATTTTAAATATATTTAGACTTTCAGTTTTCAAAGTAGATTCTCAGGATTTTTAAAGAGAATTTTAATTTTCTTGAATCTTCTATAAATTGGCACGAAAATGATAATATATGAAAGAATATATCCAAATGATAAAATGAAAGAATATATCCAATTCCTTCTAAAAGTTAATAGAAAGGCCTAAGTGTCGCAATATTCTATTTCCGCAACAATATCAATTTTAAACCTGTTCGCGACCTCGCTCGCATTAACGGTGAAAATTCAATTGAATTTGTCAGGGACGTTATCATGGATGACATCGTTGCTACAGGCAGGGTTTCGTTGCATCGTGAACGAACAACGCGAAAACGGACGATAATTTCAGCGAACGTGCACTTGTGTCAGTTTCGACGATAGTGTCGTTCGACGGTCCATCATACGTGGTCGTCGTTATATGGGTACGCGACCACGGATCGACGCACCTATTTTTATGAACTGGCATAGAAAACGAAAAGGAAATTGCCGTCGATGTCGAAAGACGCAATTTTACGAGCGAAAGCGGGGCAGGCTCGGTTTGATGCTCGCTATGCGCGGCGTACCGTAAATCACGGTTCCCCGAATTTCGAAAGATGCTGGATTGGAATAGAACACCATGTGGAGTAACACGCGTAATCATTTAATGACCAAAGAGATTAGCAGGTTGAATATATGAATTTTGTTGCATACGGATTTGTAAAACGTACATTAAGACCAACCGAATTAATCGCAATTGTGTGTGTGTATGTCAGAAATGCATCGAAGAGTACGAAAAACACGAAAAAATGATGAAACGTCGGCAATCATTTCGATCGGTCGACAGACATGTATTTAAGGTAGAGATTAATGTAAAATATCTGTTTATGTCACAATATATAGTGATCGATATATAGTACGCAAAGATTTATGTAATTCGTCTGTCTTTGTGTGACTGACTTATCAAAAGAACGTAATAACGGACTTTGATAAAAATCCGACAGAAAATTTCTCATAAAATCGTTTACACTTACGTATCACTATAAAATGGCTTTAAAACGCGATTCAAGGGAAATAAAGTTTTCCGCTTTGCCCTGAAGAAATGAAGCGGAATGTCGATAAAATGTTGGAACAAAGCGCGGCATACTAACAAAAACGCGATTGAAACCCGCAAAGAACCACAAATATGCCAAATGCTAGATAACCAAGATCGAAGAAATGCTAGATTTTAACTAAGGAGGGTCGACAGACCTTCCATAATCTATAAATCTATAGGACGATTGTATAGAATGCCTGGAATCGTAACTGGTTCGACGTCAAACTGTTACGAACATACGTATCGGTTAAGGAACAGGAAACTTTCCATATATCGTTGAATATCTTTTCCGCGCAGCGTGCGCCCGGAAGTCGCAGATGTCCGCCATGTAGCTTTATGCTCCGATCACATGCAGCGGACACAGAGTCGCATATGTGTCATCGGTGTTATTGAATTATTAATATAAAGCCGGACATCTGCCCAAATGCGTTTTGACCACGTTCCAACAACAAAAACGGTTAATAAAATTCCCGCCCTCACGAGGCAATTTCATTTTAAAGCGATAATAGAGGTGATAATAGAAATGATAAAGAATCTTGAGAATCTTGGCACCGCTCTCTTTGTCTTCTAATTTCACTCTGGAATAATTCACGTTGTACGAAATTGTTTTAGAATGCATTAAACTTTTGATTGAATCCGGGTGCTCGACGTAAAATTCGTGCAACGTCACTAAATGCTCGTTCTTTCTTTCACTTTGAGTGGCAGTGCCAATTAGTTTGCAATTTAAACTTGAAACAAACGGATATGGAATATAAAAATATAGAATTGATTGTTTTTCAAATGGATGGGGATTTATAGCTGAAATGAAGACGTGGCTTTTTTATTTGTATCTTACACACTATGTTCAAAGAGAACAACTATTTCATACGCAAAAGATCTCGTTGGCTTGAGTTGTAAAATTTCTCTAATAATTTATAAAAAGAAAAAAGAAATTTGTTTCACAATTCAAGAAATCACAGTCCTGAAAATAAACATTCTCTGTAAATAATTGGATCGTGTTGTAAAATTGTTGAAAATCTACTCGTAATTGTAAGGATAAGCGGTCGATTTGTTCGCCGTCTGGAAATACTAGCTTCTGTCGTGCAAGTGGTAATAAAGATTACCAGAGATTAACAGATACTTTCTTGGTGTACGGGCGACAACATTTATATATAAAATCGCCAGCGCTATTCAAGATCTTTCCACGCCATTTCAGATCGATTCAGTTACTTACGATATTCGTCCCGGAGCAAATCGTACAAATTTCGCGAGACGGGTAATCTAATAGACAGAGCCAATTGTAACGTAGAAAACATTATTTATTTTATCTCGTTTACGCAGCAATTCGATTCGATTGTTTAACGAACAGCAATTGCCGTGAATGAAAAATGGCCCCTGGAACGACTTCGGAGTTTATTTTAGTTCTGGAATTAAACGAGCGTTCAATTAAACGGAGATTATTAAGAGTGCTTATCGCTTCTTGAAAACTTCAGTCGTGATTTATTTCACAGGCTCGCGAGTGTATTTCTACAAAATTTATATAAGTCTATCAAGCAGCGTCGGCTCGCGCGATTCGTCCCAGACCTTACACTTTCTTCCACCGCGAATGCAAAATGCTTCGTAAAAGAGATGGTTAACTTCCTTATATCTGACAAATTACGCCTATCGAACGGGTTACGCGCCCGTGAAGCTTGGTAGAATATGTGCAGCTATATAGCAACGCATGTTTCTATCCTTTATGCAGAGAAGCGAGAATCGATGATGTAACCGAAGTGGATGCAATTACTGCCTTTATATTGTACGTGTAATTTATAGTCATATCGCTGGCTTAATGGTTAATCACGTTAATTAATTAATGCGACCATAGTAAGATAATTAGAGTATCGGTAATATATTTAACGAACAGAAATTTTACACGAAGGCTGGTCGTAAAATTTGATCGGAGACCGGGGAGAGGATCATTTCTATCGGCGTTTTAGCACGCGTATCTATCAATTTTCAAATTAGGAACGAAAATCGAGTAGCATCTCGTTTCAAGAATGTGTACCACTACGGTAACATGGTACGAAGAAAAGAAGGAGGCGAATCAGACGATGGAGAAGGACGTGGAACCGCTTCCACTGCCAGTACGAACCTCGGCCAGCCAACGGATAATATGGCGAAATGTGATTGGTATCATTGTGCTTCATTTCCTCGCCGTTTACGGTTTCGTGAGCGGTTATCGAGATGCCAAGCTTTGGACGTGGATTTGGAGTAAGTACATATCGTGACTCGTTTCTACTTCGTACCGGAAATTCGCTTTTCTCCTTTTTCAAATTTCCTTCATTCTACCTCTTTTATTTTTATCCATTCAGAATTCCAAACAAACCATTTATTGACGCATCAAACATTTGAGTTTGCTGGAAAATCGATTTTTATCCCATTTTTCTCTCGATTCTATCCTTTTCTTTCAATCTGCAAGCTTGAGATTTAAGCATCCTGCGCTCTTCTCGCCCAAATATTCCTTTATCCCTTAGAAAACCTTCTAAGCTTGAAGAAAGTAAGAAGTTAAGAAATTTATTAAATGGAAGATCAATTAAGAAATTAAGTATCGATATGCGTGACTCCCCATTTCGATTTCATGCTAAACGTATATACTTTTTAAATATCAAAAACCCTCTTGGCTGAAACGAAAACGAAACTGAGATATAAATATTGAAGGATCGTAGCATAGACGTTAACGTATCATCGACTTGCGACAAATTTTTCATGCTTTTTATATTACATCATCCTGAAGGTTTTGCGTACGGTGTCGTGGCTGGTTTGGGAATAACAGCAGGAGCTCATCGCCTGTGGGCGCATAAAAGTTATTCCGCCAAGATTCCTCTGCGAATATTTCTTGCTTACTTATATTGCATGGCTGGTCAGGTAGGTTAATCCCTTCTAACTTTCTGTGTTTACGCTCGAGGAAGTGTCTCGAGCAATAATTTCATAGATGTTTCTTGTTCGATTAGACGCATTTTTATAAATGGATACGAGATCACAGGACGCATCACAGATACACAGAAACAAATGCAGACCCGCACGACGCGACCCGTGGATTTTTCTTCTCTCATATCGGCTGGCTGATGGTTAAAAGGCATCCAGCCGTGAAAGAATACGGCAGTAAAATCGATATGAGCGACATCGCTGCGGATCCCGTAATAAAATTCTTTGACAAGTAAGATATTTCCTCTAAGCTAGTTTACCTACACGTACGGCTGTCGGAACGTGCTCGCTCATCTTCATGTTTACAGTGGTAATTCAAAGATATCAGTCCTGTTCTAATGGATTCATGAATTTCCTCGTTCCTTTACGAGCTTATGATTAGCTTCGCGTTCCTTAGGAATTTTGATAAAGCTACACCGTATCAAAGCATCGAAATATTTCACTGAAAGGACACGTAACTCGGAAATGAGAGCCAACGAATATGTGTTCACGTTACCGGAAGCCGAGCGATGGAAGCTTCCAAGATCTCGTTCGCGTTAAAACAACGTGAATTACATTTCGTCGCGGCTAGTCAAACCGTGAAACGCGGTCATTTGGACATTTTGCTATCTCATTGCAGGTATTACGAGGTCATCATGGTTTCGCTGTGCTTCGTACTGCCGATATTGTTGCCGGTGTTCGCGTGGAGCGAAACGTGGTTCATAAGTGTTCATGCGATGCTCATTCGCTACGTCTGGTCGTTGCACGCCACTTTTATCGTGAACAGTTTCGCCCACATGTGGGGAAATCGACCGTATAACAGGCAAGTTTTGGCGCGACTCACGCCGCGCTACCTGATCACGGGGCCAAGTTAATTAAAACTTGCGAACGACGACGGAGCCGTTTTTCAAACGCGATTTAACTCCGTTTCTACTCGGCTGCAGGAGGGTCAAGCCAACGGAAAACCCAACCGTTTCTTTCTTCGCGCTGGGTGAAGGTTGGCATAATTACCATCATTCTTTCCCGTGGGATTACAAGGCTGCGGAACTGGGCGCATATGGCCTGAATCCTACCACCGGTTTTATAGAGCTGATGGCGCGCTTAGGCTTGGCGTACAATTTAAAAACACCGAAGAAAGAGCTGGTCGATCGAACGATACTGAAGAAGGGCGATGGAACGGACAGCCTTTGGGGACATCGGAGACACTGAGAAGATTTCGTATCGGGAGCGATATAGCCAGGTCGTAAAACGAAGCGTTAAAATAGGGTCACTAGTTGATCTAACTGCAGCTAGAGTTATGTGCATTTTGTATGCACGCTGGCACTTACGTACGTCAGCTTTCTGAAATTTCTGACAGTACAATGATAAGTCATAAAATTGATAGAAGTCAGAATTTTGTAAAATTTGAACTGATCCTGAGTCGACATAGTATAATCCTGGACGAAGCTCTGGGTAATTGCTTATGTCCTTCAAATTACATATTTCAACTGTGTTATATATTCTACTGACCGATTTTGCGATCTCACTGTATCGTGTCCATTTACTATACATACTAAGTTTTTTTATATGACTGCAAGAAGAAAAAACGGCAGCCTCGAATACCAAATATTATTTTTATAAAGCAAAAATGTGGGGTGGAAATATTCTTTTTATTTAAATGTTTTTGTATATTTTCGTATTTGTAGAGGGATTTATATGCTTCGGACGTCACGCGAATCCTTTTGCTGTTATCATTCCAGGTTTATTTAGCGCGTTTTCGCATCGCGTATCAGGCCAGGTCAGGTATATGGGTGAACACGTACGCGTATAATGCTAGGCCGATGTTTATGTAGGAACAAATAGTTTCCTCTACGTGTATCTACCGTACTTATGTTTCTCTCCAATTAAAGCCACCGCAAGTGTTTTTATAATGAAACCGATCACAGCGAAATCGGGCAATCTGTTCAAATATTAAATGACGCTGAAAAAACATTCGTTCGTTGGTCGTAGAAAGTAATCGAGATAGATTCACGTTAATTAGCGAGGATATTGAATATTTACGATGGTATACTATATACTGTAGCGTGCTACAGAGTACAACGAATGAAACGAAAACGAACAGAATACCTTCACGGAAGTTCGTCTCGAAATGCAAATAGCATTTGCAAATGAAACGAAATAAGGCTTACTTTACCAAGGAACTTTACGAATTTCCCGTTGTAGCATACACAACCGTCAGCGCTGAGCTGACAACAAACTTTAAACAGGGTTCACCGTTTGCAAGCTCCAAATTCTGCCACAGCGTTATATAGGACGTGAAAATTATTTATTCGATACCATGTACTATACTACTATATTTTTGAACGTGAAAAGTAACGTTTCAAGAGCATTTTCGAAAATACGATAGTGGGGCTTGTTACGCATCGCGTTGTTCATTTATTCAAGAAGTCTGTAAGAGTTGTCGAAAAGCGACCTTGTTTTACCTTGCTTTAACGGTGAAAGCACCAACGAAGGGTCGTCGTTTCGGAAGGTACGTAATGAATGCTGCAGTAATGAACCGTGTTTAGCCTATGTATTCGGGCGTACACCCATATACAGCACGGTCATTTCCGGTTGGTACTCTGTGTTGTCCATCTCTTTGTCCCTTAAAATGTCACTTCTTTCGTAGAATTATCGAGGAATAAGCGTCAATTTCTCGGCAATAAATAGACTTTAATATCGATTAATCAGAGGCAAAACGCTTCTAATCGAGCCTAAACCAATGTTAATTAACGAGCATGCAATCGTCGAAAACGAAACGATTTCAGATAATTTCGGTACGTTCCGCGTTTGGTATGCACGAGGCTCGTGTAAATTTTCATCAGGTGATCATTATTGGTCCGTGTTCGGTAATGATGGTCGCGCGTATTTTGCGTACACGCGGCAGCCACTTTCACTCGTCGCGTTCCGACACGCGGCGCTTGCATATCGCACGAATTATTCAACGAAACGGCGGAAATTAATTATCGGTGCAACAACGGTTACTGAAGCTTTAACGATGTAGTAATTACATGCTGGCTGCTCGCCGTACTGAGAAAACACGTAACCGGTCGTGTTTGCAATCGTGTAATATTTCGCAGATTTGTATTAGCTACGCGATAGATATCGCGCATAGATTACACGCTTTATAAATACCGGCGGCATTTCTGCTCTCCACGTGTTCGTTCTACGATATTGTTCATCTATGTTTTAGATTACCGTTGGTACCACCCCCGTTTATTTTTAGGCAGACAGAGAGGGAAGGAAAAAAAGAAAGAAAGAAAACATTGCACGAAACTACAGGCTATCGTAAAGTCGGGCAAAAATACACTACGAGTTTCCATAAGTATGACACGAAGGCAGCGCAGTTATAGCGACTTTTCATATTTATAGCTGGACAGGACATTGTTTCACCGTATGTACGGCTACTGGCCTATAGTATTTTTATCTTCGACAGTTATTCTTGGATGATAGGTAGCCGATAATAACAGCGTAGAGACTAGTTTTTTTATTAGCTACGCAGTATCATCGTTTTGGAAGAAGAATGCGCTAAAAATGGAAAATGGTAATCGATGAATGTTATATTTCAGAGACGTAAAAATGTATTTCTAAAAAATCACGCAATAATTCGTTGGGGAAAATTTGTCGTCTAAATTAAAATGCAAAGTAGCTCAAACAGAGGGATGAATCATTGCTCTCATATCGAGCTAAGGGTATTTCTATTCAAACAAGGATGTCATGGAAAATTAACGTTTTTTTACGATCCTATTCGGATATAACATTTATCGATTCTGATTACCTTCAATTACGGTTATACCTTAGTCGGAAACGATTTCGCGGAGAATCACTTTTCTACGTTTCTCCGGTAATTCTCTCGTGTATTGATTAACGATAAGAGATGAAATCAGTGTCTGCGTCCTCACACTATGCACCGTGTATTTCTGCCATTCCCTCGGCATCGTCGAGTATTTTCCTCTATGAATTTGTTATGACCTTAGCAATAGAACGGATCGATAAGACACATTCTGTCTGTGCGCGCCTCTGATGTGTCTTTTACCGTCGCCTCGAGGCGATGGAATAAATTTGAATCGCATATATGTACAGAGAAAGATCGTTCGTTGATCCGATACGACTGGAAAAATCAGATTTACTTTGTTTCATTGTTCTTCTCTTGACCATATGCATTTCTACATTTCTAATTTGTAAGCTTCCTTCATATATGCTACCAACTATTCTTGAATTACTTACTGCCAAGAAAATTCGAGTCACTGAAAAGAAGCGCGTTGCAGCGGAGTTAACGATTTAATTAGAAGAGAATTATGATTGTACAGCGCGGTACGGGCTTACAATAACTATAAATATGGTCACAGTCTTGCACAGCTTAACGCCTTGACGGTGATACATCAGACTAGTTATTAGGCGTTAGCGTGTGCCTAAGTTATGCATTAGCGGGTCTTATTTCGAAATATGTCTCTAAAAAAAGAATTTATACGCACGGGTGTAATTTATGTATATTTACGGGTATAATTACGTAGTATTATATAGTAGTATTACACTAGATCGCTCAATTTCATGCTCACATTTACTAAAATTTTAATTACATTTATACACCAATAAAGTTTACCAGCAGCTGTCCAGGTTTCATTATTACTTACTGATCCCATATATACGAGGTAAAACAGAGGCGAAAGACCAACTGTTATCCGTAAAATACACGATCGCCGCTTGAAACTGCATCATAGAAATAGAATATTGCGATGGAATCAAAGAAGGAAAAGCATCATCACGATCGACTTTCGAAGCAACAGTTCGAGGTTTAATCTAGCAAAAGGGAAGGAAGAACGCGAGATCCACTGAGAGACGATCAAAGGAGACATTACACCGTGCGCTAAAGCACAACCAGAATAGAAGGGAACGACAAACCGCGGCTGTGACATTTCCGGCTCGTTTCGTAGGTCGTAAAGAGAGGTAAAAGCGTAGGCATTATGTGGATCGAGCTCCGAAGGCGACCAAAAAGCCGGTGATAATGGCGTAGAGAGCAGTGGCGACTCAAAGCCGACTCGGCTCGAAAAAAAAAGAAGAGGAAGAAAGGGAAGGAAAGAGGATAGGTTGCAAGTTGGCGAGCGATGCGATGTGCGAACCGGTGGTGTGCGGTGCACGGAGTTACTTTCGAGCATAAGCGCGCTCGTTCGGACTTCCTAGTAGCGCATACGAAGTATTGTTTGGAAAGCAGCTCATCGCCAAGAGCCTCTCGTTAAATCTCCAAGAACTTTGTTCGTCCAGCTCTCGCTCGAGATCAATACGACTCCTAGTTCAGCTACATATGTAGTTACATGACAAAAGTTCTGAACTTTTGACCCGACGGCGGCCATTGTACGGCCGACAGACGTCTATTCCATCGCGTTTCCCTATTTTCTTCTATTCCGTGTTGCACATTTCACGCGTCCAGGACCGGCACAGCTGGACCACGGGGGTGGCATTATCGTTTTGCATGTGGCTCCTGCGTACGTATGTATAATGCATGGCTGTTTTGAAAAGGTAATGCAATTCATAACGGAACACTGTGATGCGTTCCGCTCGTGTTTTCCCGTCTCCAGAAACCACCGGCGAAAATAATAATGCTTATGGACCTTAATAATCATAAAAATGCTAATGTTAATGACGCTGGGGGATGTGGGCGGGAGTTGGCGGTGGCCGTGATATTAATGGAGGGATCGTCGTCGTGCATGGGAAACAATAATAAGAACAATGAAAACGGCCACGACAGCAATGAGCACGAGATAATACGAGGGAAATGCGAGGGTGAAACGAACAGTATTGTAGTTGTAACTGTCGCCCAAGCCAGACCCTGTGAAATTGTTTAACGAGATCACTCGGATTTTTCGTCCTTTATATGCCTTGAAAATAAAACGCTCGACTATTTGTTTATTTAGAAGAGAACATTTTGTGGCCACTATCAAAAGTTTTGCAGCAGATCGATTATTTCCCTTCTAGTGTATCGCTATTCGATACACAGGCATGTATTGTATGGAGTTGAATAAATAAAAACATCAGTGGTTTTGATTAAACAAGTCTCTATCGTAAGAACAACTAAACGACGATGATACCACGTATTTTGCCTATATTTTCTTCCCTATCCAAATTAATTTTCGTTTTAGCGAACGATGGATGAATTTTAATTAAAAAAAATATTTCTCGAAAGAGACTTAAATTGTCTTTTAAGCCACAGTCTTAGCTTGCAAAATCTATTTTCTTAAAGATCAAATGTCAAAATTCGGATATATATCATATATAGCGAATGTTGCTTCATTTTCTCGTCACATACTTCGATACGCCAAGAGATCATGTATTCCTTTCTTTCAATCGACACAAATGAAAATCGTGAAAAAGCATCTTTCTATCTCCAAGATACTTCTCCCTTGATGTGGATCGTTGAAGTAGTAGAAAGCAAAAGGATGAGTCGTTCAAAGAAGAACAATTCCACGATGTCTACGATCGAGGGATCGAGTTTCCTTATGGCGAGTAAAAGAAAAGAGTAGGAGCGACACGAATACGAACTCTTTCAATGAGATACGTAATTTTATCGATCTTCTCGTCGTTAGTTAGTTCTCTGCAAGCTACAACGCACGATGGTGCGCTGTATGATTCCGTGACCCCGAACGTTGGGACCAAATGGTAAAAAGTGCAGGGTAAAAGGATCCGTTCTTTTGCGAGAAAAGGAAAAAAAAGATAATTCTATTGATCCGCATACTCCGTCGAGCGGTCTGTTCCACCGACGGATAAATCTAGTATTTAGCCTCGCGTATCTACAGGTGGAGGCGCCTGCGCGTCATGCTCAGATATTCGTAGATGTCACTCACACTTGCGTGATTACAGATATGCAGCTGCCTCTACGTGTTCATTCCACGCGGCCAGGTACTCGCAGCCAGGATCGAGGAATTGTTCTATATCAATTCATCCTGGACCATGATATTTCATTTTATTTTCCACTACTCTACATTTCTCTACTTCACATGATTTTTCTGGTCACTGCCACGTTTCTGACGTTGGTGCTTTCATTTACGCATTTTTTGATTACGTGATCTACTAATAGGACCGGCTGTATCGTGAACGAAAGCTGTCGGTTTATTTTTCTTTTACGACATTTATAACCACCGGTGCACGGTCACATTTAAACCGATGAGTTTTCGTTTCGTATTTGCTCGTTTGCTCGAGGTTTCCCTGTTGTGCTCGCAATGTTGTTGTTGAGTTAGCCGATGCATGATTGAAACACGATTACACGGTGGACTTGATAAAATCGTGGCGACAGTTTCACGTGTGAGTACGAACCCACGGTGAATTGTACGCAAACCTTCCATTAAATTAAAGGACCGTAAAATCCTTAAAAAACCGGTGTATAGCTTGATTTAAGTAAAAATTTATTATGGGAGCTAGTTTGTGCGAAACTTCCAAAGTACTTGAGTCATAGACCTTTAAATCAGTTACATTAAGGGAGCACGAGTTTAGTATCCTCGTGCTCCCACGCGAAAAAGTTTTAGATACTTCGAGAGTAAACATTAATCTTGCGAACTACAAATTATTTTACTCACCCTGTGTGATTAGTTCCGTCGAGACTGCTTTGTAGTAACAATCTTCACGGCCACTTTCACAACCACCGCCGCGACAACACTACGCGAGTTTGTTTAGTCCAACCAAAATTTCTTAGGCATCTTCGCATTAGTCTACTAATACGTTTCTCGATTTATGAAAAAGACGACCGTATATCTAAGAAATTCCGCAATTTTTTGACGGCAGTTTGGACAAAATTTGAATCGTTCAAACTGTATTTAAAAGTGACGGATTCATCTTTTCATTTAGTTACCCACCACCGATTTAATTGATAACCTAGATGATCGCATTGACGCGTAGATCGATGTTCAACAAAACGAATACGCGATCGTGCAAGCGTATAAACAAATACACGAACGTGCGCGTGTGTGAATATGTGCGCGTGCATTCGTCGATGTGATTATACAGGTGAAACCTACCGACCGCAGTGATAGCTTGGGGTGTACTGAACATGAGGAGAGGGTTGGAAAACGATGTAGAATCTAATCTAACCTTACCTAACAGAGTGGTAGTGGCGCAGCGTGCGCGCCTCAGTGCGCTTGCGTGGCCTCAGCTTCGCTTAAACTTTTCCGGCAATTTAAGCAATTAGGAAGGAAAGCGGAAACGGGATTAACTAATGCGTTCGATTCTTATTGTATAACCATTACTTTTGTGCGAAAGTGCTCCAGCCGCCGAAAGAATCTCACGTGCAAGCTTTCTTACGGGATTTGTCGATGGGATAAAGTTAAACGGTTCTACGGTCAATGAGTTTGAACTTTCTTGGTTTTACCAGGATAATTGTAAGTACAATTTATTGAAGTTTG
This sequence comes from Bombus impatiens, assembly GCF_000188095.3. Lineage (NCBI taxonomy): Eukaryota > Metazoa > Arthropoda > Insecta > Hymenoptera > Apidae > Bombus > Bombus impatiens. The sequence continues at coordinate 429,592 of NT_176430.1, read as the reverse complement.
AATGAAATAAAGTAAATCCTGTTACTTTACTCAATTTGCCAAGTTAAGAATAACAAAGACAAAATTTGTCATAGAACTAAGGCTATTTTAATTTAGGATGAACTATATATATATATATATATATTTAATATATGCTTGGAATGGATTAAAAGAAGCAAGTGCACTTAATAGATTGTGAACAATAATATAATTTAAAATCTGTAGTTTGAATATAAGGTTGTAAACTTATCTAGAAATTATGTATTTTTATTTGTATGTTTTATTTTTGTATATTGATAAACTTTGCTACTATCGGTATTTCAGATTTGGTTCTTCTATTAGCAGTACCATTACAGATGAAGCACAAAATTGACCTGGCATCTTACGGGACTCTGTGTCTCATGTTCTGAAATACCGATCGACCAAACAAATTGCGAGGGTGCTAACCGTCTGTGGCTAAAGCATTGACAAAGAACAGAATATACGTGACATCACTGACGAAGTCTCCGTGCAGATGAGAGGCATTTTACCGCGCAATCCCTTTGCGATCTGTTATATCTGCCATTGTTGTTCTTAATAGGAAAACGAAGAAAGACATATGATAGCAACGATATCGAGCGGACAAGAGTGATTTGCGGCAGATCGCCGCAGCGAAAGCGGGTTGGAAGAACAAGAAAATGCGTATGTATGTACCTTCCTTTTGTGAAACAGAAGAATTTTATTTCTTATTTTTTCTTTTTCTCATCTGCACCGAACCTAGAACAACGACTGGTGTCAGTGTGTATATTTGATTCAATAAGAATAGAAAGGGTCTCTGCGCAGTGTTCTTTTTCGATTCCCATATCGCACCCACTTACACGGTAACGTATGACTCGCATACTCTATCTCTATATCTCTATGCTAAGAACAGCATAAATGTGATATGCAATGCTTTTTTATAGGTCTCACTCGTACCCTCTACCATTTTTGTGTTACATGCGTCACTATCAATTCAATATAGTATAGTGATTTGAATTAAAGGTAAAGTTTTCTATGAAATTACAAATAGAATACGAATTAGGATATGGTGTAATTGTAAACGAAGTATGGAATTTTACACTTCTACATACTTCTACCTAAAAAACTCGCAACACAATTTATGGATAACTCAAATAGATAAGTTGCGCATAAACGAAAAGGGCAAAAGAATCATCGACAACTTGCTTGTGTGGATAAAGGTATCGATCAAGTACTTCAATCTTCATAAATATACTAAAACTAAGGCTTAAAACTAACGAAACAAATTAAAAGTAAGATTTGAAAGTAATACTTAAGACCAAGGTTAAAATTTATACTTAAAACAAAAAGTAAGTCCCCCGTTGCCTCACGCCGTCCAACAATCAGGCTTAAGATTAACATAATTTAGATCTTAGAATTAAAACCTATTTAAATGTAAAACTAAACTAAAAATAGATATCAGATAGATATCAATCTAGTGTACATTAGAACGTGGCCATACTGGCAGCTTTTCATATCAAAGACTTTAACTTAGAACGAAATTTAAGAAATTAAACTATATAATACAGGTACCCCAGGATGTCCCTGCAATATCTCACGGTGTTCTACAACTGGTGCTAATAATTTATTAACGAATATCTATTGTATGATTAATTAAAATTATGACGCACGCATTGCACGTTGTACGCTTTTAAGTTGAGAATCAAAACTAATACTTAAACTTAAAACTTAAAAGGACGCATACATTACGCAACATCTATCTCCCACGCTACGTTATAAAAGCATTGTGCAATAATCCGCTGACAGCATTCGGTATCACAAGAGACCTCCAAGTTCCAACGGGGAATTCCAGGGAATTCGAAACTTACACGATCCACTGTCGAAGCTGCCGACTGATGATATTACGGTAGATTAGTTAAGGATCGAGGTAATATAAAGAAGAGCAAACATTAAAAATTTTCAGGTATTTATTAAATATGGCAAAATTTTGACTTTGCCTTCGTGTACACATAGAAGTATGACACACTCCAACTAAACAAGTGAAACTTCCGATAGGAGGAACCACCAAATAGGATTACGAAGCACTAGTCCTCGACTGAACAAGTGGGGTTCACTCCCGGTGGGATGAACTACTGAACAGGATTACGAAGGACATCAAATTACTGGTCTTAACCCTGTCCGAGTACCGAAGCACCAATCGGGTAGGATCCTCAATTGGACTCTGTAAGCACCATGGTCGTGATGAGAACTCCCGCGACTCGATGCAAACCGCGAATAGTCATTGAACAGTCATCTAGATAAGGGGATCCTTGGAGCGATTTATGAATACAAGAGGTTGTCAAGTGCATGCTGATTCGTTCATATCTGAAATACTCACGAGCGAAATACATACTTACTCACAAATAATTCAAAGGAATTGAGCGATTGCGAACCCATAAATCGCAAAATCCACTTATGTGATAAATGCATGAGGCAAGACAGAAGAGATTTTTATGTTTTGTTCCAAATTAAATAAGCGTACGATTGTACGGAATGGACTCACGATGAACTTAACATATGTATCTATCTTATGATTAACTAAAGCTAAAACACACGCATCTTGTGATGTTCCCGAGATATCGCACGATTTCCCATGGCATCTCCGAGAGGTATGTCAGTCCAGTCTAGATTATCAAAGGATTTCGTAAATAATTTTGGATGATCTAGACCGGACTGTATTAAAATAGTTCTTATCTTAATATCGTTTTCAAATAGTAATATATTCCTAATATTAAAATTAATATTATATTAGTTCTCTAATATTTATAATAATATTTCGACGTACTAATGTTTGGAAGACAATATCAATTATTATTAATTTAAGCACTTGTTGTTTTATTTAATTAAAGTGGAACATTATACCTGCTATACTTAAATGCAGTGATGTTACGAAAGAAAAAAATGATGGTGTGCATTCGTTTATTTTTCGTAGTAATTAAAATAGAAATAAAAAAATTGATATAATGTTCGTGCTATTAATAATATCGAAAATATAATTATAATAACTACGTATGTAAGCAGAATGTTAAAAAATTGAGTCAATTCGATGATTTGGAATTTTGTAAGCACTTATTAATATAAATGTTTACAAATAATAATAGAATAGAATAAGTTAATAGAATAATTTCTATCAACTTCATTTAGTTACAACATGCTTGTTTAAACATTACTATATATTTCATTTAATATTAGTATAAAATTGAAAATAAGTAAAATTACATAGTTTTCTCGAAGTCAGTTTGCTTCTTTCCTATTGGTCGTATCAAATTGAATTTGTGTGCACATATATATAGAAAAATACATATGCGTGTATTTCGTACAAGCTCGTACCACTTCCCCAACAATTCCCGCGCGTACGTTTGGCGCGCAGCATTAGTGCGTCGTTGTAAACAGTAGTTAAGATGTTTAACCTCATCTAACATGCGTCGTTAACCGCTTTGTAAGTATATTTATACACTTTCATCAGATTTATTTAATTACTTAATATACGTTTATTTAATCGTGTATCATTTTTGCTTTTTGATTGATCGAATCATCCTTGTATTAGGAATTTCTGACAAAGGATGGCTATTATTATGTACTTCATGTAGCTTTATCTTATTATCATTAATTTTGTTTAGTATAGATTTGTGATTATGGCGATTATGATAATATGATTACGTGAATAACTAAAGGAATAAAAATTTTGCAACATAAATGTCACGGATGATTAATAGCCAATTCGATCATTTTCAAAGCAGATTTCGTAATGTTGAGTTATTATGATAGAGGCAAACCTATATATGTGCATTTATAGCAACTTTTTATAACTATATTTGTAATTTATGAATGTGGGTACCATTTCATAGTATTCAGTATATAATAACACAAAATTGATATTGTGTAATTAACTCGCATATACTACAATTAAATGATAAGTAGTTTCACTTTAAGAATACCAAGGTGAAAATAGAGAAGATTAAAGAAATCATTCTTTCATATTTAAGATATACATTCGTATATTTTGCTATTTCTAATTTTTGTTAATAATATTTATTACTTTTACAAAAGAGTTGCAATGGTAGGTGACTATGAACAAGTTTCGATCTTAATGTTAGATCCAATGTTTGTGAAGTGTTATAGAATTTTATTTCATAATCTTTTTTTATTGCAAGCATTATCAGGTATTTATCAAACGTAACAAAATTTATTAATAACAGGTATGTTTTGAATTTTCATACTAAATATTCACAATTGAATTCTTGAAAATATTTATAAATATTCGGAAGTAGCAAGAAATATTTTAGAATTCTTAAATAATGAATTGAATAAAAAATAAATTGTAAACATTATATTTTATATTGATGAAAAGTGACTAATAATTAATTGGGACATTTAGTTGTATTTTCTTAAATAAATGTAAGAACAATATACTTTACTAGATTTTATTTTTTTACTTGATTTCGTGCTTGCCTCTGCTTTCCTACTAATATGGCTTTATTTTTGTTTCAGAGACTGTTTGTGATCGTGCGCGGTGCGGTCAGTGGAGTCAGTGTCTACACATTAGCTCTAATTAATTGTATCGTAAATACAATTAGGGTCACAGTTAATTGTATCTACAATATATTGTATGAAAAATACAATTCATTCGCGAAATTACAGTCAGTGTTTGTTCGTCGATTATAATTCAAATGGTCGCGTTAGTAGTAGTCTTTTATTTTTGTTTTTAAATAATTCATAATATATAGCTTTTTAAGTATTCGTTCTCTCAGAAACTCAAAACCTCTCTCAAAAGGATCCATCCCCTGCATAACTTAAAAATGGTAAGTTTTTAATTTATTTTACTCTCTGTGATCTGATGAAAAATTTATTTTGGAAGCTTTAAATCTTTGTTTTTTTATTGTAATAAAACCTTAATGTAATTTTAAAATCTCAATATTAAGCTATAAAATAGGAACGTTTAGTATACTTTAAAAATCATTAGAATCTGCATTTTTAGTCAGATTCAAGCTTTTAGGTTAGAATTACAATTTTTATCGTTATTACAATTTTAGTGTTTATTACCATAAAATGAATTTAATAGAGTCTCGTTCTTTTTTACCAAAGACTTTTCACAACCTCCACATCTACGATAAAGTTCGATGCTTTGATGGCGGTTTCTTCTGGGCCACAGCAACATGGATAACAACGTTCTCCGCATCTAATCGTAAGTTGCATGCATTTTTGTTCCTCTGGTTGATCAATCATGTCTTAGGGTAAAAGGTCTGAATCGAGACCGCCGTCTGGTTGCATTACGTAGATTCTTTCAACAAGTATAGTGGTCACGGGTATTTATTATACCCGTGAGTAGTAACATTTCCTCTTTGTGTTTTATCAGTTCAGGATGGGATCCTGTTGTTCATATCGCGTTTTTTAGTAATACTAATTTTATGTCTGATGTCTGATACGATATTAATATAAGCTTAGTAGAATCGAAATATATTCAGTATTGATATTGAAAAACAACCTTTTGTTAAATATTGAATATTGCCGAATATTTAACGCAAAACTATATCATCTCTTTTAAAATTATTGACTTAATTAAATAATTAAAGTAGCATACGTGGAGATATTTCCTTGTTATAACTATACTTTAAAATTGTCTTCAACATGTAATATAGCTTCGTTTATGATAAGACTGCAGATATATCAGTATTATTCTGAGTAACACATATGTTAATGTTGAAATTATCTACCTGAATAGTAGTTCACTATTTCATAAAGAGGTCCTGTATATCCGTGATTGGGTATCGTTTGACTTTGTTATAACTCTCTTATGGTAATATCTTAAACAATTTAAAGAATCATTGATTTTTATGTTATACAACGATATGTATAATTTATCTTATCTATAATTTATATATATTATTAGGCGTAGTTTGTTGCTAACTTTTTATTAAAATTTAGTTTCAATTACATATGACAACTATAAATGCTGTCTAAAATTTTAATATTATCACAGACGAGTCTACAGTATACAGTATACGAGTATATAAAATTCTTCGTCAGTGGTATTATAGACGAGGTCAATAATTTTATTCTACACTAAATCGGTAATGTCGGGAATGACATTAAAATGGTAAGATTGGTGGTTGGTACGGTAGAATATATTGTGATTGGTATATACATCTATGATCGACGATTAGTCAATGATGGCACTTAGTTTTAATTCCTGTTATTACCAGCGTTATCAGCTTATAACTCGTTCAGATGATACGGTTTTTGACCGATTCGGTAGTTTTACAGCATATGCTTATACTTTATTTGTTCGTCTATTCTGTTATTTGCCAGACAAGATAGATGTAAACACATTTTTTATTATGTTTTGGTATTACCGACTGTCGTAGAAAAAGAATCAACAAAAGATATTGGGTACATCGTATTGTAAAAGATAGATTAGCTAGAAAGCGAGTCGGTAATTTCACGATAAACACATTTATGAAACGTATGTATGTGCTACTAGCAAACAATTGAATCGATAAGTGAACGATTTGTCGTAGTTATGAATGAGCTATTATAGTAACAGCTATTACACGCTTCATTGAATCCATTAATTTATATGTTTCAAGAGTCGAACGTGCGGCGAAGATACAAAAATGTGTGGACACTGCTTTCGACTGTTAATGATTTGGAAGAATTGCCGAATCGATCAAAAAACCGTATCTTTTGAACCAGCTGTTGTTCTCTATTAAATTGGAAATGTTAGAAATAGCATCAAGCACTAAAATGAGAAAAAGTATATCGGTTTATGAGTGCTCTCGTCTTTACTACTAAGATTTAAAAAACATCTAGTGTTAGCAGTTCTATAGCTTTGTGTAAGGATTATTCCATATAATATAATGTAATCAAATCTATGTAGCCGAATCTTTCAATCCATTTTGCACTCTATTCGATATATCATTTAGTTTTCATTTACATTTCTATTTTCTTGTGCATCCTTAACGTTTACTTTTCGATGACTTGATTTTTATATTAGAGATCATAAAAGAAAGACTAATAGGTATTAATTCATTAATTATATTAAATCTATTAATGTGTTAACTTTCGGGTTGAAAAATAACAGGAGTATATATTTTTTTATCTTCTTTATTATCATACGCTTTCGTTGTTATAGTTATTAAGAACAAGATTACACAAGTACTCTACAAGTTAGTTTTGATAAGAAATAAGGACGTAACACGGTCGCTGTCGTTCCATTTTCCACAAAAACTGGAAGACTCAGAGGTTTATCGAAATTACCATCGGTTAATCGGTAATACAACGTACGAAATGTACAAAGCAGAGACCATTCATGAGGGCCCAGTTTCGTTTACCATCTTACGACTACGTGTTTGACGTTTTTAAGATGAATAATGTAATTCGAACGTTACACGGACAACTCGTTTACATCGCGACTTCGTTGTCATATCACGTCATGAGGTCGCGCTGCGAGTGTTTTAAGGCGATTTTAAGTACTATTAACGGTTTTGGCACTTAGATTTACCATTGCTCTAATGAATAAAATGGTACCGCTTATTTTCTCAATGGGGAAATAATGCACCTCCTTTTCGTTATATGTGTAATGTCACTAGAATTTCGTGATATTGTAGGCAGTTGACTTTTGTCTCTCGCGTCACGATTATTTCATTCGGTATAAACGTTTTACACATCTACAAACTTCAATCTAAATTTACATTTTTCTCTTCTCTTATAAACGACGATTCCGATCGAAATATTCCTTCCAATTATTTCACTGCAGTTTTATCAGAGGTATATATATAAAGGGCATAATTTAGGTATTAAATTTATACGTATAGCTGTTATCCGTGAGAATTTTCTTTCGAAAAGTTTGATCCGTCCTAATTGAATTTCATTATGAATACGATAATTGTAACGACGATCTATAGCCGTAACTTTTTAATTATAGTCGTTAATTATAGCTCGTGTAGTCAATAACTATGTCCTAAACTCTACAAAAAGTTGACTGCACTACGCTTCCTCTCTACTTTGGCATATTGACCGAAATAAAATATCGTCTAACGCTTATAGACGCTCGTTCACTGTGACAACTAATTCGAGATGAACGAATGGTGCACGTTACGTTATCGGTTTTTTTTTTTACACCTTCCACGAAGACTCGAGATTGATCGCTATCCTAAATCGACGCTACGAAATTGGCAGTATTTGGAATTTGCATAAAATATTATCATCTTTTTTTTCTTCCGTTCGAGTAAGGCAAATTGTCAGGCTATCGTACGTGAAGTATTGCTTTAGCAAATCGCTTTAGCTCGGTAAAGCGATGCAAAACTGCTAACGTTACGACGCTGTGGTACCCGTTTATAGTTCATTTTGCGTAATATATTAAACTAAACCAAGAATCAAAAAAGAAAAGAATATGAAAGGGCAATGGAGGCACGATGAAATTTGATGCGCGCAATGCATTGTTTTCTGAATAATTTTTAAGCTGTATGTAAGAGCAACAATGGAAAATAATTTTTGACAAAGGAATATTACTTGTTTGATTTCTTAATAAACATCTTTATGAAAGGTGTGATAATTCGAAAAATGCGATATCTTCAAACGAGAGTGACCAATAACGATGAGTGAGGTGAAACGACAATGCAAGCAGCATTCAAATATCGCTTTGTTACTTAAATATCACGCGGATAAAATTAATTCGTATTAAATCAACGCTTGATAATTAATAGAGTTCGCCGGATTGGTTGAGTGTTGAGCTCTGAGCAACTAGAAATAAGCTAACGAATATTCTCTATGGAATGGCTGGCTTTTATTTTACACAATATAATCGAACGTTCAGCCGCGTAAGCATATAGATGATCAAATGGAAGCACAATGTTCAATGAGAATCGCGTGGGATTCGTTTAACGTGAATACTATAATCAGATCGTGAAAACTGTCGGGGAAAGAGATAACGTGCGATCGTACGATACATATACTATATTTGATGAACATAACAAACGTTTATTTATTGGTAACTGTTACAATGCTCTCTCTATATGCTTAAGCAGTACAGCGTTCTTCCGTTTGCTATTTAACATTTCTACCACGACGCAAGCATACGAGATACCGAGAAGTTCATCGTGCTAAAGTTCAACCTTTCACTGTACGAAAAACGTGTGAAAAACCCACGCCCGGTTTCCTGATGATCGACGAAGAAGAAAACTTTAAACGAGACCAAAGTCAGTGTGAACGGTAACGTCGCAGTTGTTCGGCTTCTCCGCAGCTGCCATGTTGACTTCAACCAACGTGTCCACGCTGTTAATCGGGCAGCCTTTGAGAATCTTTTGCGCTGCTAGGCTAGTGAATTGAACCTGCATGTCGCTTAGGCTTGGATACGAACAAAGATCACCTCGACTGACCGTTTTCTCCAAATTCGGTTCCGAACCTTGCGGCGCTTTTTGCTGCTTCGAACTTTCCAGATTCTCTATGTAGACGTTGTTAAAGGATCCGCCGAAGCCATCGAACGACTTGGTAGGCGATGGTGGATTCGACGCGATGTTGCTTTTCGAATCCGGACGAAGAAGGTTCCTGTAGCTTAAAGCATCCTTCGATAACGATAAACTCAATTTCCTTGAATTGTTCATGGCATCGTTGGTATTCTTCATGCTGGTTAACGCGGATGGAGGATGCTCGTTGACCAAAGAATTCTTGTCTATATTATTGGTCGATCCGTCTATTAAATGAGCTTGGCTGTTGTTCAACCGATTCGTCAGTTTCAATTTGTTAGGCATTTCCTCGTCGGCTTTCGGCTTGTTCTCTTTATCGGATTCTGACAAAAGATGGCTCGGTTTCGACTCTTTGGAAGCGTAAAGGGAGGATGGACGTTCGAGCTTGCTCGACTTGTTCAATTTCTCTTCGTCGAGCTTCGATTTGATCAACTTTTCTTCGTCCAGCTTCGACTTGTTCAACTTCTCTTCGTCGAGCTTCGACTTGAATAGCTTCTCCTCGTCTATCTTGGTCTTATAGAGCTTCTCACCGATCAATTCCCGATCCTGTTTCTCCTTGCAGTCCATCGTTTCCTTGTCTGCTACTTTGGTCTTCACCGTGCCATTTTCAAACGTGATGACGGATCTCATGGGCGAGTTGTTCTGTTGCACGTAGATCTTTGTGCCAGGGGACCCGGAGATGGTTGTCGTACTGGTCGCATTCGAGGCTAGCGTCACGCTGTTCTGTATCGTACGTTGTTCCTGCGATGGACTGACCGGACTTAAATTCGTCGACACCTGTAGAGTTATTGAATTTTGTGCCTCTTGAAGCGGGGTTAAGGATCCTTGTTGCACCACTTTGAGCGGCGAGGATTTTGCTGGTAACGTGGATGTTTTCAACGGCGACGATGAGAGTTTACCGCTCGAAATCGACTTTCCACTGGAGTGGGACGAGTGACCGGATGATGTCTTTTGTAGAACCTGCAAAGATACGTAGAACGTGCTATTCGGTCTTTCATTTGATCTGTGTTCGAGAGTTTATGAATTTGAAATTTATAGTCATATGTTTATAACTTTGAACGCTTATCAAACAATCACGTACATTATTATATGTATGTGTATCTACGTTTCTGTAGGTAAAGCCATCTATATTCGCGTTATTTTTTTTTTTTTTTTACTATTTTAAACTTTCTAGAAATCTGAGAAAGTCCTAGAACTCATCGCAGTCTACGAATCTAAGCTTTTAAGTCGAACGTTTAAAAACTTTCTCAGAGCAAATAAGAAGTCATCTCGAAAAAATTCGCAGGTGAAACTTCCCAAATGATCTAGGCTATCATGTAAAATATGATTTTAACTCGTCTAATACTAAACAGATTTTCAAATACACATAAAATAGAAACTTTGGAAATCCAGGAATTAAACTTTATCGCCAAGTATAACGATACGTACAGACTCTGTAGATGAAGCACGATCACCACGTGTCTAAATCAAAGCTACCTATTACCTTATGCTGAGGCGATCCGTTTGATTTGGTACCACTACCAGTGGAATCGTGACTGGGACGTCTAGAATTAGATTGTCTCGTGCTGGATCTGCCCAGGGTGGCCGTTTTCGCGGGGCTAGCATTCGTAGTTCTAACTGATCCGGAACTTCCGCCGCTTCTACTAGGCGACGAGTTCGCCGAATTTTTACCATTTTGCGTTTGATTACGACTCTGATACGGTTCTTGGTTGGTACTTGGCGGCAGGACAGAAGCTCTGGACGTACATCTGCTTAAACTAGAGCACTTTGATCTGGGCATTGTCGAACACGGTGATCGATGTCGTCTGGAACTTCTGGGCGTCGAGTTCGCCAATAAACTAGAGGAATCGCCGCTGGCTTGGCGTCGATGTCGCCTGGGCAGCGTGGCGGATCGCACCGAGCTCGAATCATCCCATACTTGGAAACTGGCCTGTGACTGAGCTAGACCCTCCATCATCTGAAAACGTTACTCCGTTGTTAAGCTGATCGGCTCGCTCCTCTCGAGTTCTCGCGCGATTTAATCTCGACGTTCGCATTCAATTTCCGTCTGTCGAGAGCAAAAACATGGATGCTTTCTTTCTTTTATCTTCTTTTTTTCTTTTCTCGTTAGTAGAGTGCATCGTCCCGATTCAAAACTCACCGAAGGGCTAGCGGCTCTCGTTTGCGTGGCTACGCTGTGTAGATGAACGACACGTGGATTAAACCACTCGGTAGGAGGATACTGAGCACTGAACGTGCCCATTAACGGAGCACCCTTTCTTCGTGTACTTCGTCGGAATAGCCTCGAAAGTAGACCTATTTTCTCTGAAAAAATACCGGAGAAACCTTGAGAAAAAAGAGAGGAACCGATGTTGCATTTCGTAATGAAAGATCGGGGATCGAGGAAGGGCTTGCCAGCTAAAGGTGACTAAGAAGCTTCGTTCTTTGGTCGATGCTCAGCCGTGGTTCGCGGGTTTAGGAACTTGGGGAACTGCAGATACTCTTCAGTCAGGATTTTCGTTCTAACTCGTCTTAAGGTTTTCAGAGATAGATGGAAGAGCTGCAAAGCGTGGTTGGGTAGTTTATTTTGTTGAAAGTAAAAATTATTCAGCATTCGAATAATAATATTTTTTAAGTAAAAGCTATAACGCTGAATGTTTGTGCTAGTGCGATAAGCTTTCGGTACTTGTATCTTCCAACATATTTTTTTATATCTTGTTTCGTGCAATATAGCAAAGAGGAAAATTCTCCGTGTATAAAATTCGAAATGAGATGCTTTCTTTTATAAAGAACGTGATCCAGATCGAAGTAATAGCCTCAAGTGGAAAGCCAATACGTTCCGATTAAATGATTATCCACCACCAAAACAATCCCTTCCCCGATTCGACTCACTGGTTGGACTATGGGGTGCGCTGTCGGTGCTCGCATATTCCGCACTCGACGAAGTATCGCTTCTTTCTGGCCTTCGCGGCAAAGACCGTGAACTTCCGCTTCTGGGTAAACGTCTGGCGGATCCCCAAAGTCGCAGAGAATGTCGCCTCTCGAGGCGACCCGGCATCGATCGACATCTTGCGAACAGAACCTTGTCGTTGGGGTTACCTGCGAACACCAACAGTTACATATTTTCCGTGTCTTCTTTTACGTATACTTATATGTAAATTCTATAGAATTCAAACTATCCGCCAACCGACATTTTTACTTTTGCTTTGTTTTACCGGAATTTTACTGACTAGATTAGATAACGGGAGAAGAATGGTACTATAGGATTTAGAAAATCAATTCTTGATTTTCCAGGTAAAATTTTTAGTAGATTTGTTATTAATTGTTGTTGTATATAATTTAATTTGTTCCTAAAATAAACTCGATTTTCCAGAATCGATCGTCTTATTTACCCCAAAGATTTACGATATTACAAATATATTCAACAATTGTATCGCTTAGAATTTTTTAAATTCTCAGTAACTGCACTCACTGACCTTATCGCTTATTGTCGCCATAAATAAGATAAAAGAAGAACAGCTTATAATCTATTTAGTATTTGATACTCTTCGTACAGTTTCTTTATTCTTATCGACTGTATCGCATTCGATATAACAGTTCTTTTATACAAATCACAAGCGATTGAAGTTATTACATCCCATGCAATTGTTCTATACCAATCAAACATCAATTGAATCAACATTACAATCATCAAATATCGATTACTTATTCCGGGTGAGAATCCATTGTAATTAATAAAGAAAAAAACAAAAAGAAATTTGATCGTTCGATTTCCAAATGGCCTCGAAGACTCCCATTCCAAGCACTGTTTGAGCTCGAAGTCGCGAGTCTCGAATCGCGTTCTCAAAAAGTGGAACACCCTCGTCCCTGATTTTCATCCTGGTACACAGCCACAGGCGGTGGCGACGACCGAGTGTGGGTTAGCAGCGTGAGAATCACTCGAGAAACGAGTCAGAGAAAAGTAGGAAGATTATATACGTGG
>NT_176430.1:406355-415177 GCF_000188095.3 Bombus impatiens | reverse complement strand
CCCACGTGATCTCGACAGCGTGTGTAACGGTAGACATTGTCGTGACCAATAGCTAATATATCGGCTGTGCTAAACGCTTTCCAGGGATCGTCGGCTTGGCACGGACGCTATTCTCTTCTTGTTGTGTGTACCGATGCTCGCGTGTACGTCCTCCATACACGTGCTGATGTATGTAAGAGGCGAAACATGCAAGGTGCTGAAGGTGTTTCCGTGTCAATGCGCCAGAAAATTCCAGTTTGCGCGGCTCCAAAACTTTGACCGACCACGACCACGACCAGCAACAACGACGATCACAACTACAACTGCGAGACTTCGACGTGGACGAAACGTAAGCGTGCTTTCAAGCTAGCAAATACGATCGCATGCAAGGATTCATGGTGTCTGGCGGCGATCAATGGCGCGGGTAACAATGTAACATCGCTGCACGCGATATTTTAGCTATTACCGGATGGCAATGGAGAAACGCTGATAGTACAGGGCAATATATGGAAAGAGTATTATCGTACAATGCTGAAATCGCGTTGACCATAGCGAGAGAGCACGCACGATACTCGATAAAGAAGACTTTTCTTTATATAGTCCTCTGGTAATATGCGTTTCCATTTGAATTTCTAATTTTAAAGCATACCACTTGGTATAAATTCACCACCGAGACGACAGCCACTCTAAATACCAAGATAAGGGTGGCGCAATTTAAATCGAATCGCGACAATTTTTCGATCCGATCCGGCGTAGGAATGCACCGTCTTCCGCTGCGGGACTGCGTGGCTGCCAAGGACGACAACAACATAAACGCACTGGACTCGTCCATCGAGTTTAGAGAAAAAGATCTGCCGGTGCAAGCCGAGCCAACGAACACTACTCCTGGACACTCGGAACGATCCCCGAACACGTGCCGAACGAGTTTGCCACGATCGACCAGTCTCTCCGCGATTAAGTTCCTTCGCGACGCGAGAAACTTCGTTTCCTGGCTAATCTTTTGCACGAAAATTCGCGATTTTGTTAGGTATTTTCGCTCGTACTTACGTACGTTTCATTAAAAGTCGATACGTATGTGTGACGGTCCTCTAAATTTTGAATTCAATGTAGCAATTTATATGAAACGTTTCGCCAAACTTTAGACGAGCGATGAACGGATGTCGGTCATTAAAAACGTATTTTCCCATTGTCAATAATTACGAATCAGGTTGAAGAAGAAAATTGCTAAATATCACGTATAATTATCGCAAAGAGGATACGCAAAGAAATATTAAGATCTTTCTATCGACCACCGTGAATAATCAGAATATTTAAGTTTCTTTATACGAACTTAAAAAACTTGCAAGAAATAAGATGAAAGTTACCGAATACATAGCATTTGGGGAAGGTTAAAGACATCCTTTACTCGACCCGGATGATGTTTTAATATACAAAATTATTTTAAATGAAGCTATAAATGGAGAAAAAACTTCAATCCAAGAGTTCTTCAATTCGAGGACTGATACTGAAAATCGAATAATGTAATTGTGTCAGTCTTTGGGAAAGCGCGTCGAATCACGTGGATATTACTTTTCATTAAATACATGTACTATGTTTCGAAGAAACTACGTGCAGTTTACGTAAATCTATTTCATTTGAAATTTGCACCAACATGTATCATATACACCAACAATAATTCTCTTGCAATTAGTAATATTAGTAGTAACTTGTGTTCTTTAGCCTTTGTGTATTATAAAAGAAATTGAAAAACAAATTCCACACGATTTTCAATCTTTCTTGTCGATGAAGTTTCGCGATGAAACCTGATAGAAAAGTAAGAGAACTTTCTGTGAGCTCAGAGATTTCTTACCTCCGCAAATAACGTCTGCGAGATTCGTCTGCACAGCTTGATGCGTCACGTCGCCGTCCCTCAGGGTTAGCATCTCACCGTGTACGAGCGCCATAGCTTCGTCGTTGGACATGAGCATGCTACCCTGACCTCTCGATCCGCTCACCTCTCTGGAACATCTCCTAGAGTTGCTGGAATCGCGCCTCAGCCTCCTGGTCTCGGGCGTAACGACGAAGTAACCTTGTGACGTGTGATAAATTTTTCGTTCTTGCATGAGTTTCGCGAGGGCGTCGTAAACTAATTCGCGGCTCGGTCTCTGCATCGCCGGAAATGCATTCCTAAGGGCGGACCTGAGCGTGTCGAGCGTGGCAGCTTGCCTCTGAGAAGTCAACTCCAAAATGGCCCAACAAAGAGCTTCCGGTAGAGGTGTGAATTGTCCTTGGGCCACTGGGGCAACCAGGCAATCGTCGATGTCGCCTGCACAGGAAGGAAAATGCCAATTATACGTCAGGTCGTTGCGCATGATGTGGAATGAATTTTATCCGTGATTCTGATTATTTTGAAATTGATTTAATCGTCGATTATTTCTCTTTCCTTTATTAAGAAATAATTATGCTTTGTTACGGTATTTCGGCTAATAGTTAACTATGGAAGCATAGTTTATTTTTGAAAACGTTAATTCTCTGTCCTTGACGTTTAAATACTTTTAAACTTTAACTACTTCCACGGTACTTGCAAATTTATACTTATAAATATATACTGTCGCATACTTTTGCATTCCCCAAGTTTAACAGTTGTCGCCTACTAAGGGAGATCAAGTTTGATTACAAGGCGAAACAAGCGACGGATGTAGAGCTTCGTGGAAGTACGAACGATAAGATCAGACGTCAGGAGATGTGGCTATCGGATTTTTAAAGTTCTCGCGTTCATTAAAATTCTCCATGTATATTCGCTGGACAGAATGAAATCGTAACAGCCAGGTTGTCTGCTAAGAACTAGCAACATTCAGTTGTAACTGCCTTTCTAGTTTCAACCGAAACGGTTCGAGTTTCCATGCGCGTACCAGCTACAAACAAAGTGTTTCATTAAGAAACGTATGTAACTTTCTGCTCGTTCAACGTGATATTTAAACGTTTCTACGCTTTTGAGTTTCCCATAAATTCGCAAAAATCCACAGTCCCGATATTACGTATAGTACGCTTCGATTTCAAATATCTTTCGATTCTGTTCCCGATACTGTTCGGAGGTCGACGAAATTCAGCTGACTCTTCGCGCCAGATTATTCCATATAATCCCAAGATAATTCTACCACTGAATTCACGTATTCATGGGACGGAGGTTTAACAAGGCAAAATATATCGAATTTCATTTCCAGCAGACAGGGGCGGCTGTATTAAGTTCGTGACAAGTACATCGCGGCAGATCTGCGGGTGCATTCGCATGCGAGCGACGTACGCCTATAAATCCACTTACGGAATATTCTCGTGAATTTGTCGTGCGTAGCATGGCGCGATGAGCGCGTAGCTATATGCTTTCGTGAAAGCGGAAAATTTAAACGACCGCGCGGATAGTTGGTAAATAGCAGTTTATCGGTATCGATTCGGTCATTCGTACAGTAACACGGGTAAACGTAGATTTATCGGTTGTATTATTAATATACGTTTATTGAATGCTTAACGACGTAATATAACGTTCCGTGACTGGTCATGCGAATGTATCTCAACCTTTCGATAAGCGAAGAAAAAGAGAAAGAGAACAATTTTCGTTAAATCGCAGTCATAACCGGGCGAGCAGATACCGATAATACCACGGTACACTTTCCCATTCGTGATAAACGTCTTTTCCACCTATTTATAATATCGTCGACGGTGCAACGTCTGTAATTTCTAAATTAGGTACGAAACACAACAGAAACGTTGTATACACGCGTATCTTGGTTCGTAGTCTCGATTTTCGTGAAACGCCACACCGACCAGATGCATTCCCACGTGCAAGATCACAGAGAGTTAGAACTAAAACGGTCAATTTCTAGGAGCGGAGAAAACTAGTATGCCAGAACAAATCTGCTCCGGGCTAACAATACTTAATTAGCGTTTTAAACGTCAGTCAAACGGCGTACCATAAACGCGATACACAGGAAAGGTAATTAAGGCTAAATGGAAACTGAAAATTTTCGACGCCGTAAGGAGATTGAGAGAAAAAGAAAGAGACGTTCGTGGCGATATTGAAGCCTTTGTTCTTCCGGTCACGTTTTAAGGTGACTTTCAAGCCCCCGAGGGCCTCCTGTTCTCATACATTTTGGTCCACGCCCACGAAAAGACTATGGATTATTCTAAGCTCGCGACTCTGAAGGACTCCGAAATTCCAGTGGTATCCGCACGCTCGTGCTAAGAATATTCAATGCTGTCAAGAGCACAACGTGTAGGAAACAGCTTGTCATCAGAGACGTTGTGTTGCAATGTATGAGTAACCGTATCACCTTTGCACCATGTGAATTTTTTCTGAACACGTAGGAAGATTGTCACATTTAATCCTCCTATTCTTTTTCTTCCTACCGTACGCTGATTTTTGACATACAACGTCTAATTTAACAGTTCAGATTGCGTTGGCCATCGATAGACTACGGATTTTTATGCAAATATTTGTATATTTTTATGGTCGCAACGGTAGAATTAGAATTAGTTTTTATTCAAACAGAATAAAAGCTCTTACACTTTTAAGTAAATAAGACCTCTTTTTATCCATCAAAAACTATAACGAGTACTCTATTTTGGATGTTTGGTGTATTTAAATCGCAGACTAGACATCAAGCAGAGTTGACGATGTTCTGAGGTAATTCAAGGAAACGAGCTAGGCAAATTAATAGGATCAGATCTAAAAGTTAAATTTCAGCTAAATTGTCTATAATAGTTTGAAATATTGCAGTTAGCTCCGTTGTTACCTGAAAGCTAGATAATTTATGAGATTGAGTCAGGTAGGCATCCGAGGATAATGGATGGACGATTAAAAGTTGCGAATCATACATGAGAGATATGCTTCGATAGGCATGCAATGTTCTTAGTCATTCAGACATATATTTTCAAATTAATACGTGGAAAGTTCTTCTGTCAGCGTGTTCAATTTTGTCCGACGATTATACTTTATTGGAATATTGTACAATTCAAAAATATAGAATTCATCGATATATTGTAGCTGCTCGCTTGTTACGTCGGTAGACCGATGAACGAAACAGATGGTACGCGAATTCGTCTGTTTGAAAGTTAACCGTCATTTCTGATTTGTATACACCGCACGATGGACCCTGTGACACAATAAAACTGAGTTGAATACTTTTATTCGTTCGCCGTCACTTTGGACCACCATGGGCCTTCGTAATGCATTTTAATATACATATTTCCCTCATCGCCGCGTGCCATATGCCAATTTCGAAGGGTAGCTCGGCCTTCTGTACACGATATTGCGCTGACCCTTGACAGATATCGATCGTCCGCTTCTACATTGAAAAATATTCGATGGACGTTGAACGAAGCAATTTCGCGAGTATCAGCGTTTAAGAAGAAAAATTTAATTTTTATTCTATACACACACACATACACCCTCTTAACGATGGTACCTCTGATATTTATTTCTCTTAAGTATACTATTTTTTATACCTCAACAATAACCTGATGACATTTTAAACAAAATATAGTAAAATACTTATCCTGTAGCAATTACCTTGCCAATAATTAAAACGTTAGCGAAAATAATAATTTTAGCTAATTCGTTGAGTGAAAATACTCCGAATGGCTTCTTCAATGTCCAACAAGCAATTGTATAATTATTCCAAGATCCTACGTACCATCTAAGATAAGGAAATCGTTCTGTACGTAAATGGTCCGTATTCAACGTTTATCGCGTGAAATCGCGTGGCATGTAATTTTCGCAAGGTTGTATCTTTCGTATTTTTGAATTCCACTAAATCCTGGGCGTACAATGAATCTACCCTCTGGAACAGGTCGCGATCACGGATCACTGCCATTTCCGTGCACCGCTCGATGACGCTCGCTGTTCTAGTCCCCTAGTTGCTTTTGAGTCCCTGTTCGCGGACAGGTAGGAAGAAACAGAGCTGTAATTACGTGTTCAACTTCACCAGAAAGCGTCTGTTGTCTGGTACGCTCTTGTTAAAGGGTGGTCGTAAATAGGCCGGACATTCTTCGTATAGAAATTACCGGCGAGATCTGGTTGTACTTCATGCGCTATCGCGAGTTTTCTCGTTTGTTCCTTGACGAGTATCGCCAGCTGTCCGTCTTCCTTGGATATTATCGCGAGAAACCAGTTTGCATTGGAGAGTTGTCTTTCCGACGATTGTAATGTATCGGGTAATATCAGATTTTCAATTTCTACCGGCATCCGTGTCGAACGCGAGATAAAACCGAGAACTGATCGTTGGAATACGCCATCGAGAAATCAATGTTGCGTATGGCGCTAGAGAAGCCCGATCGACGATGATTGCGATTCTTTCGCGACTTTCTCATGGAATATTCATCACGTGGTTATTTCAATGGAAAAGTTGGAAACGGTCGTCGCACGAGGTCCAGTTGCCCACTTGCCTGGAATTTCTCCACGGCCCACGAGGAGGGAGTTGCACGCACGTAATTATGCAAGGAGGTAGCCCACCCACGCGTTCCTTTTAAGGAACGAGCCGCCGACGACGACGAGTCGACAACGGATGGGGAGAGCTGAGAACGGTTTACGGACAGGTGCGAGACCTTTACAGGTTCGAAACTCGTCCGGTTTTCGTGGTTCTTTCGCAGAAACGACAGCTTACTAACCAACGCCCTCGCCAAAAGACATTAGAACAGCGTATAGAATAAGTGGGCTTCGGTTACATTGACGTTATTTATCGTCTCTCGTGTTACCAGACACGCGAATGAAATTGAACGAATGAAATCATTCGTATACACGATCTTTCTAGAAATTTCGAGAGAGAGAGAGAGAGAGAGAAAGAGTGTCGGTGATAATGTAATTTCGTACGCCTCGCTCGTAGCGTTAGCATAATTCAATTTACCGATAACAATGTAGTTTCTCGCGAGATGAAAAATCGTTGAGACATTTTCCATGGTATATGGTTCGATGGAATCGCAACGATAAGCTCTGCAAATGTTTTATTCGCTGATATCAGCGCCGAAGAAAGTTATAAAGTCTCTGGTGTAAAGTACGGATAGCAAATTTTATTTCAATTTTTTCATTCTGAATGGCCGAGGTGGACGCGTATGTGGTCCCCCACGCGAGTCTCCGGGGCTTGAAATTTATTCGCGATCGTTGACTGTTTCGCATGTGGAAGCATGTATACACAAGGTGTATGGGCAGTAAATGGCCCAACTAAGACGGCATAATGTCTGCGTGGGAGAGGCCAGTTTCGATCTCGTTTACGAGATCTTATCCGACGCGAGAGCACGGTCGGAAAAAGTGGCAGGATAATACCCCGCGTCGTTACACCCGTAAGCTGCCAACAACGGGGATCACGAAGAAACCGAGAAACGTTTCGGTTGCACAATTTTCGTGGGGCTGTCGACGAGGACGGAACGAGGGGCGCAGACAGACAAGAGTCAGGGAGAGGCCAGTTGGATCGTGGAACTCGATACGTCAGTTTCTGGGGCGTGGAACATCGTGTTCCTCGTGAGAATCTTGTCCCGGCCGCGTTTTGAATGCTTTCCACTACATACATATCGGCCTAGGTATCTAATGCAGGCAAGTAGCTTCGTGCTTCTCGCCTCTGTGTCTGCATTAGGATTACACACAGGCTACGGTCAAGAATGAGAAAAGACGAGAGCAAGAGACACGGGAACCGTGGAAAAGCGGTACGTTTCGTTTGTGACGCAACAAAAACTGTCTTGGAAGATATACGTTGAACTCAACTAGAGAAGATCACGAGCGATCTTTTCTTTGCTTTCAAAAGGATCGCCGTCAACTTCTCGTCTTACATTATCGAGTCATAGAATCGTCTTCGAATTGAACCTTCATTTTGGTTTTAGATTTCGTTTCCAATTATGAAATTAAAACTATTTGCAGCTAGGTTACATGTAGCGTTCTGTATTAGCTACGGTATCGTAAAAGCAAAGTTTAACGAATGCAGTCAAACAAATTATAAGGCAAGAGGGTAAGTGAGATGCAAATAGGACAGTTGAAAATCGTTTAGAAGTACGTTTCTTCGATGTATTGTAATATTGGGTCGTCAGAAAAATTTCTTTCGTTTTATAAGGAAATAGTGGATGCACAATATTTTCCGTTTTATATTATTTTATCGAATTACGTATGATCCATTTTGTTTTATCAAGATAAAGATTACAACATTCGACAGATTAGGTTTCATGTTTGTATAAAGACGCGTCGTTGTAAAAGACGTATCTGTAAAAGAAAGACATTTTTCGGACAACTTAATATAAGTATCTCACGTTAAGACGAGTAATCTTTATATGTGAGTGGCATGGTGTGGTTTAATCGAACGCTTTTGATGCTTACACTGTTCAAATAAAGAGGCAGTGACTGCAAAAATGTGTAAAACGAATTTTTTGCAGCTTTGAATAATTGAATTTTTGAATAATTTTAATAGCTTTGAATAATTATGAGCATTTTACGCCTTAATTTGCAATAAAACATAACATTCTCCTGGAAAAATCACCTAGCTATCGCTTTTAGACAAAACGTAGTAAATGAGACAAGCGATAACAATACTCTAAAGTATTAATGTTTAAAATGTTAATGGTGGAAGTTGTAAAATTCTACCTCAATATGTCAGGAATTGCCTCTTTAATAAATACTATCCTTTTTCATAAAAAATCCTACTTTCGTGTGAAACTTCTATCATCGAGTTTCGATACGTTTGCACATACAACAATCCAGGATCTCATAATTTTCCAGAAATTAAACTGTATTATAAAATACAATTTACCATTTTGTCGTAACGATAAAGTTGAATCTTCGAGGCGGCCTTTCGGTAAATATGGATGAACACCTGCCAACCAGGCGAGTT
>NT_176430.1:357428-406120 GCF_000188095.3 Bombus impatiens | reverse complement strand
GGGAGCCGCTATTATTACCAGCTTCCCTTGTACCTTTCTATCATTCCGCGAGGCCTTTATTATAATATCCAAACGGCCTACGTAGATAGCGCACGAAGTAAGAGGCAGACTTGGTATTCGGTCGATTCGCCCACGCGAATATCGTTGAGGTATCATGTAGGCAGAAAAGAGACACCCCGGAGGGGTGCAAGAAGGATGCTGGTCGCGAACGAGCGCGCATTTCGAACTTCGAGACACACGGCCGGATCACTTCCGGTGTACTGGTACACGGTGCAGAACACGATGCATATATCCTTATCGCCGTGATCCATCGTGTCGGTTGGCCGACCTCCGCCGCTTTATGGGTCTACCCATGGGAAATGGCAAAGACCACTTGCAAGGAATCACCTCGTAACAAGACGACCTTTGAGTCCTCCGCCTATCCTCTACCAGCCGGCGACGCTGTTCTATGCAAATCTATAGATTGCTATTCGTCCCCCTTCTCTATCCATCTGGAGACCTGCTTTCTTTCTTCTTCTTTCTTTTATCTATTTTTTTTCTCTTTGATGTCCGTCGTGATTTGCCTTTCGAATTTCGACTCTTTTTGATTCAAATCCGGAGAACGGTATTCGTTACGAGTTCTCTTCGCTTTGGCGAGCAGTTTTCTTTCATCCATTTTTTATTTATAAATTCTTCGTCATCTGCCTTCCGAATTTAGGCTCTCATTGATCCAGACCCATACGATTCTATTCGTTCTCCTCTCTGTTTCCCTTTTGTCGATCATCTATCTTTCTTTCATTTGCATTTTTAATTTTTGCTATCCTATCTTGTAATCTGCTTTTTAAATTTCACTGGAAACACGAAGGATGCGATTGGTTCGATTTTTCCTTTCTTTTGCCATCTTTCTCTCTTTGTCTAATTTTTCCTCTTCGATACACGTTGTAATGTATTTTCTAAATTTCGATTTTCTTAATTTCGTCATTGACCTGTGTGTGTCGTCTCTATTGCACGTTTTACCATATACGGAGAGAGACTCGTAAGCAAATTGATGTTCTCAGCGAGGAACGCATCGAATGTCGCGTTACGGCTGCGTAGTAATGAGTTTTACCACCGAGGTTGATAGATTATATTAGACGCGTATGTGCGTGGTCGGCAGTCTCCTGTATTCATTAGGAAAACGCTTTACCTTTCACTTCTTAGTCGCGAGCAAATAGTGTCTTTATGGTGTACGGTAGTCTGACCAGAGAATAGTTCCGTGTTTAGAGTACCTATAACAAGCGCAATTAGCCATAAACTTGATCAAAGATATCGCAACGATGGTAAACCTCTGCCTTTCGTGTCCCTAATTTAACATTTTACCATTTCTATCCTAATACCTCGTGATGAGCATTTTCCAAATTATCATGAAAGTGAAAATTATTGTCTGATAAGCTTTATCTTACCAATTACGAATACCGGTAAAATACGATTTGTTGAAATGGGGTGAGATCAGAGAAAGTAAAGAGATACGAAGAATTAACGTTGCATTCAAATCTGTATTCCTTTTCAAAAGGAATCTTTATATTTCTCTTGGGAAAGGTGTGGTTGCTGGCACTTTGGTCAGATGCTGGCCAGGTTGCTCGTTCATTCCTATCGGATTTATGTATTACTGTCGGCAATCGATACACTACCGAGTTAACAGCCGACCGTTTTGTTATCCGAGCAGCGGAATGCAAATATATTGCGTAACGTTAAGGCACAAGTCAATCGTCGATAGAAGCACGTGTTTGTCCGGCTCGTGTAATAAACGTGTTGTATGAAACGGTCGCTCGACTTAATCGTTTGGTATCGTATCGGGCCGGAAACAGCGATAGCTTATTGAAAATTATGCGAAGGAAGCCAGCTGCTGGAGTAGCGTTAGAGAATGTACAATGGCTGGTAAAAGTATTCGCACGTTTACCACATAAAGCTTTTACCGTTGATCTTATAATACATATAACACATTTTTGATATACAGTTTCAGAATCATTAAAAATCTTGCTAATATGATCTTGACAGTTGGGTGTCATTGCAGCGCTAATGAAACTTCAAAACGTTTCGTGTAACGTACGTACATATTCGTAAAAATTGTTGGCAAATGCACGAATACTCTCGTGATCGATTATGCATATTTGAACGAAAAGCTTCGTGGACACGTAATAGGACTATCGAAGTCTTGTAATAATAATCGCGATGTTCTACGGTGATTTTAAAATTCGTCCGCCATCAGAGGTGCGTATACACACAAGTAGTCCCGTGTAAATAGATATTGATTCGAGAACAATGGCTCGTTCATCGTAGCCGGTTCTGTAAAGATGATTGGCACTTCTCATGAAGTTGGTCGAGTCTATGCGTCTTCGTGCCCGCACCGTGTTTCGCCTCTTCCTCCATGGACAGTCACGAAAGATGATATCTCGAGCGAAACATATCGAGGTACCCACGACCTTTGAAGAATAAAATCGCGCGATGGAAGAGGCCGCGAGACAAAAAGGCCTGTCGTTGTAAATTTCATGCAAATCTTGACTTTCCGTGAATTCGTCAGCTTTCACCGTGAGGCTGAGTCGCAACACAGGACACAATGGGGATACACGCAGCTTGCCCTGCGGGCTTTTATGAAATCCTATACCCAATGTCCGTACGTATTTCCTGTTATTTATTCACCACTACGTGCCTCTTATGTAGTAAATAGTTCATCAAATCGTGCCACGAGATTATAATCACCACTTCGTCACCGATACCGTTAGTTAATCATTTTTCTAGGCTTCTTGGATCAATTGCAAAACCATTTGGCTCAAATTCCTTGTTAACGGTACAGCAAAACCTTGTCTATTATATTATACAATTTAAAAGATAAGTGTATATTCCTTAAAAGAAACTTTCGCAATTTCTATTCAATAAATTTTAATCGTTGAAACGTCGAATATATCTTCCATCAAGGGTCGTATGAATTGCAACATGTGAGCACAGTGACATTCCAATTAGCGTAAAGTAGAGTTATTTGAGATAATAGGATGTCTGAGTCAAGCTATCAGTTATTTGCGATTTGTAATTCGCCAATTTAAGAATAATTTTGAAACGATCTACGTCTGACAACACGCTATTTTATTCCTTGTTAATCATTTTTTACAGAGACATAGATTTTCTTCTATTCGTGAAAATCTAACTATCTCAACCCGTACCTTTTATGTCACACGAGTAGAGAGATATTTAAACTATTCGAAACAGTTTACATATTCGCGTAACCAGAGCTCAGCCTCGAATGCTGCACGTGCTGATGGAACATTCGGAAGGAACTACTGACCGACATCGTTGGAACCCGATGCAAATGGGTTGCAGGCCAGTCTCGTAGGTAGGTAACCTTTGAGTAACGACAGTCACGAGGAGTGATGGGAGTCGTGATGGGAGTCGTGATCTTCCTCGAGAATTCTGCGATCGGATCCGGGTCGCGACAATGTGGTTGGCGCACGGCGAGGACGATCTTCGCGTTCCTAATGATCGTCGGTTAAGGCCTCGTAAAGTTCCACTCTGGTTCAGGCTTCAGACTATTCGTGCGTGTTTAGCCTATCTCCAGGCGTCGACAAAGAGTTCTTCGCAGTTTAGATCGTTAGGCGCGACGTCCTCTCTCTTTCGATATCAAACGGAGAAATTAGAATTTCACAGAGTGGCTGTTTCTTTTTTCGTTCGTTGAACTCGATCCATTGCCCGCATAAATCAGCTACGAGAGATTGAAAGTGTTTCGAAAGATCTTTCAGAGTGATGGCGGTAATTTGCCTATAGTCGAGAGCTAACGAGTTCTTATTTGTTAAAAGTTCTATCCAGTTTTTCTCCTAGTAATCGTTCCCATTCTAATCTTTTCACACGGAAGAATAATGGGTTAGGTCGGGGAAAAAAGAGATCGATTTCTCGCCGATACATGCGGAGATCACGCATCGAGAAAGCTAACGCTGATATTTACCCTTACATACTATATCACGGCAATTTGGCCAAGCTTCCGAATATATGGTATTATCAATTTTCTAAGTTTCTAGTTATGAATTAAAAAGGTACACGAAAGATACTTCTTAGCTAAAAGAAATCAAAGCTCTCGAAAGATATATAATTTCCGTTAAGAAATAGTATATGTTCTTGGTTGAAAATTATAGAGTGAGTGCAACTCGAATAGGAAGGTAGAGAGCAGCCGTCATTTAATTAAAACGAATCTCTCAATGTTCGCGATTTTTCGTCGACCGGAACGAAGATACGGGAGAGGCCATGAGAATCGACTGCTAGCCTGGATTCCGCCGTCTGAGGTCGCGCCGCGTGTACCGGTACCATTAGCTCTTTCCGATAAGGGCGTAGCCGCCGGTTCCTATGTATATCTGATGTAGTCCGTTGCTGGAAATGGCGTCTTCGCCTGTTCGCCAAATACGTTTATTAACAGTGACGAGATACCTTCTTCGTTCGCTCGTGAATATTCAACACATTCTTCCAGCGAGTTTAATGGCCCAGAAAATATTTCAGACAGGAATTTCACCCGAAGAAGAGAGAACACCAAGTGAATCAGTTAACACACGTTACACATATATGTTGCTTAAAAATAGAAGTTCCCCTTTTTGTCGTATATCAATGTTTCATAGTTGACATTTTCGTCCGATTCCATTTTGCAACTTCTCTGCTTCTTATGACTTATCGATCGTTATTTAGATTTTTGATACATTCTTGTAATATTTTTTTCTTTTTACAATTTTCTGTTTAATATTCTCGTATTGCTTCTTTTTAATCGCTGGAATGAATTGATGTTTTCGTATCTTCAAGCTTTTCTTTTTAATCACTGCGAGGGATACAAGGTTGATAGGTTATTTCTGATATATCTAATGCAGTCGTAAGATTGATCGAGAGTTTCGTATCTACAAATAAGATCGCATAGAGGGAGTACTCCACTTGCTTCTGCGTTGTGTCTCGGCGGACTTTCTTTTCCAACTTTGCACGATAAATGGCCAGGAACTAAATTCCTGTTTTCAGATCATTTCCCGATATTTTCGATATTTGTAGTATAAAACAGAAGAAGGTATTTAATCTCCGTGAAAGATGCTAAGCGACTACTCATTTTGAAAATAAAACAACGAGCGATGGTTAACCAATCTGGAATAGCACCTGATTGTCAGCGGCTCTATCGTGGTACCGTCATACTCGAATGAACTATTCTTTAACGATGTAAGTACATACGTATGCATCTGTACATAGTAATACATTTCTTATTGATTCCTGATCTCGATTTGTACATGTAATGTTCATTAATCACTGCAAATGTTGCACCATCGAGTGTCTTTAATATTACAACTACAATAAATAAATTAATCATATCAATTAATAATAAGTAATTAATAAATCAGTCAACAATGAAGATGCTCGAAGTGTATTTCAATTATTATAGTATAGTCTCATAAAAAAAAAGACACAAAATACTGTGTTTGTGTTATCACGAAAGCAATTATACGCAATCTCATTGATTCTTGTGACATATGGAGAAAATACTGGAATTTCAATTTCCCTTCCATATATATAGATGTTAAAAAAAAAATAAAATGAACAAGTTTAGTTTCTTTGTTGATCTATCGGTGGTTAACCAATCGCAATCGCTCATTTTCGATAATGGGAAGCCGACACACCAAGGGATTCAGCCCTCGTTTTATCTTCGAGATAAACACCAATAAATTCACTGGCTAACGCGATTCTAGCGATAATTATCCAGCTTTTTTGCCGCGATGAAACATCGAATCGTACCATACGGCACGATTCTCGAGCGAGTTGCCCGTCATTAAGATGGTTTTATTGCTTCGCCTGCTATTGTTTCTTAGGCAACCAGTTGTGCAATCTCGAAAGGATCGTTGCCGTTTTTAGCGCGTTACACTTTAACCGCGCGCGTCAGCTTTGAGTTATTGAATTCGGAATTATCCAGCGATTCGACGTTTGCAACGTTTGCCTCGCGCCGTAGCTCTATCTGCTCTGCAATTATTAATCGAACGATAGTTCGACTGTTTTCGTAAGTTTGCAAACAGCAAGCGATAGGATACGTGGCTCGACTATTGTATGATTTATAGAACGAGTTCGAGCTGTCTGGTAACAGGATGGGAACGTTGCGATCGATTTCCGTATACCATTACGGGATACGTTCGACACCAGTAAATAATATGTAAGTAAATTGAAATTCTTATTGTTATCGAGCGATTTTCTTCGGTTTCTCCATTGCTGGGCCTGTTTCATCGTATCCACATCAAGTGTCTTTTACGACGTGTGAAAGTGAAGAGAGACATTAGTAGTTGATGAAAAATCGCGGTTTATCTATCCACAAAGTGGTTTGTTCCATAAAATGTGTATCGCGAAAATATATCGCGATTTTAACTTTGATCCTTCTCGGGACAATTGCGATATTTCCTATCGTCATTGTTTTCAATATATTCGTTTCATGGAAGAAAGTTTGTGAAACGACAGTTGGCTGACAGAGAAACAACAGCGTACAATGCACGATACTCGTGATAATTTATCAAATTCGGACAGGTAGGTCCTCGTGAGACATGGCGAATGATTTTCACTTTCCATGTCACAGATTATCGTTCGGTAGGGAAATGTTTCTTAAAGTATTTCCGTAAATTACGATGGAAAAGGTCAAACACGCTCCGTACATTATATAAGGTAAATTATGTGCATTCGGAGTTAGGGACGTTATACGTAGGCCCGGTATTTTCAGGTCAGACGCGCTGAATTTCTCATTTGCAATCGCGAGCCATAGTGTTTCCTGCGAACTTAGCGAAACATGTTCGCCGATAGTTGTTAAATTTATACTCCGGTTATTGCCGTTAATGCATCAAGGATAGCGCAAGTAACGACAGAATCGTGGGCGATATTAATAACCGGCTTCGTATTTCGTGTGTAAACGCATGCTGACGATATATCTTCGCCCGTGTAACTTACGTTTTCCCAACTTTGTTACGAACACGTTAAATGGCGCCAGCGTGAATGATCGAATCGAGTAGACACACGCTTTAATTAGAAAATCGCTCCACGTTCTATATGTACGTTCGCACCACGGGCACCTGAAATATCAAGGAAATTTAAGAGCTTCTCGATTTCCATGTAGCGAGTATGGCACGCGAGAGGAGATCCAGCTCGTGTGTATGTTGCAATCGATTTATGCAATTTACTCGTATTAACGAGCATCGACAGGCCGTCGAACGGAACATTTCTCGTACACATTTAATGATATTTAAACGTCGCAACTTGCGAAGTTACACTGAAATTATCGACCCGCGTTCGCGTCGCGACGACCATTAACTAGAAACTGATGGCGTCCCAAGGGAGAACTAATTTTTCCCATTATATAGAATGCAATCGTCCGATCGCGGAAAGTGAAATCGACGTTGTCGGGGCAGGTTCAAGTTTCTGTCCGACGTTTGACGGGCCGCTCATACTCCTGTCGTGCAACGAGTCAACCACGCGATGATCGTTCGTGTCACCGTTATTACGCTAGAACAAGTAGAAAGCGTCGATTAAAAAAAAAAAAAAAAAAAAAAAGGAAGAAGGTTGTCTCGTTAGCTGTTTTAAAGGGTAATTTCGTGCCCGGCAGAATTTTTGCAAACTTTCTCTGTATCAAATATATATTAGTGGTTTAATGGAATAACAATCGCGACGTGCCGGGTAAATGAAAATTGCGCGAGATCGAACCACTGGATTATTACACCTTAACAAGCAATTCTAGCCGTGAATTGGTCTCACGTAGTAAATTGGACATTATAGAGTGGGCGATGATGCGCGTCATCAATCACATCGCGCACATTCGCGCGGCTTGTCATGCTTTCTTGACATTAGCCTACATACAGCATTAATGGGTCTTACTGGTCCGTGTGATGCCGAACGACCCGTTTTACCAACCTTTTGCCACGCCTCTCACCTCTACTGGCAGGTTAGCGCACGCTCGGTGTAATTGTGCTTCTTGTCGTGGTCGCCACTTATAGAATTATCCACGTCATGGCATTTCGTTTAGGTAGGGACGATAGGACCAACGCTATCGGTGTCAATACTCGGAATTGTTTACAGTTGTTTCCGTGGTTTCGTAAATCGACAGACCAGTGATTATGTTTCGTAACAAGGCGCCAAGCCGTGTGTATCCGTGAAACTTTCCGCGACTTTATATTCTACTTTCGTATTTTGTCGAAACAACCTTTGTATCGACTGATTTACGTATTTCGCTGAATTCTAAAAAAATGCTAATATCTCCCACGCTTGACGCAGTAGCATTAAAATCACTAAAAACCATGAAATATCAGCGTTTACCGTATATTCTCAGTGACACGTATACCGGTCGATTTTCAGCTGCTCCGTTCTCAGAATTTCAGTTTCTTAAATCCAGTTCACGGGTTGCAAAAAACGGATTGGTGGTTCGTGTTAATTTATGACACGGCTGCGACATCTCGTGCGACGTTTTTACGAGGCACTTGCGAAAGATACTTTTGGATTTCTCGCGGGAATTTAGACCGGATTTGTTGGAAGCGCGAATTTTATGTGTGATTTCGCAATTACGAAACCGCACGAACGTGTGCTTCGCGTAACAACGTTAAAAATACTTTTTGTCGTGGCGCGTGATATTCTTATTTTCTCCCTCCCCCCTCTCTTTCTCTCCCTCTTTCTCTATTTCTCTTTTGCTCGTCCCCTTCTTACTTTGAAACAAGCCACTCGATTTAAAGGACATCACACCGGTGAAAGCAAGACATGGAAATCCACTTGGAGCTGCCTTCTGTGCGCTACGAGTGCCGCCAAGAATACTTCTGTCCGATCTTCAGACATTCAAGGACGCAACTATGCAAACAGGTGTTCGCCACTGGTGTAAGGAAAGTTTATTCGCGACCTTGCGGAGTATCGCTTAAGTTTTCCTTGATTTGGAGTTCGATCGACGAAAGTTTCTATCGACGTTTTAACTTTCCAATTTTCTCTCTAATTTCGTATATCGGAACAACGAAAGATATCGTAGAAAGAATTTTGTCTAGATTCAAATGTTCATTGTCGCGTCCAGATTAGGTGAGGTTCCTTATGCTACGTATACTCTACGGTCCATGGTCTTGCGTCATGAATGTGGTAAAAGTCAAAAGCAATGAATAGCTGACAAAATTGCGCAAGCTTTTTCAGAATTTCTTCTCGCATTTTCACGTGGGTGTTATTCAACTGCTCGAAATACGAGTTTCAACTGTGAGTTGGTAAGAGTAAATGTATTCTGAAGGAAAGTGAATATAGCAAAACGAGAAGATATCTCGAAACAACATCGAGAGACTTTTCGAAGTAAGATTTCAGAGAAAAAATATGTTATGAGACTGTAGCATAAATTGCACTAGAAATAAGGAGAACGATTGTTCTATCTGCAATTGAGAGGCTTTCTGAAAAAGACGGGTGCAAGGATCTATCGTAAACATATAGGTATATTTTCTAATCAAATAGTTGAACTGTTGAGCGATATTTTGTTTGATTTTCCGGATATGAAAAGAAGAAAGTTAGAATCGTTATACAAATAATTTTAATCTTAAAGAATTAAAAATGCTTTAAAATTCAATTTTATATGGTCCTATTTGATTTTGAATGTAACTTGAAATATATTCTTAATTATCGATTGAAATATAGTCGATTATATTAAATATTAAATTATATAAAATACTATATTAATATTGTATTAAATATTAAAAAGTTAGGATTGAAACGTCCAATGCAATTTACACGATTCATTGTATGTCCTCTTGGCCTCTTTTTTCAGAAAGCTCATCATCAATAACACTGTTCTACCGTCATTGCATTATACTTAATACACGTTAATATCATAATGAACGAAGGATTTTATTACTTCGATCTGCAATTTGATTAAATTACGATAGATCGCGGTTTGATACGCGTAGTCGGAGCGATGAAAGCAACGTAACGCAATGCGAGGAGAAATTGTTAAATTATCGTATATCGGGGGCTACGAGTGAAATGCAGATATTTTATCGACAATATCGTACAGGCGTTTAAAATGATAAAATCCCACGAAGACGAGCAAAGATGTGAAAGATGCACGAAGCAGATTTGCCGGTGATCTATGAGCAGCCACGAATCGATGGCACGAAGACGAGTCGAAGGCAATTGTGAATTCGCGATTAAATCTTTATACGCGATCGGACATTGTTTCATGTGCTGGTGACAAGTAACTCTTGAGATGCCAACTCAAAAACGTATTGTACTCTTACGGAACAATGAAATACATTAGAGAAACGAAATATTGTTTTACAAGCGTGATTGACGGCCAAGATTAAAATGTTGTCCAAAAGTTTCCCTCGTATACGGATGCTTTGTTTAACTAAAAACGGTAGAACGTCTCACGAGGAATTAAAGTTATTTTACGGACCGGGTAGTGGGAGAAATTTTCGAGTCAACTTCGTCGAGTAACGTAGTAAAAAATATACAATTCCATTTAAAGAAATAAACTTTAGAATCTCTCCCTCTATTCGATCTGAAAAAAGAATAATTTCCACTATATAGTGCCCCGCCTCGAATCAAACAACTTTTGTTAAAACATTTTCTTCATAACTATAACCTCTTGCGAGATATTCTATCGTTTCCAATTAAACGAAACACCCCGTACATATACTATATGTATACGTTTCGATTGAAACATTTGCTTTGCTCAGATTTAACCCCGTTGGAATCCGCGTTTTCATTGGAAACTCCATTCTACGTAGACCAGGAGTAGCGCAACGTTTTGATTGTGGAGACCGAATCGGTAAAACGAGGTTCAATCAAATTTCCAACAGGCCAACGATGAATCGCAACACTCGATCCTGTTGGTCGGATTCGCAATCCCAGTGACGGAGCAACTACAAAAGCGTTCCGAAAGGGACGCAATTAATCCGTCAAGTCACACGAAAACGCTATTCGATGCGAATCACGAGGATGAAAATTAAACGCGTTCCCGACGATTTTTGCGCTGGAGTCACGCCAAACTGTTAGCCTACATTCGCGCGAATCGCGCACGTGTTTCGGCGTAAAATCACGCAAAAAGGATGCCACACCATTTCGAGCCATTTATATCGCCAATGTTCTCTTTCTCCCAATTTCTTTGTTGCTTCTTTTTCGCCAATAACGAGGCTAACTAACGTTTCAAGCGCGCGCGTGACGCGTCAAATTTAGAAACTCGTCGCACGACGATACGACGAAGATACGAATCGCGAATCCACGATCTAAATGGGAAGTACGCGAGTAACGCCTCGGGTGGTGCAGGTCAGTATCGGTAAACGAGAAGCCGGCCAGAAGTTATACTGGCAGGCTTATGAATAACAAATATCCATTGCGGCGCAAAGTCGTGCAGAATTCTGCTGCCTATGTGTATACAGGTTCGAGTATCCATGGGAACTGGATCGTTCCGGCTACGCGTCTTTCTCCTCGTGTACGTATACCTCCTCGAACAAGAAATATGTTTCCTGCTGGAACAGGCCACGGTACTTTAACGTGCCAACCCTTAATATCTGCCTCAGCGAAATTCCTTTGTGAACTGTACGTGCTCGCGGATTCTTTGTCCGTGTCTTTCGAATTCGACGATCCTTGGAAATATTTCATCTATTCATGTTCGATTTTAAGTAAAAACAACGGAAGTTATTATTATATTTATACAAGTTACTTGTCTATGATCTACCGACATCCTTAAAAGTGTTTTTCCGTGTTGTTCCTATAAAAATGTTTCGCTTCTTGCTACGCATGACAGATTCGCTTGGCGTTCTAACGCGACGTTCATCTTTCAATTTTTGAAACTATCTATGTTAACTTACATTCTGATACAGCATTTTGCTGAAAACGTTTCGCTCGTTGAGACTCATCGAGTACAGTGTCCGTTCCAAAAAGAGTCTGAAAAAATAGCATGCTCGAATCGAACAGTTTTAACAGATGACCAAGGAGATCTCAGAAGTTGCGTCACGAGTAATTGGTTCGACTTGACTTGGGTGGAAAGCTGTGTTTTCGCCAGAGTATATAGGTGGGATTCGTATAACTCGTATTGTTCCTGTTCGTTCAGCAGTGCTCGCTCGATACGTGGACGTGATTGCCGACAATCAAGGCACCGTTAACGAGGGTACTGTTTTGGAAAATTTGTATGAATATCGGGTCGTACCTTTTGAAAGTGCACTTTCACTCTCTCCAATTACGAATCCACTGGAAACCTGAATCGGTGCATAGATCTTCCTACGCTTTTCATCCACTGTATTTCGTTTAAATACACAAACGTTTACGTACTGTTAGTCCGCTATCCCGTATACTGGGTGTCGTTTCTGACGTAGAATGAAGTGGTTCGTTTCGTTTGCTCGGTTCGAAACATCGTTCAGCTTTCTACTATAATTCATGTTAAACTGACAGCCGAATATGCCTTCGAAACATTCACAACATTTATCGAATGTTTGCATAAATTATAATTTTAACTAGTCTTACAAAAACAATCGAACAGCAGCGTCAAACACGGACGAATATCATCGTGATACTTTTCGAGTTAATAGTAGATTTAGAAAATCTATAACTTCGTGATAAAGGTATCGATACAGAGAAAACACATTGTATGCCTTGGCTTACGAAAGTATTTGATCACTGACACAATCCTTTTACGAATATTGCGTATTACGCGCGATGTATGAAATGTTTTAGAATTTCATTAGTGGCCTGACGAGATGTATCGATAATATTTAAAGTAAAACAGAAAATATACACAGTGTGTCTCGCGATATTTCAAAAAGTTTTGTACAGGAAACAATATGCTTATTCGAGAAAAGAAAAGAAATATATTAAATATTCCAAAGCCTAGGATTCGCATCTTAGATTAACGTCGATCTTGATCTTACGAATAGAAAATGTCAGACAGGTTTTCTAGAATTCATCTAAAACGCAGGAAATTCCCAGACACCCAGTACGGTGGTACGCGAAGTGCGCAAGGCCGTCTATGCACGACACTCTGTGAAGATTGCCGATTCTCGTTAAGATGCAGCGATAACAGTCAACGTGGTTCTCGAAAGTAAACGGACGTTGTTATACTCGTACGAGATAAACCAGCACTCTTTGCATCATGTTCCTCTAGACAAACGAGACCTTATCCTTCTCTTCTTATTAAGCGCGCTCCGGCGACGACGTGCCCAGATTTCTGTCCAGCCTGTTGCTATTTATTAGTGCAAAGCGGTAAAAGTAAAAGGCCCATTTATTACGAATCTGTTACGACTCGAACGATAAACAATCTGGTGAAAACTCAGCGAGGAGGGAAATAATTGAGCGCGTGCTCTTCTCGCCATTCGACGAAACTCTTCGTCTTTTCTCGATCGTTTTTCATAGTACATTTGGTCTCTGGCACGTCTGAAATAAAGATCCGGTATCGTGGTTTCTCCTTCCGATCGTCGAAGAGTCATTCCTCCTTTTGTACCTTTTTTTCGGCGGTAAGAAACAAGTTTTTACCGCGACATCGCGCCGCAACACCATGGTTGGAAGAGCACGATAGATAATTCATTGGAACTGAGTTTTGTCCAACACCACACGATAGTCCACGAGAAGCAAAAGTTTCCCTTTCGCAGATAGAATGCTACGATCTTCCATTTTCTTGTTGTCCGAACCGCCGCTCCTCTGCACTGTAATTTCCCAGCCGTTTTCTCCGCGCATCGAAGATCGGATCCGATCGATCTTAGATTCTTAAGATTCCCTCGAATGCGGATTTTCAAGCGTCGTGAATCGAGGTAGATCTCTTGCTCGACGATTCTCCTATGCGCGTACCTTGATTCGTGGTAACTTTAAATCGTGTCTAAGGGGCGAGTTTCGAAGAACACTGATTGCGATTTATATCGAATAGGAGATTGTATTTCATGTCGTTTGATCCTGAACTCGGTTGATTAGGTGTCATCTTCGTCCTAGCCGAGCTATATTCGGATCTAGCGATAGAGTAGGCGAACGAATATACCTACGTGTATAACGTCTCCGATGTATTCCAACAGGGAAATAAATATCGCGGCTGACAAACAAATAAGTCGTTGTTCGTCCATAGCTCCCTTATGTATAGCGTTGTTTGAAAGAACAGGCCATGAACTACGAGTTTCATGCATTCTCGACACGCTTAAAGTATACAAAACTTGTCGTTTGTTCGCGTCGCTTTTTCAAAGTCGCCACCGTGGACAAAAAGGCAAGTGAATAAATCGTATAAAAGATACGTTTGTTTCTGGAACGCGTCGTCCGCTGCGATAAAAGCATTAACCCCTCGTCGAGAATAATCGAATAAAGCTACGGCCGCAACTGGCGTCATCGCTGGCTGACAAACAACGTGTGAAAGAATGCCAGACTCCGGCAAGCGTGTTTAAAAGGGACGGTGGGAGGGAGAGCTGATTTACATTTGTTATTAATCCAAATTGCGGGGTGAGAAACTCGGCTGGTCCTTAAATTAGATTGTGGCAATAAAAGTTACCCTTCGTTGCGAGCCGTGTAACTTGAACGTGTATAAGCGACGAGACTCGTTTCGCGAGACGAGTCGCACAGCGCATATAAATCGTCGTTGAAGAAAACAAAATTTTAAATAAAGAACGCGCCGTTTTTCTATCTTCGCGATGGCTTCGGTTTTCTTGCCGAACCAAAGAAGCCTGGCTATTACGTTTAATAAATTACGTGAGTCGTAACGCATCGACTCGATGTACGAGCAATTAGATCGAATTAATTTGCTTGATATTATCAGAGGGAGAGAATAGAAAACTCGTTGGTCCGTAACAGGTCTCTGGAATCTCTGTTATTGAAAGCACGCGGCAGTCGTTCAATTAATATCGATACAATTAGGACGATACAATTAAAGTTCGCATTTTCTCACGTCGTCGAGTTGATCAGTCGCCGAGCGTGGTTTTTACTCGAACACTGACACCTTGACCCAAGCCGATCAATCGCAACGGCGCAAGGTACTTATTAGACTATTAGACGATACTATACGCCTGTGGTGGGCGTGCCCTAAGGAGATCTGGGATTAATTTATTAGCCGATGCAATTATCCGTTGCTCGGTGCAGCCTTCTTGCAACTACAAATTGCGCATACCTCTCAGCGTCCTGCATCAATGGTAAAATCGATGTTGATTTAAGGCAGGCAAATTCGTTACGCTGCAAAGACGAAATGTCTTGCTACCGGTCTTGAATGATCGTTTAATTGCGAGTTTATTACGCGGAACTATGCTAGGCTCGTCTTCAATTTCTGATCTCTCCATCGGGCGAGCGGTTGTTCCGCTTATTGTTGTTGATGCAACGAAGATTGCGCGGAAACCGCGGTAAAGTAAATTCAAGTTTCACCGTGGTAAATGATACGAATAACTGTCTTGTGATTATAATTACACACAGACGCGTCCACAGTTGTGGAGCTACTTTTTCAAGTACCGTTGAGAGTCGACAGATTCGAAACGAACACATAGCGCATTAAAGATTTGTACGTGCAAACAGATAAAAAAATCCTTTAATAAAATATCTTTGCTTTTGATATAATTATGCTTACAAAAAATATGATAGATGTTAAACGAAGAGTAAATGAAATTATTTCACGAAAATTACCGTTTACCCTATTTCTTTGTAACTGTAACCACGCTCCTACCAAACGAAGCGTATGTAGACAGTGTATATAGCGTATATATACAAGCGGAGACATCGATGCGCGGATAGAGCGCAAGATACGTCAGTAACGTTACAATCCATTATCGTAATGATCGCTAACGGCCATTATCGTAAAGACGATCCACGGAGGAAAGCTGATAGTAAGACGACAGTGGTGTACGCGTTTCCATCCCACCGTCATCAGTTCAATTGTCACTCTTAGGAGATGGTGAGAAAGCAGCTGCCACTCGGCAGGAAGTTGTCACTCGAAAACGCCATGGGCCAGCCTGATGGGCCCATAAACATTTACACCGCGGCAAATAGATAGCTACTTGTGACTCTCTGTTATTTTATTCGTGTACCGCCGCTGCCGGCGGAAGAATCAAACAGAGGGGAACCGTGGGACCTGTTTCCACTCTCTATCTAGCTGCGTGGATACGAACAAGTCCGAAGTCTTATGGGTGAGCAACCGTTGCTCGTACTAATGGCAATTTACATGAACGTCCCACGGGGCTCCGCTCGAGAGTGGCAGAACAAATAAATACGCGGCTAGAAACGATTTGATACACGCTGATCGCGAGTGATCCACGGCCTGTAGTACGCATAACTTGTCGGCATTGTGAACGGTTCGTGTTCGAACGCACGTTCATGCAACGTTGACGTATGCGCGTCTAATGCGCTCGAGAATGTGCATCAAACACGGCCACGTTGCACGCAAAACGTTTTCCTACGGTTTATTTATTTGTTCAAGCTGTTTTCGAGATGTAATCGATTAATCGCTCCCCAGGCTTAACACTGGAACGCGATACACTTTCGTATCGGCTTTAAATTTTGAGAACACGTTGCTCGCGTGCAAAGTGTTTAACAGGTTTTATGTATGTTTATTGACGAGGAATTACGCCTTTATAGGATCGTTATGTGATCGTTGCGTGCGTTGAGAGTAAGTTGAGCCTTGCATTTAGAAGAGTTACATTGGTAGAGAGCGTTAATCTGCTGTTAATCCTTGTGTAGGCAATGAAAATTTTCACAGTTTTTGAGCAATTGGATACTCGAGATACCTGACACAGCCTATTTCATCATATCTATACATATATTTCAAATATATCAGAAACATATAAATATGGTTGGGGCTTTAATGTGGAATATATAGCGAGGATTTTTTTTAGATAATTGATATTAAAATATTTTTGGAATTTTTTATATTTATATATATTTACGACTTTAGTGTAAAATTTATTAACGAATCGTGAATTATCATAATAGAGAAAATCAGCTTTCTAGGATAGTAGGACGATCGTAGTCGATCATAGTCGGGTCGATACGTAATTACATATGCATAAGGGATAAGGGACTGTGATCTCAGCCGACATGTATCTCAGATTTCGCGTTAGGCGCATTAAGAATTTCGACGAGATGATATTAGAGTTGAGATAAAGCGACTACTACTTGCTCCATTATTGAATGTAATTTAAAATTGTCGGAAGGTATAAAGTACATAAGAGAAAGTTTGTTTAGAGTGCAATTTAAAAAATGTCTATTTCATGCGTTTATAACAACGAATTGATACGATCTGAGGAGATAGTCTTCAACTTTATTTCTTCGAAGTGTTTCCTACTCTACTTCTTCGAGGTATTTTATATCTGGAAATTTTCGAAATATCCTTCTAAGCATTCACGATGGTTAATTTCCCAAGATTTCTGGTTTCTCTGTATTTAAAATTCTTTCATCGAAATATAAAGATCTACAGCAATTACCCTCACGAACGTTCTCAATTGCGCAAAGCTAAGATACGCTTCTATTTCAAGAATCGATCAAACGATCGACATCATCCAGACTATTTCCGATCGTATTTTTCTCTCCATCTGCCGGTCCGACGTAATTATACATTGTATCGACGTGTCTGTTAATTCGAATCGAAAACGAAGCGTGCGTACACAGCGTAACCAACGGCGACGGTTGTTCTTTCCGGCACCACATATGAATTATCTCTGTTCTAACGAGCCCCCTTATCTAGTCGAGGTATTAACTTGTCCGCATTAGCATCTGGAATTCTCATTTGAACGATCCACGTGGCTGGGACCTCGAAACAAGTATCTATCGGCATAATGCATGCGCCGTTGTAGCAAGAAGCGTGCAGCTATCGATAT
Source organism: Bombus impatiens (assembly GCF_000188095.3). Classification (NCBI taxonomy): domain Eukaryota; kingdom Metazoa; phylum Arthropoda; class Insecta; order Hymenoptera; family Apidae; genus Bombus; species Bombus impatiens. The sequence goes on along the minus strand of NT_176430.1, from coordinate 388,352 downwards.
ATCTCGGGGAGGAATGCGCCAATTCTGGCGTGTGGTGAAGCGAAGCGAATCGCCTTGGCGATCCTGCGAGTGCGATCTGCGGGATATCGCGGGGAACAACTCATAAACCACTTTCCAAGTCGTGCTCTGCCGCTTATTGTTATTCACGATAACGGAGACCTTCTTTCCAGGTTGTCCAACAAGCGTCGTGTATGCTAATACCCGGCATACCGAGATAAATTTATAGCGAATTAGATGTTTTCCCCAACGTTGGTCTTTCCGGAAGCAGTGGGAGACCTGCAGCCAGGTCGCCGGGCGTGAAAGTACAAGTGCGTCTGTCGCGCCGTGTTTCATTGTCGCATGCACGTATGAGTGAGATACGCGTGGAATGAAAACCGCGTTGCAACCGTCCATTACAGCCCGCCACGCTTTTCACCCGATAAAAGTGATAATTGATCGTTTCGATATCGAAATAACAACCTTGATCGCGATCGTTTACGCCGCAAGGGGAAAAAAAAGAACGGAAAGACATGCACAGATAATAGGTTAATCTCGATCGATTCACCGATCTCGGTTCTCATGGTCTTTCCGACTTAAGTCGATCAACCTTATCGAGACACTCTTTTTCTTCCTTTCTGTCTTTCTATCTAAAGATAACGACGAATTATTAAAATTACGACTTTCACAAGTCGACGATCGTTGCGTCGTCCTATACATACGGATACGGATGGTTGTCTGTAACGCTGATACAGCGCATCGGTTACTGAGCCACGATACCCATGTTTGCTTGGTGTCGATAATGGAACACCAGGAATTAGATTCCCAAGAACGCGATAGGTTTCGTCGAGACGGATCTTCGTCGAGTTACGTGAATAAAAAAACGAGGAAAGAAGAAGAAAGAAGAAACCTAGACACCGTAGGTTATGTAAAAGTGTTACATAGAAGTAAGCATGTACCAAGCTCGATCAACGTAGATGTCCTAATTAGCGGTCGAAGTAGTTCAACGAAGTGAAACGTCCTCGTAAATCAAGCGGCGATCTTTCCACGCCTTATCAATGAATAATGGCTATTCGCTGGGGACCTTTAATAGCTCGCGTTCCTTCTAATGTGTTGTCGCTTCAAAGTCGGATTATCGGTAGGCCACCTAAACGGCCGATATATCGTTCGTTAGAAAATTATGTATGGAAACGCGCCGCTTGTCGGGTACATTTATCCAATACTGCATGGCGGCTTAATCAATTGCCCCGGAATGCAGGCAACCGCGCATGGACTCGCAGAGCCTGATTTATCGACACTCGGTGCTGCCGTGTCCGGCGTATAGATTTCAGCTAGGGGCGCGACGAAGTGGCGGAAACAGGGAGAAGGGACGAGGATAGCGTTTCTATAGCTGGTATGGCCCAACAACGTCCCTTTCTCTGACTAGAAAATGATAGGAGGGTTGGTGCACAGGCTGGCACGTGGGCTACAATTGTCTTGTTCTCGTATGGCTTTAACAGGACAGGTTTGTATAACTTGGTCCTGATCGGGCGACACGGGGATATTTATCGGCCGGTTATCGGTGCGTACGGCTGTGAGTCGCAATGATCGAACAAGTCGGACAATGTTGACACTCTTATGATTGAATGATCTTTTGCGGAGGCAGCGCGACTTGTAAAGTTACGTGCCAGGGAAGAAGTTAGCCTTATGCTAGGTTGGCTTGCGTGTCTGGTTGAACGAACCGAATCGATGGCTAACTCGCAGAGAGGTTTCTTCCTTATTTAAGATGCAAATTTCGCGTGAATACACCGTGTACGGAGTTACACAAAAGCGATCCGATCTTAATTTTAAATGCGTGGGAAACGGCTGTAGCAACGACGAAAGAATTGTATGGTATTCCTGTATATTGGTATAATATGTGGCATAATGCGAGGATCCTGCATTTATAATTGCGCATCAAGTACAAATTACGAATTTACTATTCTTTTGTGTTATTCTTGTACTACCCGGTATTCGATGAAATCTGTACGTTTTGTGTAAATACTGTATAAAGTAGCGATCTTAACTCTCAATTTATGGAGGAGCTTGTAGGGACACTGAAAGAATTGTATGGTACATAACATAGTAGCATGATGTAAAGATCATTTACTTCTAATTGTTCATAAAGGTCTCCATTATGAATTTCAAATTTGTAACACTGCTATGCTTGTGCTACCCCCTAATCGATTAAATCTGTAAACTTTGCGTGGTTATCATGTACAGAGTAGCATAAAAGCGATGCAATCTTAACTCCATCCCGTGGAAATTACAGATATTTCTGCCTTGAGCGTATGGCTGTTGTTTGGCCATTCTCAGTTTTTCTGCTTATAAGGAAATCACATAAAACGTAGTTTTATGTCATAAAAGATATGCAATACAATACTTCATTCGGTTAAAATAAATTCACTTACACAAAATTTACAAGTTTCATATCATCCTTTGTGCGGATGAAAATATTACGACGGAAAGAAGGTAACTTTTAATGCACGGAGAAGCTTGTAGGATGCGAGCGACATTGTACTACATGTTTAGGCGTCAAATTTCTTAACGAGTTTCAAATTTTCTATTCGATTCTTATATTATATTCTTACACTATCTAGTACTGATTTAAATCTGGAAATTTCGATGGATAGATATCGCCTTCTATTAGTCGGTTCCCACAGAAAATGCACTGAATCATCCCTTCGGAAGATACGAACGGTACATTCACTTCGTGCAAAGATAGTTCGGCAAGATAAATCTTGACCACGAGCAACGGCCAGTGTTGTCATTTCTATAAAACGCAATTTCTATAACGAGCTTAGAAGTCGCAAATTACGGATCTCGTTTTACTATCGCGTCGAGGGAGGAATCTTCGTTGTTAGCATGGATGCGTAATGCTTGTCCTTGATGCGTACGTTTTGAGGTAGCTCTGCGAAATCGATAGTGATCGGGCAGAGAAGGCATGCGACTACAGCCGCTTTTATGGATCCCGCTTGCCATTCTCGTGACACACAGCCAACGAAACGATGAAAGAAGGGAAATAGAGAGATCGGATAAGCCGTCCGGCGTCCACGAGGTAGACGACAGACCAATTATGTTGCCGGCGTGAAACTCGCTTCGCCTCTCGCGTTATGTTCACGCACGAACGTGTGCGTTGCTCGCAACTACGGAGAAATCGGGAATTTATCGGGACATTAACATGATATTTCTCGTCCATTTCAACTTATACGCGAGAAGAGAATGGAGAATCTTGCAACGAGTCGAAGGGAATTGTTGTGTCTTTTACATACAGCCGCATCCTCGAGGCCCTTTCCTTCTCGAATTTCTGACACGAACGACCAGTGCCCTCCAGATACGCGCTTGATCGTCCGGGAGATCGGCTCGGTTGCGCCGTTGGCGACCTTCCGAACGAATTCTCTCAGTTCCCGAGTTAGGAAGAAGAAAAATTTCCGACGAGCTTGGAAGAGTAGACGGCAGAAGAAGGAAGCGTAGCGTCGTAATTTCGTGCAACAACCTCGTAAAAATAAGGTCACACGACGCGGGGATAATATTAAACGAGCTCCTACGCCAGTGAGCGTTGATATGCGCGTGCATTAGCATAAGCCTGGTATGCGAGATAGTCACGCGTAGGCGTGTGTAGATACGAGCGGACGATGTGTAAAAAAGTGGAAAGAGAGTAAAAAGAATGCCGACAGGCTGGGAAGGGAAGCACGGTGGTTCGAAGAAGAGAAAGAGAGAAAAGAAGCTAAGGAACGCAAAGACGATGGTAAAGAGGAAAAGAATGGCGAGGAACGAAATCACATAGGTGTCAGCGCGTGCTAGTCGCCGAGATACGCGCGTCTGCAACGGAGATAGGAATGTTGAATTTGGAGCAGAACGTATGCAAACGAGGCGATAGGAAAGAGGGAAGAAACGTTAGACGACGAAGAAAATGACCGGTGCACGGTGTATGAACGACACCCTGTAGTTTAAAAGTGGAAACATAGGATCGTCGGTATGTCGCAATCGTTAAACTGGAATATGAACGAACGATTTCGACGTTCGTGCTTGAGACGATCGTTGTTAATAAAGACTGCTGTTGCTGTTTGCACGCTGGTGCAAACGCGTCGCGTGTCTCTGGTTGCAAGGGCAAACTCATCTAAACGCTACGCGGGTAAACTGGTATCGATAAAGCGAGAACCGTAGCCGCGTAAAGATAAGGTACTCGAGATAAGGCAACTTCGCGATTTAAGCACTCCTGCTGCCGTTGGCACGGATCTTCTCGGCGAGAAAGGCGAAGAACTTTACGCCACGATTCATTTACATTACCATCGGTGCCTCTTTAATGATCGACGATAAAGCCGCCTTGCTCAACAGCCCCCTTTTTTCAGATTACTTTTTTCGATAAACTCGTCGAAAACCATTCGAAGATTCGCGGCTATTCTCGCTTGCGTAATACTCTTAGAGAGTCGAGATTTCACGGTGTTCAGCCGACAGTTTTCACAGATTTTACAAAGACGCTTCGAGCATAGTAGAAGATATTTATATGGGAGATCAAGGTGGATCTCGTGTCGATGCTCGTTGAAGGGTAGCATTTTATTACATGGTCGGGATAACTTTGAGCTGCGACACGCGATAAATTTCGGTTTTAACTCAAGTATAATCGAACGATGTACGTTACGCTGTTTATCAGGACACTTACAGAAAAACGAAGTGGAATCTGTTAATTCATTTGGAAATCATCAAACTTCGTTTGAAACTTTAGATTGTAAAGATCACGTATGCTCAGTATCAACAATTATGTATTTAATAAATATTTTTATTCATTCTATCTCACGAATATTGTTTTAGTTAATTTCGATATTCATATAATTCTGTTCTGATATACTGCTATGTTTTATATGGCGTTACTTGATCATTTCCTATAATATAAACGATTTCATAAAGCAGATTTAAATTTTGGGCCATTTGAGTTGTCTCAAAATTCTTTCAACTAAATTTATAGGAAACACTGTACAGTTATGTCTACGTATAATTATCAATTCGCTATTATTTTCTAAAACTGTCGCAAACAGCTTCCATAATTTCTCATCGTATGTTAATTGTTTCTCAATCAATTATCACGTTCAATACAAAATTAACAACATTTGTTAATAATCCCATGAATAAGGGTGTATCTCGCGTTAAAGCTCCGGGTCGTTGGTATTCGTAGGTATTCGTCACGAGAACGCGGTAACGAACGAGGCCGCGAACAATGTACGAAGTTTTCTAAATCCGCTTGTAGAAAAAAGTAACCGCGAGAACAAGGTATCATTAATTATATGACTGTGTCCGGGCATGTTGGAATGCATATACATTAGCATAAAACCAATACACGAGATAGCCGAGTGTAGGTGTATCCAAGTGTCTAAGGCATATGAGAACCGGCCTGCGGGAAGAGAGGAAGGAAAAAATGAGGAAAATGAAGAAGGAGATACCGAGGCACTAGAAAAGAGACACGCGAAAAGGGAGGGGAAGGAAGAAGAAAAGCGAGCATATAAGGAAAGCGGCCCCTAGATACCACGGATGCTCTATAATCCAAGCAGATAAACGACGTAGAACGTAGCAGGCTATCGTTTGCTTTTTACAAGGAGACACCGCCGGAGCAGCGAGTCGCATAGGCGCGTGTACCCTGCTGTGTGTTTGAACGCGTTTATCAGCCGGCGCGGCGGCTGACAAAATCCTCCTGATAAAGTGGAAATTTTAGCCAACCGTGGTGTTGGATAATGCGAGGAATCGGCTGACATCGTGACTCGTTGCGTTAGCGTTACGATTGGCTCGAGTTTTATGGTGAAATGCCAAACGTGTATTTTACGGATGTTTCGATAACTGTCTGCTACACGTTATGCAACTGCCGCATTGTGTAATCAAGTTCCAGGTCGAAGTTTTTCGAGTGGAAATTTCGTGTGGTGGTATTTCTACGTGATAATCGACGCGTGAACTCTTTCGATTACGTTGCTGCAGTACGGACAAAATGTTTCTACGAGTTAATATCTTTGTTGGGCGCTCTGTTTAGGACATGCAGCAACGAGGATAAGCATTGTTGCTTCAACGAGGACGCGGCATAAGAGAGGAGCAATGTCTCGTTTCCATCGGAATTATTTCGATCGTAGCTGTGGAGATAGCTACGACGGGACCAGTAAAACGTGATCGACTCGAAAATCCAACAAACCATGCAGGTGATCCAGCTACTTCTGAATGTTGTAGTCATGGCGTTATTAATTGCGCTGTTACGCCAATGTACCTTGGAACTTACATGCATTAGCATACGTTTGGTATGCGAGGTAGTGGTGCGTAGGTGTATATAGATAGAGGAACGCGATGCGCAAAAATGGCAATAGTGGTGGCGTGGAATGAAAAAAGAAGATGGAGGGCACGTCGATGAATAACGTGCTGGTGAAAAAGGTACACGAGAAGACAAAAAACAGAAAAACATCGCATGCTATCGACGATATCGTTCGCGTTCCTATTCGCCGCTGTTGGAAATGAATTTCGTAGAGGCATTTAGAGACACGCGGAACGACAACAGCGAACGATACTTAGGTAGCACATGGTAGCGCGTAAGAGCATGGAATACGCCGCCTGACTTCCTTGGAACTCGAATACTTGCACAAAGGAACGCGGTAAAGCGGTGCCGATAATGCAAGAACCATAGTTGCGTAAAGATAAAGCCGGTGAGATACGTTGCTCTCCTCGATTTAAACGTATACTAGCGCGATGCACAACCAAACGTTAACGCCACATCCAATTTGCATTATCATCCGCTTCCGCTAACGACACGAGATACAACCGCGTGGCATAGCAGTTCTGTTTATTTGCAACGGTGTACGCGCGTCCATTCCAGCTATGGGCATCGAACGTTCTCTTGATCAGCGATATAATCGACGCATGTCGCTGATGCGTCCGATTCGAGTTTCATTAGCATTCGAAATAAATCGTTCTGTAATTAATCGGTACGATTAGAACAGGTCTTGGTCGTTGTATCTAACAACTTGGTTTGAGAAGGACGAAGGAGTAGGTAAAAATTGAGGGTAATCATGGTTAGAAGCTTGAGAATGTACTTACCAAGGCAAGTTATCGCGTGATCAGCCGGCGGTCGTAGGACATTCCGAGCCCAGGCTGCCCTCAAGACCTCGAGGGCACAGGGTGGTCCACCGACCATCAGCACCCCAGGTGACACGTGACCCTTGTACCTGAGTTGTCGGGTTGCGTCCACCAAGGCTGCGTTCCACCAGCATTTGGAGTTCGCCTCCAAAAAGCTCTGAAACAGTTTGAATCACAATTACATGTATATTTCATTTCTTTAGCCGTGTTCACAAAAATAATTCTAATATAAAAAATATATCTAATATAAAAAATATATCTAATATAAAAATAATAAAACTAATAATATAAAAATAAATCTACACAAACATCGGCAATCTGATAATCATAATTCTCTTTGACGTTGCGTAACAGATGGTCCGCAAATGTAAATTTCGCCAAATTGTCGACTACAGTGCCATAAAGGTGAATCCTCCATTACCGAGATGGCGGTCGTACGAAAGATAGAATCTTAGGATTCATCCTGTAAAATACGGTCGGGCAGTTAAGTGTTTAGTGCCACGGGGCTGGCTGGCGTTCACCCTTCTCACAAACTCCGAAACTGTGCCACCCTCGTAGTTTTCCCCGGTTCCCCATGTAGTTACGGTCCGTATATATAGGCGTAAGCCATGATGGGGGTCGAATAAGCCAGACAGTACGTACTCATAAACGAATGGCCCCGCAGGATTTTCACCGACGATTGCCCTTTTCCTTCCTTTCCTTCTCTGTCTCGCTACGTGATCAATGAACTTTGTTCTCCCTCTGTGCTTCACGATAAACCATGAAATTAGAGAGAAGTGGACGAATCGATTGGTCGATTCACGGGCTACTATGATTCATTGCGGCCTTTGTGCGGATGGAATACAACGCATTATGCTTTTGTTCATTTCATGATGTTCGTCTCTCTATTCGAGATGGAAGGAGGAGTCACACGTGACCCGTAAATCATGCAGCTTTGATGTTGCTCTTGTCGTCAAGGTGTTTCAAAGGATGATAGTTAGATATTTGGAACGAAAGTTTTTCTCGCTACGACTTTTCTTAAATAATGGTAATAGATAGTAATAGTAAGAGCAAGTAAATAAATGATAAATCGGTAATTAGTCACGTTGAATGAGCATAATGTTGCACGCGTTTATGTTTATATAATGAGTTAGAAAGTTAAGTCTTTTCTTATGCAATGTATTATGCTGAGATTAGAAAGACTCGTTTAGAGGTAAGAGAGGATCGTTGTTAAAAGATTCGTTTCTTTCTTCAGAAAGGTTGAGATAAGGAAACATAGCTGTTTTCGTTTCGTGACCACGGTTATTGCTCTGTTCACGGCTTAATATATCGCAAGAATACGTTTCTCGTGGTTATCGCAAATTGCGATATTTTTCTCGTCGCTTATCCATTGCTACTTCCTCTCTCTACTTACTTTCTTCGGCATTAATCACGCGCTTCTTTTGATTTTAGTGTACTTTCTCGCGTTGTAACCTTGCTCAAATTCTATTTGCAACTAGTTTAATTGCAGGACTGTCATACCGTGCATGAAGCTATAATTCGAATTTTTAATTTTTATTATGTTTGAGAAATTTATAACTACGGGAAATCGTAGAAACTAAAGACAACTTGCTCGAGTATAAAATATATTTATTGTGCAAACACATATCCTTGATTAACATCGCAGTACATGCCTTAAAATGGCGTTTGAATACGTCGATAAATCTTCAAACTTGATTTTCTTGAAGATGAGGTTTCAAACGAAAAGACTTTATCTACAATATTTGATTTATTTTCATTTATAGGATAATTTATAACTCCTGTCGATCGCCAATTCTGTCAAATCAGAAACTGGCTGAGTTCTACTATAAGTACGTATTTAATATTCGATTTTCTTAAGAAAGGATTATATGAAAAAGTGTTATCCTATATATTCGACTTACCTTACGTGATCGTCGATTTAAATCTGGTCTTTCGGTTTCTTGTTCTTTAAAGCCAGTCACTTTTAATAATACTGTTTACTATATCCGATGCCAACAATCTCACTACCAATTTAGTGCTGTGCACTCGTGAAACGTTTTCTCCACAAATTTTTTTGTATTCCCGTTTTCCTTTTGCGCATTCAACGCAGCTCCTATGTTGGAGGACCTTCGATAGGGTCTGACTCGCTGCACCTGACAGGACATTTTTCACTTGGAGCCCCGATTGAAAGCGTTCAACGAGCTCCTCCCCGAAACGTCGCGAATAATCCGGCCGTGTATCGACCGTAATGGCACTTGTGCTCTCGGAGCGTGACTTTTCGCTAACGATATCCAATTCGGGCTAAAAATCATTCCCGTGCGTCGAAAATAAGATATTTCTGAATGAAATGACTGATACTTTCAAAAATTAAGTTATCGTAGAATTCCAATAATCCAGTGTGCTCGATACTTTGGCAATGTTGAGTTATAAAATTGGCTGAATTATTGAACTATATCTGCGATACCGTAAAGACGTTTAATAATCTAATTATATTATTAGATTTATTATACTATATTATATATTGTAGTATCGTGGACAAAAGGCCTAAGAGGTATCGGGCGAATTATAAACAAGCGGTTGCGGAACATGTGCGTGTGGGGCTAAGATAAAAGACGTGAGGCTAAGACAGAAGACAAGGGGTTGCTAAGGGACAAAGACAAATTAACAGTCAGTGTTAGTTGAGAAGCCAGAGAGTGTGAATCGAGAAGTCAGGGAGATAATGTTGCTAGCGTTGTCGAGAGAGTGTGGTCCGCGTGAGAGAGAGAGAGAGAGAGAGAGAGAGCGTTGGATCCGTGGTGACGAGAGTTGCAAATTAACTATCTAGTTGTCTTAATTATAATACGTTATTGTGATTAGTTCACGTTAAGCAACCATCGTTTCCTGTTTAACCAACATATATTTAATTCATTTATTGTAAATAAACTAATTGTAGTAAAGATCCTACAATATTATATATTATATATTATATTATTAGATTATCAAATATAAAACATATAAATACGTATTTTAACTTTCTTAATTTATGTCCATTGTTCGAGTATTATCGACGATAGATGACGGTATACGATTATGGTCGTTACTATCGAAATTCTAGCGTATAACGAAGACATTTTGAACAATTAATTTCTTTAATTTTTATTAGAATTTCAAACAGAAGAAATCCATCTTGTATGAAGACTTAATTAATTAAAAACTTCCTTTGCATTTGCATTATTAAAATGGAAATTGGAATAAATAATTCGGTGGATGTCAAGCTCTAGAAACTTTCAGCTTGGTAAGATATCGGTGCTCGAATCGCGGAAACGAAAGATATTCTTCCGAGCGAGTCTCAAAATGCAACGAGAATACTTTTCAAGTATACACGCGTAAACAGGAAAGTAGTTATCCTTTATAACATCCCTTAAAGCATGCTCGAGTTCCTTAGTACTCTGATCGTCCCAATTCGAAATGCGCAGTACGATCCCAGCGATGGGAATTTCGCGTTGCTCGACTGCACAGCCACAAAACGAGAGAGTTTCGTGCTGTTCTCGATTCGATTTACTACATATAATTCGTCGCAGCAGGAAGGTTCCCTCGTTCGGAAGTAAAGATTGGCCAATAACAGCTCTGTTCGATTTCCAATCGGTGAAAATAGTTACGCATTATCTGTGAATTCTTTTAGATGATTTTCCGCTAGTAGAAGACGAGATAATGGTCCATTTAAGGAATAATTGTAATAACGCCAAACTATGGGGTGATATGTTTAGTGCAAGTCATTGTTTACAAGTTTAAATCGTTAAAGTTACGATTGCGTAAAGAAATAATCATTTGGATATTAACCATTTAACAGTAAGATTATCAACGATCGAAGTATAAAATTTTTCGTAAAAAGAATTAAATTGAAAGGTATATGGACATAATCGCAATACAAGCCGCGTGAGAGGATCGTAGGTAGTAACATTTCAGCTTTTATTAAGACGTTACTTAACGCGGTGATTTAACAGATTTATCCGTGTCAAGGTGCCTTCAAGGATGACGACGGATCTCGCAATTCTTCGATGCAGTTTTGACCAATCTCGGGGAATTGCTATCGTTTGATCGCTTTTGTATTTCGGCAGGTGAAACTCCCTCGATTACGTCAAACTTTCTTTTGTCGACGGTCGTTGATTCGTATCTCACGCGGACGCATAACGTCGACCACATCGATTTCACGAGATCGTTTCTTTCACGAATTCTTCTCGAAACGAGACTTCTTCCTATGGTTTGCAACCTCAGTCTTCTTGGTCCATTGCGTACAAGAAAGAAAGCGGTTTCTCAGTTTTAAGTCTGTTGTTCCCATTCTTCAATATTCCAACAGATACGAACATACGCGAATTTCATTATCGCCATCATTGAGAATGTTTCGTATTAATTTGGGTGCTACAAAATTCGTTACAAAATTCTTTAATATCGCGGGAATAGCCAAATTCCTCCCAATAAAAATTTAAATAAAAAATATTACCATAAAGCAAGTACCAAACTACTTTGAAATCACTTTTAACAATTAGTTCGTGCAATATAATTACAAGATTCTTCCGACAAATCGTTCCATGCGCACAGAATGCGGAAAGGAATTTTCAAGGGCAGTATTCGCGTCGCATAAATTCACCGCGATGGAAAAACGTGCGTCTGGGAACGATGCATGAAGAAAGCGGTCGAAGACCGTGTAAACAGTACATAAACTTGATCGTTGTTCTTCTTGAGCGACCATTACTTACGATAACACCAGGAAGAATGAAAAGAACTATGAGAGGGAGCCGCGGCATGCTTGAAAATACTGCTAACCATCGTATAATGTGATACCTATACCAAGAAAGAAATATCAGCGGAATACATTGTTGGAAAAGTTAAAGATTCGAGAATGTGGAGACTGTTGATACATAATATGCAAAAATATGTAAAATATTCAAAATAGACTCGCTATAATATTTCGTAGATAAAATAAATTTCTACTCAGATATCAGTTCTTTCATAATGTTTACAAAAATGAGAATTTAACTACATAAATACCCGTAGTCCAGTAATTACGATTAAAGGTGATTTTTTGTGTGTACTTTTTAACTTTAATAATTCTGATTTTATATGAAGTTTTCTGTATGTAATATGAGTTCGACGGAATGCGATTTTTCTAACGTGACATTTTTTTAAACACTGATTGACACGTTATATGAGAGTTACCTGTGCATAGCGCATAAAGAAAGAGAAAGAGAGAGAGACAGACAGACAGAGAGAAATAAAGGGATAAGCGGGAGAGAGGTGGAAACTGAGAGAACTCTTGTAATAGCGTTGCTAATCGACTCGCTGTTCCTGGTGCACGTTACGTTTATATTGCTATTTCTTTGCCGACAATGAACTTGCGGCAATTCACTCTACAGGGTATACGGTCGTTGGCTGCCCACTAATTATTATGCAATATGCTAGCCATGCTCTCGCGAGCATGCTTATCCTTTTAGAGGCTCGGCTACGCGAGGCCGAATAAGAACTCGCGACGAGTCGAAGAAACAAATGTTTCGAGGAAGTCGACCTCGGATTAGACAATCGAAACTATCGAAACCTACAACTAATAGATTGTTAGTAGAATGACGGAGAACTCCAGAGAAGATAGATGATAGAAGGTCAAAAGGATGAACAGGAGAAAATGAAAGATTAACAACGATTCGTGTGATTTCGGTAATCGAGGGTAATGGTGATGGACGGCAGAGCCGGAAGAAAGTAGGTTTATCCCTGTTACGAACATCGAATTTTATGGTCGAGTTTGTGTTCCACTTTTACCCTTTTTCAATGGTGTAACACAAACTTCAGAATGAAACTAGAATGCACTCAAAGTTACAACGAAACTTACCAAGTCTTTCAACGATGGAAAGATACGATTGAGTTGAAAAATAAGCGAAGTCAAGAACATACAGAGTTTTAAACAAATCTAACTGTGTAAGAAAAGTAAAAATGTACACTTCATTCATGGTACGTGTGAAATTATGCGAAGTCATTGGAAACCGAGATTTACATTTAAATATCGATGAAAAATTAATTTACATAAAATTTCATAAAGGTAATGCGTTGGAAACATTTTTTCCCCGTTTGATTCGATCAAGGAGAGCCTGTCTTTCCATTGAAATATGGAAAGTCGATATCGACGGAAGATCGAAGCATTTTGTCGGCTCTCAATCGCTTGATAGGCCTTCGGATCTGGTTGCCGTCGAATTTTAATCAGTAGCCCCACAGTGCCTGTGTGGGCACGCGGCTCGCGAACATAAATCACGATAACATAATTTATATGCTAATACCGCGAGTGCAGCGTGCGCGTTTGCGCGGACGCAATGCAGAGCGAAGGGTTTAACTGGGTATAACTACGTATCCGGCTACTACATAGGCGTCGACTTTCGTCGACTGTGTTGTCCTTTTATCGACAAACTCTGACATACGATTAACTTAAACCTTCATATCTACTATTTCTATCGTTTAAACATATTTAATCATTCCCTTTTCATAAATAGATATTAAGCACTCTAAACCTGTATTAAATTCTCCATCTGTAAATAATAAATGTCCGAGGTGTATTCTTTTTTAATTGAACAAGTCTATTCATGTTCATTTATTTCGCAGATATTTAAGATTAACCCAAATTAACTTTGAAACGTCACACGTACAGCGTAGTTTATAATTTTTCAAACATTTTATACTTTACCTCACTCGTTCTATGAGAATCAAGTAAGAATTCCTTGCTGTTTTTAACACATACGTTTAGAACAAGGAACACTATTTTGTTTATATTATCGGTTAGAAACTGTACACGGTTTAATCTCAACTTATTGAAGAAGTATCAGGTGAAAATATTAATACGATGCCGGTAGCGAGTATGTTAATTTCTCACATGGATTTACGATATAATAGCGCATCATCGGGAAATATTTCTCGATGGACGCCAATGGTGAGCCAGGGTTGCCGGCAATGTCGTCGTTCTATGTCATCGTAAACTTGAAACTGGGGCTGGGGGGGCTAGATGCCATGGAACGGGAAGGGAGCACGCCGCGAGGCGGACGAAGGGAAAACAGGGGATAGGTCTCGTTCATTTTTTTGCAATTAAATTGGCAAACAAATAAAGGAAGACGCGCCTGCGAGGTGAATGGGCATCCTGCGGATAAACGAGTTCTCGCGCTGCGGATAGAAGTCTCCGCGTCTGTTCACGGTGCACGGCTGCACGACATGCTGATTTACGAAGTCAACGACATAGGCGACGATCGAGACGACGAAGTAAGCCAAGGATCGTTTTGATATCATATTTGGAAAAACGTCCAGTTGTATCCTTGTATTATCGAAATAAACAACTTCGTAGAATTTTTTTCTATATGACTGTTATGGAATAGTCACGTTTCAACTTTTGAATAAATCGTCCGATGGAGTGATGCATTACGCCGGCACGGGCGTGTAATCTTAATCATCGAGAGAACCTAGACGTATCATAGTCAATGTGGTACTTGAACGTTATTCAAGGGTGTATCGAGAATGGTTCTTTTTTCTTAATTAATATCTTTGAGGCAATCGTAGCTGCATAAGCGCCTTCTCTGCCATCTATCATTTCTTCATTTTCGTTTCTTGCCCTTGGTTCTGTTGATCGTTTATCGTTGTACGTGTAACGGTCGGATTAGACGAAGTGGATGTACGTGTGACTCGTTGAGCGTACACGATCGGAAGCCAGAAGCCTGAACGGCATATTAAGAAGCGCGTTGCAGTCGCGCGATTTGATTAATGCACTTGGAAATTGTATGTTTGATGAAGAAATTTGCTGGCAATTACCCGCTACTTTTTAATCCTGCGGCTGTGTTCCGTCGACGATAGAAGGAGACAGACGCGCGTTACCGACCGAGGGAACGTTTGAAAGTTCTCTTAAACGGTCCCGTCTGTTTACCCGGTTTATTTCGCTTTCTTGTGCCGAGTTAAAAACGCTGGTCTTCGCGGTTAATCGAGAGTACTCAAACAAAAAAAAAAAAAAAAAAGAAAAAGAAAAAAGAACTGGCGCGAAGTGAAATGCAATAAAACGGAACGATTTTCCGGGCGATATAGCTTCCTCCTCGATTATTTTTCACTGCAGCTGCTCTCGTAGAGAAGTCAAAGATCATTCTGTCTATTTAAAAATCCCACAGTTAGAAATATTGAAAACACGCGATCCAAATATTTTGACGATCATTCCAGTCGATAGAAAATGTTTGTAATCAAATATCGAAGTCTCGGCTGTTGAGATTGTAAAAAGGTGAATATAACAAACCGGTATCCTTGGTTACACTGCGGTTATGGGCGGAGAAGGCCGGCACAAAGCACGGTGTTTTTGCGGCGGTGCTCGTGGCAGAAATCGCCATGCGGATGGAAAGTGTCCGCTCGATTGCTGCATCGACCATCCTCAAGGTAACGTGATCAATGTATCGTAATAACGGTCATTTAAGGACAGATCGCTGCTATTCGTACAGCCTCGTAGCGAAACTCAACTGGGATCTATGGAGGAAATAGAGGCAAGGTAAATATCGTCCACCATATATTTTTTGCCAACAAGAATGTACCGGATCTAGGAAGGAAATAAAATCCTAATTACAAACTACGCATCGTCGCGTAAACAGAACTGCCACTTAAATAGACTTGGTTCGAAAATGTCCTTTTCATGGTCCATGCACATTGTTGCTCGGTGTTTATGCAAATCAGTTCGTTCAAACGTGGGCCGGTCTACGCGGCCTCCGGAACCAAAATCCTCGTGGATGTACCCGTATGCTCGACGTCTACGCCGACTGGTTGCGTTAGTGCTGGTATTTCAAGCAATACGTACATACCAGACGTAATAACGGTAATTCGAAAGGAACACAGCAATTTGCATTTCTTTGAAATCCGTTATGGGGTTTAGAAAACGTACGTGTTCGTTATTTTCGACTATCTGACACATTCCTCTTGCGATATTCGCGCTATACTTTTTCGAAACGAATTAAACAGGCGATCTGAGCACATCGAGATCTATGGAATCATCGTGTTCCTTCTTCTTCTTCGTTTGGTTCTTCTGGCACAGCTTGCGCAAAGCTCGCTCAGATATATGCAGCCCATTGTATTGTTCGCCAGCAGAGAGAGGCATTATTGCTCAAACTGACACTAGGACGGAAGAGAGGGTACGGGATTCACGATGTATCAGTATGAACGGATCCTAAATCGCCGTAGGGCTGCGAGCTGGCCCCAGCTCAGCGGTAATGCAGCGTAAGCGACCAAAGGAGTTCCTACAGCTTGAAGAGGGCGTCGCTTATCTTTATGCATATTTCACGGCGTTTTGCGTCGGGCGAATGCTCGCGCGGAAACGAGGAACTCGGCCGCGTGTGTATTGCATCTTTACGACTTACCCGCCATAGAAACCCTTTCCGGCGAGATGCAACGTGCACGTGCGCGTGCGCCCATGCCCAAGCTCCAACATGGCCAGTCATACACGCGTTTCAACCGGCGATACTTGCTCTACCAGTTACCAAGAATACTATTTCCAAGATTGAGCAGGAACTGTTGGCGGTCTAACGAGGTCTGTTCCCGGGGAAATTATCATCTTATCGTTTCACTCACGATCAGGTGGATCGTACAATTTCAATGATTTTAGCGATTGTGATGCATTCGGGTTTGTTCTTGTATCATGGAAGAGTAGTATGTCGGTGATTATTATTCGTAACCGATGTATGACTTCTATCGTAATGTTATTCTAATCTTTGGTTTTAACAACCATCAGGTAAATAGGGGAAATTTCACTTTTCAGTTTCTTTCCTCTGAATATTTATTTCTATCGGGAAATATCTTTGACTTGACGCACGTTTGTATCGTACTGGAAACGCTGATAGATATCTCAAAATTTCTCTAAATCTTTTTCGATAATTAGAATCGCTAAAACTGAGGAATTGAGAATTTCAAATTTCAAATACTCGAATCCGAAATTAAGAATCTGAAAGTCTTGCACGTTGAAGATTTGGTACGTTCCAAATATAGAAGGATGAACATGCTGGCCATCACAGCGCGAGAGTAATTGCGAAAATGCCTTTCATAGGAGTAATTCAACCATCAAGGCCCACCTGTCGCAACACTTCGAAGAATTCAATTTCTTCGTGTACTACCAACTCAGATCGCGAATACATATACCTTCACTCGTACAGAGTAACTGCCAATTTCGAATTTTAGACTTCCCTATATGGACTGTTAATGGAATAATTTTCATGGCTGTTTGGATGCTTAGTTTGGAAGTTTCTCTGGAATCGTCTACGTAGCATCCGTTATAGACGGAATTACGTATTTCAGATGCAAGGCACATATGGAATGTGATCTACGCGCGTCTTGCATGTATAATACGGCATGCGGTACTATTGCGCAATGCTTATGTATATTATCTTGTTTCTAGCCGGTATCAGTGATAGCACTGAGCATCTATCATGCGTCAAGATTTCAGCGTTATTCCAATCTAAGATCAGCTTAATTTGACCGAGTTACCGTTAACCGGTTACTATGCGAATACATAAACAACATCGGCTTGACGCTGTTTAAATATCCGGGCTTTTATCGCCATATAACGTTAGCTTGATATTTTCACGGAGAAAGCGTGCCATTATTAATATAAATTTGCATATATCGACAACGAATGTCTCGTTAATGCTTTTAGCAGAAGATTCATGAAGGTATTAAACTGCCTGAATTCTTAAATGTATTAACCTACATTTTTCTAAATTATCTCAGTTTAATTGATTTCTTGGTGTCAGGTGGACACAACGATATAATGAAAAATAAATTGTTAATTCTTGCAAATTTTTATTAGAAATTACGAAGATAAGATCGCTCACAAGTAATGAAACGATGTGCATATTGCATTTTTACTCTTATCGCAATGTAACAAATTGATAAAAGGCACGAGTCTGGGTCGATCCTTTAGCGAACTGTTCAGAATTATTTTCTATAAAATGTTGAACGTTATATACATTTTGTATTTCATACTGTTAATAAATTAACGTTGTTAAAATTTGTTATAAAATGATAAATTATGTTAGTCACACTTTCGATAGGAATCATAAATTTAATCGAAGCTTCTATATTTATCTAAAGGCCATATCTCATCCGATTATCTAGAGGAAAATTTTTCCAGGATATATACTTCCTAGATCTTCTGCGTCGTGATATTTATATTAATCCGGTGGTTTTACTCCTATTTACAATCCATTTCCGCTTACGGCGGCACCAGGGGTAACACGATTCCTCGGTGCATCCAGCTCGAGATGTATGTTACTGTTGCTGTTGTGTAGTGGTGTCTGCTCTAGGATCGTGTTTCACGTTCAAAAGGAAAATGTATCGCAAATATGTGTGTTCCTGGCATAATATCCGCAATAAAACGAACTATGGTTTCACTCCTTCCTCCGGTGTGTAACCGAGTACATACGTTGTTTATGCACTCGACATTCAACTTGTTTACAATCCACACGACATTGTTTCTAAAAATGTTGTTTCTCGTATGTTTCTAACGTTTCTAACGTGTTACGGCAATATTCTCGTCGCACAAAGAATGATAAAGCGATTTCTTTAATACGAAAGAATTACTGATCTACCTAAATATCGATTATTTCGTGGAGAACGATGTTTTCCAGAGGTACAAAATAAAGTTTGCCTTGATATCGATCGGCAAAGTTGGCTTGATTACGGCGACCCTAAGTAAACTGCTCACCCCTTGTGTAATCTGTAGATTATAGTCGTGAAACGCTCAAGTATCTGACTTTTCCGTTGCTATACAATATGGTTATTTCGCGATGAATGGAACAGCATCCTAACCTTATAATAACAGATTCGAAACATTTTCCTTTGATACGCGAGAGCTCGTTTATTTACAATATCCGGATACACGGGAGTTTCGAACTGAGAACTCAATTTTCTCTATGTTTTCTCGAATAATCATTCTTTTCAAGTAGCTCTCGTTGGACTATAGCAAAATCAACACTGCACCGTGTCAGTTACCGCTAGCGTGTCGCGCTTTCACTCCACGGGACAGGTTTAATTTTATATCCGATCATTTCACAGATATTACTAATTACAATACGTTCTTGATTTCGAACGGTCTAAACGATTTTAATTTAATGTCTCAATAATAGGCGAATCCATTCTAAATGAAGAGCGACAGCGACCACTCGATCGAACAATTACCTGTTAATTGTCCCAGAGTTTAAGTCCCTGCAATTAAGTGCAATTTACGATCACAGGTACAATAAGATTCGATTGATATTTATCTATACCAGCGTTCATCGAGGATCGTAGGCACCGTATAATATTCTAAAGAGAACGTCGAACATAAGGCAGACTTAAACGAGATGGAATCTGTAGCAGCAGTACCAACTCGATAGTTCCGTGCAACATTGATAATATCTCTCTTGAAGTCAGTCGCGGCGAACAATAATTAACGGTGGCAATAAATAAGCTGGTCTCCGTATTGTGAAACGACAACGCCGGCTGTAAATGCAGCAGTTTCTGCCGCGGCTCTAATTAGTCTGACAATTATAGTGCGTTGATCCAATTCACCATAAGATTATGACTCCTTATCAAGCGAACAAGAGATCGTTTCACACCCTTTCTTAACGATCGAATCGATCTACTTAAATCATTTTACGTTTTGTTATTTACCAAGTACAAAATGACCAATAGCGTTCTGCTAGATAAAAATGACGTAACAAGCTCGTAAATAACCGCGGAGAATGCGACTTGAGACAAATCACAAAACATGACTTGAACAACAATAAAGATAAAAATTATTAAAATTGTTGAAGTAATTACTTGAAGAAAAACTCTACAACTTTTTCTTTTCTATATCCGTGACCTGGAGACCGCTGTTACGAGGAGAATAGAATTTAGTGAAAAAATTCAAAATAAGGAAAGGTCCATATTATTGTGCCTTTGAATATAAATTTTGTTTTGGATTACAGGGTTTAGAAATAAAAGAGCTATAAGTACATTTCTATTGCTGTTTCTTGTAGCCTTCAGCTACAGATACACACCAAGGTTAACTTCTTGCTAATGTCCTTTGCCAAAAACATATCAACGTGCTCTCTATCATTCTTTCTTCCTACTGTATTGTAACACTGTAAGAGTGAGGATCTGGATCAGCATACACTATACCTATACTTATATTTATACTTATACCTATACTTATTTCAATATATTTTTCTATTACAAATTCATCTACTCGTTCCTCTATCAGTCAACCTATAATACAAGTAGTACGTATATGCATACTTATTCGTACGATATTTTCTGGCTTGAAGCCTAAAAAAGGTCGTAAACGCAAGGGAAGTAAGCATTCATGGGATGTGATCGTGTGACGATATGCAAAACAAGAAGAGGGTGGCTCGAGCTATTATCGTTTGCCCTTCAACGATCGATTCTTCCCCGACTGCCTTTGCTTGCTAAGCGTGACGAAAGCATCTGTCTGGCACCAATTTATCAATTTGACGTTTTCACGTTCTTTCAAAGAAGAAAGACCTTGGAGATTCGTCGTCTTCTTTGATCTTTAATACAGCCTCCAAAGTAGTCAACGACTTTGACTCTGATCTCGTAAAAAAGGGCATGAAACCTTTTAAACTCTCATAAACTTTTACAAAGTCCCTCCTCCTCCATTCAATACTCAAAACTTTGACTTTCTAATAGAAGTTTCTTGTCTTCCCCGTAGTCTTAAGGTCCTTTGAGATTTCTCTTCAAGATTAACACCTTTGTGGCATCAAATTTGCGGAGATGGAAAGAATTCATTTGTTAAATTTATAACCTCGCTATATCTGTGTGACCTCGCTATATGACGTGTATCACACACTACACGTCTAAAAAGATGCTTCGCAATCCGACTACTGAATTTATGTGCGAGGACAAGTGTTAAAACAGACCCAGACAGAGATTGTAAAGTCAAGCTTCAGTGAGGTGCAGGTATAAAGTTAAAGGAAAAGTTAAAGGTTGCCGAGGATGCTGGCACGAAGGCGGCATTGTCGTAGATCGAACGAATCAGTGAGCCCTGCTAGCTAAACTATTATCATCTTATTTCCTGCCTTGCAAGAAGGAGCAGCTGTGGTTAACGTTCCCCCGGAGAATGCTCCACCCCCGGCTAGTGCTCATTGAAACTGAAGAGGTGCTCTTCCCCGTCGAAAGGCGGATCCCAATTTGATTTCCTTTGCCTGGCAGCATGAGCTTCGATGAGCAACCATTGAACAGATCGTTCTCTCCCGAAGAGAAAAGAAATCTAGGTGTGGTCAATAAACGGCCTGTCTTCACGAATGAGCGTCGATTCGGTTAAATTAGCGATCAGCCGTTCTGGAACTTGTTTATGGACAGATAGAGACCCATGGATGGAACACGTTTGCGTGGAATCTAGGTGTTTGTAGTGTTTGAGCGGCTTTGTCACGTTCGCTGCGTGTCGCGTAAATTCGCAACCGACAGAGTAGAAGAGGCCACGTGGACCAGGATTACGACAGATATCGAAGAGTCGACAAGACCATAGAACATCCGCCACTTAACTCGTTGCCTCGTCTCATCCTCCCCTGCCGTTAAGGTTGCCTCGCAAAATTGCTCGTAATTCATATTGTCTCATTCCGGCGTAACGGTGCATCCAATCAACGCCAATCTTCGCTTCGGAAACGCTGAGTTGTAAAAACGGCTCAGCAGTTCGGAAGAGATACACCGTATCGTTTTATTATACGTACACGTGTATCATATACGTCGTTAACGTCTAATCTGGCCGTTTCCCAAAAACAATTTCGACCGTCACGTCTCATGGTGTTTGTATTCGATTCGTATCTCGCGCGAAAGGAACAAAAAGAGGGTTCGTACGAGGATTTATAATAGCGTAACGAAATGTCGCCATCATCGAGTCAGATTATACGGAATAGCTAGCCTCTTCGACGAGGCATAAAGCATGTAACTAGTTGTGCTTCTGAATAAAAGAAAAGTATGTTGGGTATAATGAACGGACAGTCGGTAGCCACACGGTACGGTTGTAACAGATCGTTACATGGAAAAATGTTGGGAGGCTAACTCTGCCGAGAGGAATGCGTTCCGCGGGCTATAACACGCATAGAGAAGTATACAGATAATTCAGGATAATGCGGCGTGTACATCGACTCACCTGAAACAAATTGTAACCTTTATCGTACATCCACATCTCGTCGGCTGGATGCTCCTTGGGACTCTCCCGTGGGCTGGCGTTCAGAACCTGAGGAGGCGGGCCCCTAGTCAGCTGAATCGCCAGGGACCTTTGTAAAAGCAAGAGGCATCGGGAGGGTCCTGAGCCTCCGGGGCTCGTCCCGTCTCCCAAGATCGAGCCCATTTTTCGAGGCCCGTTCTTAACGATTCCAAACACTCGGCGGTGGTGGCATCACGGAATCTGAAAAACAGGAAACGAACCCGTTAACGTACTTCTGATGTAGCAATTTCGCGTTGAGAGAAAAGGACGAAAGTTAGAGTTTGAATTAGATCGAAGATCGATTTACTTTTTGCCACTATCTCTCGATCGTAAATCCGCGAACGAAGAAGTTTGATGAACTCGTAAGAGTGTTTTCTTTCTTTCTTAATGGTTTTTATTCATTTACTTTCAACCGACAGGTAGACAAGCGTTGAATTCGTTTGTGTATACAAGCTTTCCTCTGATAATTCTTATCTACGATTACGTAGAGGAACGATAACACTCGTGGAGTTCGCGGTACCGTTATCCTCGTTTGTGAAACTTTCGCGCAAACTCGAGTGCTGCGCATACTATCAAGCTACACGGGTGGATGGGACGTTGAAGCAGCACCTTGCATTAGTTGCATTATTCCACGAGGCTGCTTCGAGGAATTCTGCAGCTGCGCGTTCACCTCGAATCGACGTTCGGCAATTAGTACCTCTTAAAAGTAATTAAACGCAGCTGGATAATACTTAACGCGCGAATCGATTTGTAAAAGGTTTCGAGCTGCTGCGTTTCTCAATATGTTTAAGGTTTCTTTCCATTAGCACGATCGTAAACTTTTGGAATAATCGTATGGGTGTATATATATATATGTATTTAATTTCTCTGTAGAAAATCTTTGACACGGTGAAAGGATGTTTATTCTTCCAATTTGTACATATGTGCCTCACAAAAGTCAAGTTGATTAACCTTATTTTTTTTTTATAAATTTCTTAATTTCGTTATGTTAGGCAATATATGCGATGTTCAATTTTCAAGAAACAGATAATTTACTTTTATAATTTCGCTAATTACAAGTAAATGGCGCAACTGACAGTAAATTCCTGTTGGAATTTAAAAGAATAATATTTGTAACATCGTTTATCTGTACTTTCCAATTTACAGAGTTGATCACTGTGGCGTCCGAACGCTTCGTATTTCAACCTCAGTTTTATCTCAACAGGCAAAAACTGATACCAAATTGAAACAAAAATTTGGGCATACGTGCGAACAATGATTCTTTCGCATTTTCTTCGAATTTGCAAGATTTTTTAACGACAGAAGAGTTTCAACCCAGAAAACTGGGAAGAATTAAGTAGGATAATTAGCGAAGAAACTCGATGAAATGTAATGGATGAAACGTTCATTTTCATCTCGACACGTTCGATTCGCCCTTCGTCTCGTTTCCTGCCGGTCACAAAGCAACGTCACGTTTCTCTTTATTGTATCAACAACTACCACGCCGGCCTCCTAATTGATTTACGCCCAGTCCCTTTGGTCATCAGCAAGCTGGAGGAATCTCATCCGCAAAAATCCACGTGGTCGCTAGGACTAGAGGTTGCAAAAAGGGGTGCTAAAGAGGGAAGAGCCGTTTCGGAGAAGAATTATGTGCGAAGGGGACATGATTGCATCAACGTGACGGCTCTGACGTGAAACACCGTCGGAAGAAATTGTTTTCTCGTGGATGCTTCCTTTTTGGAAATTTCATTATGAGCGAAATGTAGTAGAAGACGAAGAATTCTTTTTCTCGGCACATTTTCGTTTTCTATCGAAAATATTTCATATAAAAATGTGGCGTATTCTTTTTCCCGAATCTATCTTAACTAGAAGCACTGGAGAAATATAGGTTTGCACATTTTTATTTCGTAAATTAAATCGAGTTCGTCATAATTTTACTCGCCACTTTATAATCTTTTTAAGTTGGTTAGCCATCTAGAGATAAAGTTTATTATATTATTCTATTCTGAAACTTGTCTCTGCTTTATAGCAGAGTGGAAAAATCCGCTTTGCGATCTAGGTTCGATAATGATACACAGCGAAGAAAAATGGCTTTTGCAGCTATCACTGATAACAGCATGGATGAATATTATATCGCTGTACAACGTGCCAAGATACACGCTCTAAAACGTCTAGATCTTTTTGGTAAAACAGAACGGTCGTAAATTTGGCACGGAAGCCTGGCAATTACGGCCGCATCGAATTGTGGGGCCCGGAAGGAATCAACGAAGTAATCTCGCGCCTTTGGCAACGCTCCAAGGCGCAGCCGATCCAGACAATTCCTCTAATATAGTGTTGCAGTTTGCGCTACCCTGAAGAAATTGCACCGACCATGAAATTCGTCCGCGAATATTTTTCTCTCTTTGGTCCCTTGTCCCCTGGGGTCAGACGAAATTCATTGGTCCTATAAACTTTTTGACGTCCCTTGCTGAAATATGGGAACAATGAGGGAAACGTTGACAGTCTTTGAATACTTTCTTCGCGTTGACAAATAACAACCAAGATATTTGATGTTTTAATATTTGCATATTTTCGTTAGTGGAAATATTTTCTAGCTCGTCATTCGATAGAGAGTAAAGTGAAATTAGACGCAAATTGGATTTTGTTAAATGTTATTACGAATCAGAAAATTAAATATTCTCAGGAGAAGTAATAGTCGTAAAGAGGAAATTGCGGAGATTTTATTGGTCGTTTTGTAAAGAATTACAGCTCCGTGAGACATCTTTTATATCTCATTACATATCAAATGGAGAATTTTCTGTAAAACGTGGAACGAGTCGAGGAACGTAGAGAGGATAGATCGGTGTTGTTAATGGAACAATAATGTAACTTTCTCAGTATTCAATTAGCAGACCGTTCATCATATTTTATTATCGTGCCGATCTTGAGAACAGGCGAAACTTCTCCTGCATTGCGGCGATTGAATACTAGAAATGTAGATATAAAATGGCGCATAGACACGCAATCCCTGCCAGGTAAAATTGTTCCGTTAATGCTTTTTGTTCGTATGGTCGCTTAATTTCCTTCGTTTCACCTTGTGCTAGTTTGCCTAGATCGTACTCGACTAAAAATCAGGAAAACGGAAAGGGAGAAAAAAAAGAGAACTTCCTCTGGCGTGACTCACCGACACATGCACTTTCTTGAATCGCGTAATACGTTCATGCTTTTTATGGATAACGATAAGACAGGAAATAAAATCAACCATATTTACAAGGTAACGTTAAACAAGATATGTACGTTCGATAAAATCGCGATGAATTTATATACTAAGCCTGCGAGTGAAGGTCGCAATGACGCGGCAGAGAAAATTAATTTGTCTCGGAGTGATTCATCAATGAATCTTGGGAAGTATGACCGAGTAAATTTGTCTTATGAGACAAATTAACCGCGTCGGCGAAAGTTGATCGTGAACAGTTGTCATTCACAGCTTAAAAGGTATATAAATTATCATTCGGCTTCGAAAGTCCAACGAATCTCTAAAGACTAGTAGGTTTCTATTTCTGAAACAATCTTCTGAATAGAATATTTGCAGTTTTCGATTGAAGTTCGGTTTTAGTTTTGTAAAGTTTCGAATACTAAGATTCGATAACTGAAAGATTTCTAAATTTCTGACAATTCGAATATTTGAATATCTTCAAAGCATCTAAAAATATAAAAATTGGAATATTCCAATATTTGAAAATTTAAAAGTTTGGAAGTTTGCACGTTTGAACATTTAAATATGTAGAAACCTGAAAATTTGAAACGGTTAAGATTGTTCTGTCACCGGCAGTGTCACTGACTTCGTTTCACCTCGTGCCAATTTAAAGAACGGAAGACATCCGGTCTCGCTTCGCTCGGGGTAGACTTCCTGCAGTATGAGTCATCAGCGTGTCTTTGCATTGTGACGAATCTCATTAAGTCGCCGTCAGTCATGCCGGCTCTGTTGTTAACCACTCGTCTCCCGAAACTGGCCATCCAGATATGTCGATAGATTGATTCCAAGATCGTGCAATGATCCTTTTCAGCTCGTACCAATTTCGTTCATTGACGCGCGTGTCGAGAGAAAGTCATTCGACAGACGCCTTATTTTTCATTCAAATCTGAACCGCTTTATTAACTCGTCTCTGAATTCGATCGAACACAAACTACAATGATTTTACAGCTTTCTGATTCGTTTGCAATATAAAAAAATACGACGTATATACAATTTTCAAAAATCGAAAAAAATATGTATCGATTGTATGGAAGTTACAAAGAACGAACCATATTCTAAGGGAAGGCAGATTCAACTATGATCGTCCTTTACATCGTCCTTTAACAACTTCACCGACATAATTTTTCATCGATCACCCTCACTTTCCCAAAGTTAGATAGAACAGGGGATAGAACCGTTCCAGCGGAGTCCCATTCCATACGCAGGACTTTGCTCACAATGGAGCCATTTAAATGCATTCCTTGCGTCAGTTATGTGTCTTTTCCAAAGGATGTCTCGTCTTATCAAAGAAACTGATTGCTTCATTCTGTGAAACGATTCCAACGGAATTTATCCAATATCTTTGCTTGTCGATATTCACGTGCCCCTTTCTTGTTTATTTCTTTTATTCTTTTCTATTTATATCTTGTTTATTTTATTTTTTTCTTCTTGAAAAACTAATTTCCAAAAAACCACTTTCTTGTCGTCTGTTTTCCTCGTTCCACTCGTGCAACGTCTTCCCATCTGAACGAACATATTCCGCGATTCTTGACCTACAATGACGATCAAGATCTCGCAGGCTCTACATTCGAATATTGTGGGTGGATTGCTTCTAGTGTTCCATGGTAGAATGAAAAAGTAGGCCGCACGGTTCATCTTCCACAGTGAAGACTATCGTGGCTTGAGAAAGGCGAGGATTGATTGCCGGTCCGATAAGCCCGCTGTAATTTCTTTCTTACCTGTTACACGTTCAAAATTGAACACGATAATTACACCCTTAATTGCCAGCACATCAACGCAATCCTCCGTGTCTTTTTAATACGCACCTGTAACGCCACGACACGAAGCACAGTCACGGTGCTTTAGTAGTAGTTGTTCATAATTGCTGCTCAAGGTCGCGTAGAATATCTTGTACAAGCAGATCAATTTGAAATATTCGAAACTGACTATTGCTGGAAAGTGTTTGCCAGTGATTTCCAAATGGAAAATCTAAAACGTCGGTTGAGAAAGCTTAAAATAACAGTCGAGTTAAGACTGTTTTCCCAGGAGGCAGACAAGAAGGCCGCGAGTTTATCATAGTCTCGTCGTTTCGTTTCACAATTAGTCGACACTAGACGCGGATGAGCATGCCATTGCCCGTAAGAAAATCTGTTTAGCCTTGCACGGATCTGTATATGGACATATCGGCGCACACATGAGCGCGTACATACACCGGTGTTTATGAAAGATGAATAATAGCGCGAGCTATAGCAAGACTGAGAAGTTGAATCGTGCCTAGAGAGAATCGTGCTCAACTATAATACTTTTTAACTTGTCGATAAATACGTGGCCGTTCGCGTACATAAATATTTGTCAGGATTTCAGTGTTCCCCCTTCTCTGCTCATCGGCGAGAAGGTAGAATCGCCGAGAACGATGGCTACCACGGAATATTTGCACAGGTACCATTTTTACGAGCGAATAAATCACCCAGCGCGCTTTCGATCCGTTGTAACATCAATTTGCCACTCTGTCGTTATTCATCCATCTGTTGGTACGGTGTCGAATCGGGTATATACGTAGAATGCAGACGCGAGGCGAGTAGAAGAGGCTTGCATATATTAACCGTTGCCACGGACCTTTTGATGTAGCACCGGCTCTTCCAGCGAACGGAACGAGCTTCGTCGAGTGTCTAGAAAGCACATCGTCGGACCATTCCTCGTAAACCGTATAACGGGTAGGATCGAACGAGCATCGTCGCCCCTAATGATAGGCCAAATAAAGGCAGACGTCCCTAAAGAGAAATTAGGTAATTAAAAGCAAGTTGACGCGCCGGCAGATGCAGTCGCGCTGTAATTTTTACCGAAGGTTACTCCGCTCATTCCGCGAACACCATGACCAATCTGATTTACCACCGAACACGATTAAAAGCGAATGTCGATTATCGAAAATATGTATAAGAAAAGAGAAACTACTACTCGAGTGATCGAACGTCGAAGAATATTTTTAACGTTGGTCGATGGGATAGTTTTATCGGATGATCAAGTCGCTGACTTATCCATCATATGTGCCCAAATAAATTACTCATTCTCGTTTTTTTGAAATTCAGAATCTAGAGAAAGCGTAATCGTTCAGCTGCGGTAATCCTTTCCCTATTAAACTACCGAGAATATAGAAAATTCTTAAAAATTACGTACAAGGGTTCTTTCGTTGGAGATCCAATTTCTGTCAAGAAACAACGGGCTTTTGCACTTTGAGTCGTAATGGATTTTCCATCGGTATCATCGATGCTACTGGTATATCATCGAAAGTACGATCTTAGCCTGAAGAACCACAAATATCTAATAAACATCGTGACGATCTAGAAGCTAAATTTCGTCGTAGCGTTTCACGCCCAGATTCCAACAGTTAAAACGATTGTTCGTACCTGTTCCGTTTCCCTTTCGATTATCCGCCATATAATTGAGCTTACCCTCCGTTTCTGGCTCCGTTGCTAAACTGAACGAGGCGTGTAATTTTCAAATTTACGATCCTTCGAAGTCATAGGAGGGATGAGTTCTACGAACAATGTTCCGTCCCGAAAGAACGATCCCCGAGGGTTTGCTATGTATCTACGTTATTGATGGAAGAGATGCGCGTATTAAACGCGGCGCTTTCGTGATTTATTAAATCAAGCAGCACGATACAGCAAAGCGACGGTTTATGTTGCATTCAACGATTCAACGTGACTTCATTGTAAGCACCAGCAAGGGCAACAATGAAGTGGAAGTCTTGGTCGTTCTGTCTTTCGACTATAAGCACACACGGCGAAGAGGATGTATCCACCTACCGCTGAATCACGGAAAAGAGTTGCGGCTCGAGCAGCCTCGATACATGCAGATAACGAGCCAACTGTTGAACGCACGGTTTATATTCGTATCTACCATGGTGTAATTATATAACAGTGACCAGTGCGGTGTATAATTATGTTTGAGTTCACCCTGCAGCGATACTTGACAAATATACCAGATATACAACGTCGCGCGTCGGCCCGAAGAAACAGATGACGAACGATCGAAGGAACGCAAGAACAGAGAAACGAACAAAGGAGCAGAGAGAAAGATAAATCAAACGCGTGTAATAAAATATCGATGATATTTGTGAAACCGTGAAAGTAGCGGGATGATTTCTTCGTAGAAGAAGCCTACGAGATAGCGTGACTTTTTATTGTTTTAAATGAAATGAATCTTTTTTCTCGAGTCATGGGAAAGATTCCAGATCGGTGCAAAGACCTGCAAACAGAGGGTCATTGTAAGCAAGTTGTTATACTCTTTCTACTTCATTGTGAAGATTTCTTCGCGCTATGCAGGGAAAAAACGTATTATTAGATGTACAAAGGTAAACGCTGCTTATCAACCATGTTCTGTAATTGTGCGTAATTCGTGGAGACAAAACTTTATTCAGATCGACGATTTTCCAACAAACAGGAGAATATCGCAAAAGCGTGCAGTACGTGTACTTGCTCTGTCTGTATATACGTACATATGTATAAAATCATAGTAACAGGCATTTTATAAGTTCTCCATAAGGATTAATAACAAGAAATATTCCTAGCACCCATAAAATTAGAAGCTTCGTCATTTCTGTCAAAATCGAGTCCAAACAATTTTGTGACCTGTTCGGTTAAAGCTAATTTTGACACATGCATATCTTTATATACATATACATGACATATTTCACATATATTACTTTTCAAACTATATTTATGTGTTATTATATAAGCATAATAACAATTACATTTTTCGAACAAATTTTACCATCACATAGTTAAAATGCTTTTCATTCGGCACTTCGCTTTACCGCTATAAAATAAAAAAAGTATTCAACACAACTCGGAGTCATTTCGTATCGATACGCAAGCGTAAAAGATTCCTCAACAACGCAGACGAATAAATCGAGTGAACGTAAACAGACTTCTACAATCGGCTACATTTCCTCTTTCTCACGTATACCCGCGCACTCCACACGTTTGTAATTTATTAAATCGAGGAGAACGCTGGATCGCGTCTATCTGGCATTCATCGATTCCGGCGAGGCAACTGGATCGTGATCGTCGCGTTGTCCCGTCAACGGAGGTCGAAGACACGAAGTACGCGCGCTCCCTTTCGACGGGACGGCTCGCGGGAAAAGTCTTCGCCGCATGCGGTCTCCGCTCGGATGCACAAGCCGCGCGGACACATGCCGCGGCGCGGCTCGCAAACGTATACATAATGAATGGCGCGCGGTATTATTTTCTGCGGAGCGTGGATAAGGTTATGAATACGTAGCGCCGCGAGCACGTATAACTCTCGTGAGTACGTATCTATCCGGGACCACCCAGGTCCGCGCGTTAAATCCTTGCCAGCAGCTGCCCATTCGTCCATTACGCTCGTATACCATAGTCGCGGTCGGTGAGAGAAGGAGAAGAGGAGTCCCGGAGAACACACG
>NT_176430.1:337681-356612 GCF_000188095.3 Bombus impatiens | reverse complement strand
CGCGGCTCAGCCGCCTCGTTCTCCGTTTCCTTATGGACAACCTCCGGTACTTCGATCTCCCAGTCTTCGATCCTACGCTCCGCTTCTCTTTCTTTACTCGCTGACAATGCGACGGGCAGGTGTACCATTCTATGGCAACGTTCCACGGTGGAATCTACGAGATTGCTGTGTTTTCTCTTAAAGAGATTTTATTTTGTTTTAATGGATATAGCGAAAGTTCAGAGCCTTATCTTGATGTTTTAGAGTGGTTTGATCAGGATCTTTAGATTAGGATTGGTTCGTAGTTATAGAGTTTACGATTGTTTGAAGTTCCTTACTTTTTATCAGTCTTAAAGGTGGAAAACGATAGACAAATTTTCTGACGAAGTTCTTCCTTTCTTACGTGAATACTATGTTCCTTTTGAGATACGATAGGTATCTTTTATCTTTGATACAAAGGATGTGAAAAATGCATCGTAGGAAGCGAATGGAAAAAATATTTCATAATTGCAAATGATATGATTTTCCGTTAGTATAAGATTAATAAAAGTCTAATTGCGTGTATTCGCAGAAGTGGTAATTAATTCGTATTAACTTCTAGATCCTCCTATTTTATTTCTTAACGGGCATTTGATGTATGTGAGATATCCGGATGGAATAAACCAAACAACAAACTACGTGTTTCGCACTCGCGTATGAAAATAATTTTGCACCTATCGGCGTCGTTTAGCATCGCCGCGAGAGAATGTGTAGGAATTCCTATTTATTACGCGCCTCGTCACGGACTAATTTGCACCTGTCTGCGCTATCGGTGCGGTATTCACAGGAACTTTTCAATTAAATGCAGGTCTAAATTCTATTTCAATATGAACCTATTACAACAAAGCTACGTGATACGATGAAAATGTTTTGTATAATTTTTTATGTAATACACATTATACAGGCGAAAAATGCCTATCGTTAGCGTTTTTGTATCACCTTTATACATTAGGTACCTTCCTCGTTTCATTTTAATTGCCTCGGCGATCTTTCGAATCGTTAGGTTGTATTTGCAGCGGAACACGTAGATACTAAAATTGCCAGTATCAAGCGTGTTTCCCGCGGACGCTGTAAATGTCCAGCATAATTTCGTTCTTGCGAAATTGCTTCTGATTGTCTGTTAAAATGATCGTCCTCGTACGTGAAATAGAGCACGGAGTTATCGTTACTCTTACTACATGCATTATGCATTTACTTTCATTTCATTTGTTGTTTTATTTATCCTTAACGCTTTTGCGCGCAACAGTGCCACCGCTATTGGGTCCTTGTTAACGATATAGTATATCCACATGGGAAAGCTGACCAGCAGCCTATTAAAGCTCGTGAAGTCAATAATTATAAAACTCGAGTATTCCTGCCGGGATAAATTATCATTTAAATCGTCTATCGATTCCGCGGATACTTGATTTCCGCTTTTAACCGTATTTCAGTAGACGGCCAACGAGCGTCTCGTATCAAGATTTATGTACACATGGCCACGATATGCTAACGGAAAGCCTCAAATTGTCCGTAATTTGCACGGTCTCGCCAACGATTAGCGCAAATCATTCGTTCGAACGTGTTCGCACTGCTTCGCTAATGAGTTGAGTTAATTTCGCGATTTTTACGCGACGATCATGCAATACGTTTTGGAAAACGGTGGAACAATTAAGATTAATGGATTAT
This sequence comes from Bombus impatiens, assembly GCF_000188095.3. Lineage (NCBI taxonomy): Eukaryota > Metazoa > Arthropoda > Insecta > Hymenoptera > Apidae > Bombus > Bombus impatiens. The sequence continues at coordinate 354,929 of NT_176430.1, read as the reverse complement.
TACGTTATTTTCTTTCGTATTAGAATGCAACGAATTTTGGATTTTTAACCCTTTTGCGAATCCTTGTATCTCAGTTTTGTTCATACTGTAGCAAATAAGAAAGATTTGTTATGTTTTAAGGAAATATGTAACACGAAATTTGGAACGGAGGAGCATTTGTAGCAAGTTTGCGAGTTTTGAAGATATTTTTTTAGCGTTAGAAACATACAATTAGGTCGAAAATAAGTATATGCTTATAAGGTAAAAGCTAATAAGACTAATTCTATATGTAAACGTTTTGGTTTATTAAGTTACTAAGTAGCGTAAAGGTGACTTTGATACTCACCTGAAATGACAGTATATATGTTATGTAATTCTTATGAGTACAAAAAAAGCGTTTGAAACGTGCGTTTCATGTAATCGAATATGTGATTAGAATATCGCTAGACTATCTAGCTTGTTATGAAACTCACTTGCAACAGGAGTATAAAAAGCTGTCAGTAAAAAGTCGATACCAATTACTGTCTTTATCAATTTAACTATTTTGCACCTTATGCAATATCCACCTTATGAAGTAATGAAGATGATATAGCCGCACATTTTTAACAGTATACTCTTGATTTTTGATTTACACTTCTACTATGACTTTTCAGATGTTACTCATACTATCCACATCATGCTCCATTATCCAATATCGCACAAATATCACAGTATGTATTTGAAATTCATTATCTTTCTATCCATATAATTGGTGTCTATTTCACGCGCCAAGTATAATTCTGCTGCCCCCTTTGGCTCACTTTCGACCAGATTGTATTTTTTCATTCTTAGAAAATTTCTTCAAAGAATTACCGATATTCATGATCTCTCTCGTATCTCAAAGATTTTCTTAAAACATTAAGAAACTTTTTCTCGGTGGAGACGATAATAAAACAAGACTGAGACGTAACAGAATTCGAGGATCGTAGCATATTTCGTAGAGAAACATTGTCCATGATAAATCCAGAGAACAAGGATCGCTCGAGACGATTTCCATAGAGTCATTCGCGTGAAATCTGTTGGGCGTCGTGTGAAAAAATAAAAGATGGGAAAAATACAGAAAAGCAACTAGCGAGCAGGGTCACGAGGGATAACCGAGGCTTCGTATCTCCATAATGACAAGCAACGGTAAAACGGCGGATGACGAGGATGACGCCGTGAGGAGCTGATGCATTCTCAACTAAAGGATGTCAATTGCGTCGAGGCCGTTAGCGCATGGGTCACCGCGAGGATAATGCGGCTCAAACAGTATAAATTGCACCGTACATGAACATTATTGAAATAACGATAGAGGGAAAGGTTCGGTTGGCCTGGGACGAGCTTGACCATCCCAGCGAATCTCAGTTTTATTTGTCAAAAAACGATCGTATCTACGCAGACGTGTTATTATCCCTGGTTGCTCAATTATTTATTAAAAATGTAAACAAGAAAATTATTATTATCTCCGGTAAAAATATTGCAGACCAAAGTTCAAAGTTTAATATTAGTAGCTATCTCATTGTAAATGGATGTACAGAGGGTATGTCAAGTTTGTTGTTTTAAATGGTATCATACATTTTTTTACTATAATACAATGTTTGATGTCGCTCATTATTATTTATAAAGAAAGTATTATTCTATTTACATCAAGGAGCTATTACTTTAGGAGATATTTTAATTTCAATATCGCGCCAACCAAACACAGTTGTTGTGATCTGAGATGTTTGATGAAGATCGTGAAAAATTAGTATTCATAAGTCACGTGGTTAACGCATAAGAATATGCATGAAGCTTTAACGAAGATAAAGGTGGAAATATAAATTATCTGATGTACGTATAAATAGTAGCACAGTAATCAATAAACACTCACAATTCTACCGCTTAATTCTTTCAAAAGAGTGAGAAATGGAAATTTAGAGCGAGCCTAATTCAATAACCAGTAGCTATAATAATAGGTTCGCACTGTGAAAATTACGAAGATCGCGTTTAGCAGGATGAATTCGGTTGTTAATGGCGTCGACTTATGGAACTGGGTCTCGATCAGCGATAGGCAAACGTAGCGGTACTGCCGTGGCGTATTATAAATTGCCGTTAATACACGCTACGATGTTAAGCACTAATTACCTGGGTACCGCCATGAAATTAGCTCCTATCGATACTGTGTACGCGAAAGAGTTTTCTACAAAACTAAACTTTCCGTGATTGTCTCAGGCAAAGAACACGACGTCGTCAGCGTTACGATGCGAGGCAATTTCGAAATTCAGTTACGTGTACGAGACGCGAGATCGAGGATCGTGTATGGAGAGGAAAGGAACGATTAGAAAACGAAGGAATTCGCGCGGGTCGCGTGTCGTTAGCGAGGTAAATGGTGCGCGAAGGAAACTCGGACTCTCGACGATGCCGTTCCAACGAGGCGGTTTTATATGGCCGCTTCCAGGGTAGAAAATGTCATCGTGCCGGAGATCAGGTTCTACGAGTCGCTAACGAACAAACGTAAATCGAGGAATATGAAGCAGTCGCCTCTCGGTATCCAGGCAAAGGATGTCAACTGCAGTCGAGTGTGACTACCGGTTGTCAGGAGAGTAACACTAGCCAGCAGGATAAATTGCATCGGACATAACGAGTTGAACGAGTGATTCTTGACGACGATGGTGCAACGTACACTGGGCTCCATAACTTCGACTTCGAATTATTTTAATAATTTTCCGTCAGAATATTTCGATTTCAGATTTTTATGATTCTCGCCTGTTATCGTCTCAACTAGCTTCTATTTGATATCAAAAATTCAGTCGTCCTTTGCATACGTTTAGATTGGGTTGATATATAGTGACATATATAGTGAGATACACATTATTAAGACATATGTATACTATTGACCTAAACAGTTTTTGAATCATCGATCATTAAAGATGATATGGCAAAGGCTTCCTGACTAACTAGTCAGCAGGGTAATTAGAGAAGAAAATGTATAAAAGATACACCACAGGAAGCAGAAACATCTTTCGCTCTTGAATCATTAGTTGCTCTGTGATTTTACCGCGTGTATCAGTAGTTGTATTATCCTATGTAGCAATGAATTGTACATTCAGGAAGATTAGTATTTTCTTATGTTTACTAGAAGTTGGCATCGTGTATATTTGCTCGCGGTACATAACATCGAGCCTCACTATACCGCCTTCTAATGGTCGACAACAACATATGGGTCATTTGTATGAAGTTGAATTATCAATCAATTATCGGATTGCAGTCAAGGGAATTGTCCTACTAAAGAGATGAATTATGTAATAAGCTGTCTAAAGGATACACTATCGGATTAAGTAAAAAATGGATATCCCACAACCACACCATCCATCAACCATCCATCATTTTACCAAAATACAAATTACGCCTGCAGGGACGTCAGCCTCCAGGGAACAGTCTTGTGAAAATATTCCGGTCTCGAAACAATTACGAACTTTTCATGCACTTTAACACGACGCGTTAGTAAATATCGAAGACAGATAGGAGAATGGCTATGGTAGAAATCTCGAATGACACGGACAGATTAGTCGCGACGCCCGCAGACAAATTAAACCTCGGATGAAAGTGTATCCAATGGAAACTCGATTGCACGAAAGTGTCTCCAGGATGGAAATTTACAAGCGTCGTAAAAACAGTTAACATCCTGGACAATGACGGTGACTTAATGATTTTTCCCGCGAGGCTTCCAGGAAACCGGTAGTTTGAACGCGGAAACGAGAGATTCTTTAAAAGTATGATTAAAAGAATCGTTAGCTGATTATCGTACACACGGCGAAATAATAAGTGTCACGTGGTTGTGGGGGAATAAGAAAGCTCGGCGCGTCGAGGTCAGAGTTCATCAACGGGAAATTTTTTAAAACGTCGAAGGATCGTGAACGAACACCGATCCGCGTGGCATTATTAATTGCGGGAGCGCGGATCGAGCGCGTGCACGAAGATCATTACGCGGCGGCATCATCCACAACCATGCGTTTCCTCCTCAGTTTACTTCGCTAGGCGATTAATCGACGATCTGCGCAGCCACCGGGGCTAATTATAGTCGCGTGGATCATTATCGATGTGTCGTACCCGTCATGGTCCTATGACTATGACATGCCATCGCTTGGAAACGGGAGTCAGCCATTTTCACTTTCCACCGACCCCGGGAACTTGTCCAGAAACTGACGTGTATACGTACAAACGTGATTTAGAGATCGTGTAGGAGAATGATCAATGGGTTCGATTACCATCAGAGAATCGTGTGCCAAGTAATTACTCGATGGCTGTTCGGTTTCGCGATACCGTTTTGCCTTTCGAAAAATATACGATGTTCCAGAACGCGGATTAAGATGGATACGAATCGACGAACCGTTAAAAGGCTGTGCAAACACGAGACGATAGCGCGTTACAAGGAATACTTGACACCGTGACACCATGATTTTCCTCGTATCGTAGTTGCGTAAATTAGATCACGTGTTTGACGTTATCGAAGAGGAAAATGAACATGCAGATCGTAATTATACGATAAATATTCGCGACAAGGCTTCGTTCGCAGAGATATACAGGTTTAATTGTCGTTAACCATCTGAACCCTGTAAAAAAAACGACGGAACACTTGCGTAGATACGTATCTGCTATTGACGTCATGTGGTTGAAAAAATATGCAGGTCGGCGTCGACAGGTTCGTCTATAAACGACCGTACCGTGGAAAATGCGTTGAATCGTGAAGATCGAGCGGAGGCGTAAAAGATATTCTACCAATGAAAAATTGATAGTTGGATGAATAGAGGACGTATCGAGATCGCTAATGCCTCTCTCGGGTGAAATTTACATAAGAATCTACTTTAAACACGAGCAGGTTTCACCGATAGATCTGTTACGGTATATGGTTCAATTTACGACTCGACGCATCCGCGGAAGTTGATCCGAACTGCGAGGTATGCAAATAACTTGTCTAGAGATAATTATTGCCTGAAAGCAGCACGACCTCGTTGGTTTCTCGAAATTTGATTTCACTACCACTTGGGGATCCATTAAGAGACCCACTCTCGATGCGCACATCACGATATGCTTCTGTTTTCCTTTCTCAACTCCATTTCACGAGTTTAGAACGCATCCAGTCTTGTTTAACTATACTTGCACGACCGATCGATCTTAATCCTAAAACACTGAACTGCTCCATCATTCATAGCACAGAATATGCTTGTCTTTCATTATATAACCCATCTCGCCACTTTATCTTCTACATTCACGCACTAGAAGAGGCATGTAACATTTGCAGAGGCATTCGTAGAAGCGAATTATCATTCCTGATGTCAGGTTGTCGCAGTACGAAGGTGGGGAACACGAGCTAAAGTCTTGAAAGCGGGATTTTTTCGCGGCGACCTGCTACGTACGAGAGGAAAGTGACGGCTGTAGGAGGAAAACAATCTGGCTGCTGGCCGCGTGTGTTCTCCAGGCTGTAAAGGGAACAGCGAGACGAGTTCCTCTCCACGGTCCACGATCATTAATATCCTGCGGTTCGCGAATAGGTGCGCGCTCGTTAAATCATTTACTTGATTATCGTAACCGGACCCGAGATACATTTGCTCGGTCGATTCGCAATTCATTCGACGTTTCCATACCGCTTCTAGACCTGCCTCTCTCGGATCATATTTTATTACCACAATTTTCCCTTGACTCTTTACCGTGGATTCGTATCTCAACATTAGTTTATTCTCTGCTTGTTAGCATATTGGAAGTCTGTAAGTAGTTGTTAGTAGTTTCGGCTGTTCGTAGATGATCATCGCTGTAGATGTAGATATAGAGACGTAGAAGTACGAGGAAGATTAATTTAACTCTTACGTTTCGTAGAATCTGTAGGTAATGTACCTACACAAACGTATAGATCTGAGAAAGATAGATTTAAAATCTTGCGGAATGTTTATATTTCGCAACGGACGCAAATGCGAATACGGTAAATACCGGGCAAGATTTATGTCGACTCTTTTGGCATTTTTACATCTCGCAAGGTTTATAAATGAAAACATGGGCCCGTAAAGGAGGATTTGCTTAAGATATTTTAACGCTTATACATTTTGCAAGATATTCGACGTTACGGTGCTTGTATATTTCCTTCGAATACTAGTCACGAAATTATGCGACTACCGCCAACGAAGATAATTAATCGCGTGGATGGATTGCCGGTTGAAATTAGTAGCCGTAATTACTAAATTTATCCTTCATCGAGAAAATCGAGGCCTATCGACCGCACACATTCGTGCACACACAGCATTGTTTCCTCAGGATCGTAATAACGTCACGTAAGAGCGAAGGCAGAAAGGTATTTTCTTCTCTGTGCGGATACTTTTCACGGAAGAAAGTGTTCGTGGGAGGGAAACGGGCCGGGTGTACCCGCACCAACTATCCTCGCGATACCACAAAACGAACAACGGGTCTTTGTTATACACGTCGGCTCGCGATCATTAATATCACTACCTTCCGAACCAGGTAGTGCTTATGCATCGACTAGACCAATTACCGTTAGTTGTTCGCTGCCGCTGGAAAATGATTTATCGTGGATTGTCCTCGCGTACGAAATTTATAGAGCGAGTCTCTCTCTCTCTTCGCGAGCCCGCAGAAAATAATCGGACCTCGATCGAAGCGCGTGCTCCGCGTTCGTTATTAAACACGTAGTCAATTGCCAACGTGGTTCTGGACTATCGGCACTCGCTACGATCGTGTGTTCGCCTAGTCGCGTATCGTCAAGAACGTATGAATCGCAATTACGAAGCGAAAGAGAAGAATTTGAAGTTTTCCGGTATTACGAAGATCGCAGTTACCTTATTATATTATACTTCTTATATTTACCAATGGAAATTTATTTTAATATTCTTGTTACCAAAGATTTTGGTACTGAATATTCTTCATTATTGTACTTATTGTTATTATTAAAGTTGTTATTATATAGTTTTTATGATCTCAAAAAATGGACTCCCTTTTATAAGATAATGATAGATCAATAAATATAAAAATATTCTACTGTTACGTATTTTTTAAAGACCAGTCATTTTGACTGGCTTTAGTAAAGATAGCTACGTCTCAAATGCCGGTAGTTCTAGTGTTAAAACACAAAATAAATTCGACATTGTAGTTTCGTACAAGAAAATAGGAGCAAGAATATTGAGAAATTGAAAGGGTGTCTCGGTGATAGACGGTAGATGTAGTAGAGTAGCGGTGTCGTTTAACTGTTTCCTGTATGCCTGCCGAGAACTACCTGCTCGATGTTGCTACAAATATATTTAAAACTGTCGAAAGCCCTAATATCTTTTCAATGTTGAATCTTGATAAAAATCGATTTCGAAAATATCGTGAAACGAGTCCGTCGTTGGTAGCGACGCTCGATCGAGTCCAAGTGTTTTCGTCACGGCGCGATAGCAATTCTCGGCCGCAGAGAATTTACTGTTTAAAATTCTGCGAGAAAGCGATACGTGTTCCATGGTACGGCAAGTGAGACGAATCGGTGTAGCTTGAGGGGAAAAAGTTGCTTTACGAAACGTAACACCGGCTGAACGTAAATTGACCTGTAATTACATTACCAATACGGTCAATAGGAAGGAATACGACGTTAGCTAAACGCGTTGAACGATCTAGTTCTAACATCCGATGGACGCTGGCATAAATTCTATTTAAAGCATTCCCATTGTTCGTTTATCGTTCGTTTGGTCTTACTACTTCGTCTTCTTGATTAGAGATTCGATTTCCGAGACGGTTATATCGAGTTAGCGTCAGAATATCGTTCCATAGGACTCAAAGTAACGAACGAACTCGCCGGAGACCTTGATAGACACGGAACACGCAAGTTTCTCAGTTAAAATCACTCTTGCTTTTTGGTTTTTTCTTTCCGTTCGTTCTTTACACGCGCAAGGACAGACAAGAAGCCTTTCTCCGGCGGTTGAACCGGTCTCTTTCACTCACTGGACAAAGACCAGCGTCCGGATGACTCGCTGAATTATTTTTTTATATACCCTTCTCTTACCTTCAACCCGTCTTCGTTAACCTTTCATGTGCTGAATTATACTATTCTTATATGTTATTGCTATTTTAAATACTTCAACACCGTTCTAATAATATACATATACGTTAAGCATGGTAACTGTACAACTTTTTTGCATTTACTAGAGCATAAATGCATATATAGAACTCTATGCAAGTCATATCTTTACACATCATCAATTATACACCATATATACGTTATATATTATCATACTTGGTTCAGGACAGCATCTTAATAAAAGAAATAACACCGTGAGAACATAGAGGGATTAGACGATGGTTCTAAATTTTTTACCAAATGCGTTTCTGAATTTGATGTTATATTTTAGGATTCTAAGCATACTTGATTCATAATTGAACATAAAATTTTAATGGAAAGGTACTTTCAAGACGTTGAAGAAGCGGAAAAATATAGCTGAAGGATCGAAGGACTGCGCCTTTCATAAGAAGACGATAATGATGTCATAAGAAGAAAAAAAAATGACGTGGATAAAATTTTATGATCCATTCCGTAGAGATTGGTGAAGTTTCTCTAAAATATCGGCTATCTTCCTGGATGATATAATGTGATTGCATTTTCGAGCGATGGTATTGGTTGACCGCATTCCACGCTTACGTCGGCTGCTTCGTTTAAATATTTCGATTTAGGAGAAACGGGCTCGTAAAGGTCAATCGTTCGAGACAGCGGATTTCAACAAGAAAAGCAACGGAACAACGAACTGGAAATTTTCGGACGTGAGAAACGAACGCGAACACCGTGAACGATAACCGTGAATCGGCTTTAGACAACACAGTCGGTTTCGGCCATTAGTCAGTATGATCGATGTCCCGCATGACGTTTGTCACGCTTGTCCCGTAAAAGTTGAACAGTTAGAAAAGGAGAGAATTTTATCTGTGACTTACAAAGTGTCTGAATACGAGTTATGTTCCGTACTGTAACTCGAACACTCCATCTGCGGGCTTTCCCTAAGGTCAACACTTTTCGAACGAGGGTGCGAGTAATATAAGTTGGACTTTGAAGAATTGTTTCTTCAACGCGTGCTACAAAGTTTGCGAGCTGAAATAACATAGGATCCACTAAGGAAGAGAAAGCTTTACCAAATGTTTGTTCGAGAAGAAAATATTTCATACTCGACTAACAGCAATAATCTTCTACCAGACTAAACGTGTTTTACATTTCCAATTATATTGCAGTTTCGTGAATGTTAGAGTTATTTACTCTTTGGTTTAAATGCCTTAGTTTCATTCAACATCAGCGATATACCGACGAGCCTTCTGTGTAAGTTGACCAAAGCTACGAATCGTTCATTTTCAGCAATCTGATACTTGTAATGTTGATGATTACGGGACGATCGCTGTCAACGTTGGTCTCTGTAGCGATCGATCACGATAGAGGGATGACAGGGACACGATCGCAGGTTGTTTTCACCGGATCTTTTCTCTTGATCCCTGGTACACATAGCCTGTTCCCAGCTAATCTTTGTCGTTCTTCGTCGTTTAGTTGGCCAGTCTCCTTGCCAGTTCCCTGTCTGTGCGTGTACACGCTGCTGGCACGGTTATAAGGTTACAGGAGAGGCCAACCGCACGTCAGACGAGAGTCAACTAGTAGAAATCTCGCCGACGAATATTACACGGCGGGCGTTAATCGCTCCAAGTCCACGGTATTTATTTTGCTTTCCTACCGTTTGTTTTTCATCGGTCTCTTCCACGTGGATGTTTCTTTCATTCTCAAATTAATCCTTCAAAACCGAGCACGATTTCGTCGTTGGGATATTTTTGCACGCACGGTGCTGACGTTCCTTTACAATTATTATTCATCCATAATAATAACAATTTATTTTACAATGTTCAGTATAGGCATATATCATACGATACAATTCCACAAGTTGCAAACAAAATCGCTAATATGATTAGCGCACTGTAAAGCGTATATAGCAATATCGTTATCGTTTATTACAAATTAATCAAGTAAATGCAAATATAATAGCCGAAGAATCAAACTTGTTTCGATGTAACTCCAAAGTGTTTTCTCATCCAGCGACACGGTTCGATTCGTTCGTCGGTCGAAACAGTCGGCTGCTTGTCAAATGTTTACAAATCCGACATATCCATTCGGCGAATCCACCCACGTCAAATGAAACGAGCATACAGACTCGGTATTATATAAATATTTCTTCTTGAAGTCGTGACGATACTTTTCGCTGCCGCCAGGGAAATCTCCTCTGTCCGAGTGCAGAGTCTCCGGGGCAGAAAACGGGACAAAAAGCACGGTCAGTGTTCACCAATGATCCGATCCTTGGTCCTGAATAGCCTCAGCCATTCAATTATGTAGAGGCGCTGTTTAGCGCAGCCGTTCAAAGAAAAGATAACGAGCTCTCTTTTCCCTCGGCTTCTGCCGGCCAGTTATAGGCGCCGCCGACTCCAGAGTGCGCCGCTTCACGGATTTTTCGCTGTGAAACGGCTTTTTGTCCGACAGCTTCGTACTCTCTCTCTCTCTCCCTCTCTCTCTGTATCCATTCGTCTACGCGGCTCGTCTCTAAGCGGGTGGAACGGTTGAATTGTCCTTTAGGGGATCGATAATCGTTTTACGCGGCAATCGTGCGCGTTTTTGTTGCACGACGCTTCCGAATAGACGCCGGCGAGAGAAAGCTCTCGAGGATCGAAGCACGGCGACGCATGTCGCTTCTGGGAATTTGACTTGTACGGAATATTCGGAACAAGTAGGTTGACTTTCGAAGGATCGCAGAGATACTGTGGCATATAAACAGGGAAAGTCCTTATACCGAATACGACTTAATTTAAGTCGTAATTATTGCTCGAAACGAAGATTTGAAAGCTGTTTTATGTTTATGGTGCTTACAAGAGATTTATTTTTAAATTGAGTTTATATTTCCTTATTTATACATTCGACGTTGCAGTTTACAAGAAGAACGCGAGATCTTTGCATCGTTCATTAATTGAGATTTCGCCTATTGATAGACTTCGCCATTCTACTTACAGGAATTTTTTCAATGTAGCTATGAATCTTTTGTATCATTTAAATACTATCTGTCAAATATGTAAAAAATTTGTTTCTGCATTTTTACATTTTTCATAGTCGACGTTGTATATACGCCATATTGTACTTTGACAAATTAGTACCTGACTGAAGGATAAATCTACTTTCGCTGAAATTGATGTTTTAATCTAGTACATTATCAGCACTTATTTATCAAACTTAATAAATAATTATTACGAGTCTTCTTCGCGTACGAGCAAGGGCCGACTTTTCTCACGAAGTAAATTTGTCGACAAGAGTTTCCGGCAGGCAAATCTCGAGACGAAGGCGGCTTCTCATGGAACACAGCTTGAAATAAAACACACGGAAACGAGGATCGGCTTGTGTTCGATGATCTTAGGGCCAGCGAATATCGAGGGGGAATGGGAAGAGGAAGGTGGCGATGCCAGGCCGAAAGAGGAATTCCGGAGGAAGATGTACGCGTTTGCGATACCACGACGGATTTCGCTGGAGGGTTCGGGTGTGGTCGATCGTTGGATAATGCTCGCGCGGAGACGAAAGAGGAGATACGAGAGGGAAGCTCGGTTCTTCTCGAGATCGATGCCCAAAGGCGAGACGAGTTCACCTTCTGTGCCCAGCTGCGATAGCCTTGCATCAAGTGCCAGATATCTCGGTATAAATTTCTTTCGCGGCATTCTTTTCCTGTCTTTTTTCCCTTTCTCTGTCTTGGTAAAAGTCGCAGGATGCTAGAGATTCCTTTTCGCTGGTCGAACGATCGAGCACGGTATTTCTGTTATACGATGTTTTTCGTGATTATGGCGAACATCGACAGGCCGCACAAGAAGAATACCAACGACAGGGATTATGGTCCAATTACCACAAACACGAGTCGCATTTACCACGAAGACTCGTTGTAAGAAGTAGTCGAACGCCACGGGTCTTTGAGAAAATCTGTTGAAAAAATGCAAAGCGGTATCGGTCGTGCCCTTTTCCTGTTTGCCGTGCCATTTTTTCAGGTCTGTTGAGAAGATTTATCGGCCATTCCGATAGTTGCTTCAGCTGGTATAATCATAGAGGGATGCACATCTTGGGAGAATTTACACGACACGTATACAATGAGCGTAAGCTTTGACGAAGAATACAATAGAATGGTTAATAAAAGTGACAATTAGATGTATTTCGATCTTGACGTACTCTCTACAGTTTGATCCATATCGCCTTCGTAACGCTATTAAAACAATCCTTAAAAGAGTTCAAACAAATGAACGTTCCACGTGTTTTTTCTTCGCCGCGCTTATTGTCGGAAGAATAATAATAAGCTCGACTATATAATAGAAGACCATAACTGTCAGACAATACATCATAAACCAAGCAATTGTGTTTTCTTATCACGAACCAGAGAAAGTAATTAACAGTCGCAACGAGGCACCTTTTTCCATCAACGACTTCTTTCGTTGGAAGTTCGTTTTCCATGCGGATTCTATGCACGAGTCAACGTCGGAACGTTAAACAGAGACGTGGCAATGTAATAGGCCAGCTACCGTTATCCTTTTATTTCAATGCCTTGCCTGGTAACGTTCCGTTTCGTAGCTCGCGATCTTCCTACGGGCTCGCGTGATGGCTTGTGTGTACGCGGAGCTCGCAGGAAAGCATCTTCCTCGTTCGTCTTTTTTGCTCAACTTCTCACGACTATTAGATATCCTATGATCAGCCGCATCCAAGCCCGGCGGTGGTGTAATATCCACGCACGCGTATCCACCTTCGGGATTCTCTTCCAAGCGGCGCGTCTTTCCGACCAGCTCTTCCCGGAAGAACATTTCTTCTTCTCTGGCGACTATCCTTGAACCACTAGCAAGACAAGTTTCAATTTATAGACTCTGGTTAGTTCCTGTTAACCGATGATTGGTTTCCCTCGATTTACGGTAATAACGATCGCGACGATGATTGGAAGTACTTTTTTATTTGAATTCGGCGCATAAATTGAAAATTAGAATCGAAAACTAGAATATTATTTAATCGATAGATAATAATGTCTTGGAACGAATAACAGAGAACAGCGATGAAGATATATCGCAAATATACTGCAAAATAACCTCTTCATGGAGATTGAAAGTGTCCTAATGAAAGGATGAAAAGGTATCGCGAGCAAGACAAAAGTAGTACGAGTAAACAATTGATTCAACTCGCGATCGATCGATTTGTACATGAGGATAAAATCGATATGGATGCGAGGGTAATCTGGAAGGCTCAACCGAGGTCGAACGCCTTGATCTCGATAGCGTGAATCCGTTGGTTCGGCCGTCCGTAACAATGACTAATTAAATAACAATTAAAGCGGCCGACGTCGAACGAACAATGCCGTCTTTATCCCGAGGATTAGGGTCGTTATCGAGAAAGCAGGAAGCTGTTGGCTGCGAATTGAATTCGTGAAAGTTTTTGCATGCCACCGCCGCGTCTCGTCTTCTTAAGTGTTTAAACCAATCGAGGGGAATGAAAGATCGATATCAATGAAATAAAAGAAACAGAGAGAAGAAATATCGTGAGAAGATATAGGTGGAAAGTTGGTTGGAAAATTTGTTTCTGGTGAGAACGAGAGAATCTCCGTTTGTTTCGTGAGAAACGTTCGATGATTAAACAAAATACGAGCGTAAGAACAGGTAAAAGCGATGAACATATATCGCGCGAAGAGAAAACACGTGCGTCGAGCTGTCGAGCGCATCGTTCAGACAGTCACCTCTTAGTGTCAATCATTGTGCTACTCACGGGCACCGCAGTCAAAGAAGCTCCCAACAGCTTTTTACGTCGTAACATCAAAGCCACGTGTTTCCGAGACGATGCGTTTTAAAAGCAGCGCACAAGTATATCCGGATGTTTCATGCCGGCGTCGAACATTTATGCCATATAAGCCGATCAAGGAAAGCCTTGTAGTAGAAGGAATCCTTCTAAGGTGGAGCAAAGGGAAGGATACTTGGAAACTATTCGATCCTCCCTTGGGATGCGATGCGTTTAGTCTCGGTTGAAATTTAGTGTTACGACGTTAAGTGTTAGGACAATTGAACATCGAGTCAACTCTCCTATTATTCGCGTAAATCGCATATCTTTTCAACGAATCTAATGATACATTTAATCGCATGTTCTAAAATGCGTATAGAAAAAATAAATAAGACAAAAAATTATTGTTTTCAATAAAGTTCAATACAAGAAGTTACATTAATCTGTAAAGATAATTGCGATCAGGTCATATAGACTTGAGCACGGTAGAAAAAATATTAGTCGACGAAAATTTTGATCGTTGGACATTTGTTCAGATCGTCCATAGAAATTTACTTTAACCCTGGAAAATTATAGCGAAGTATTGTATTTTTCATTATTTCTAAGAGACGGCAGGCCTCTGTTATTAATAGTTCCTGATAGCGTCTTAACACGGTAAGACGAAAACTATACGATAACAACTATAAACTAATTTAACTTTGACTTCGTTATATTTATAAAACTTTATTTCACTACTCTCTAAACTTAACTTTTACTTAATTTCATAATTGAGATATCCAAGATATTCAGTCTCTGATTATACCGTTAACGGGATTATGTTATGACAAGAAATTATAATTAGACCTCAGGTGGATAGATCTATCCACAGAGTAACGAATAATTCTATTCTTCGTAGAATTTGTGAGACAATAGCTTCAGAAATAAATCTCCAGCGGTGTAAAGAACGGTCTCACCTTCCATAGAATCACTGATAATGGTCTGTCACAAACCGTCGGATTACTCGAACAAAAGAGCGGTCGCGTGACCTGAACTTCATTCACAGCCTTCTGCCATTAATACCCAAAGGGCACGCTTAAATTTCTCGGACGAAATTCAGTGAAAAGCGACACTGCAAGCGCGGCGCAACCGGGGATATTTCCTTTAACATCAGACCACATTGTCCGAGGCCGGGCTGCATTGTTCTCGACAATGTCGTGGCAGGTAGTCTTCGAGGTTCGTTTCCGCGGCGAGACGTATACTTTCTATCCGTCTCGGTGGACACGCGACCGTGTAACATGCTGGTGTGTCCAGCTGCCGGACGACGCGTGCCTAAATGCAGGAAGGAAAGTACCAGTCGAGCAAAAGGCAAACCTTCTCTCCTAGCGAGCCGCTCAATTGGAAATTAACTTACAATCAAACCTTTCTACGTTGCGTTACGTGTTTAATAGTATCCTCCGAATAGTATTTTCTACAATTTAGGTATTTAAGTAAGTATCTTTTGTTTTAGTTGAGAAATGCGGAAATATCTAGGATATCAGAGATATGCGGAAATTGATATTACGTGAGTTGTTTCGTATGGTGTAAATCGTATATGAATTGTAAAGGATGAAATTATTGGGCAGATTTCAAAATTCCAATGGAATGTTTTACGATATTATTTATTATACAAATACAATAGTATTTTTTTCTACGGTGCGTCATATAGAGTTACTTAATGGTATAAAATGTTTCATTATTAAATAGCACTAGACATGCTATCTCAGTTAAGTCTTATTAACATTACTTATCGTCTATGAAATAGTTGAAATCAGATATTAAACACTGTTTGGACTGCGAAATATTACGGAGTCAAGATGATTGATATTTTCACATCTTCAACGATCCTTTAGTTACTCAAACGTTTTGATTCGTATCTCCAATGGTTCTCCAGATATTTCAATGTTTCCATTTAAAAAAGGCACACTAAGAAGGATTCGTCTAGAAAATGTTAAATATGACGAAATATTTAGATTCTAACGTAATTCCGTGTCGCATACAACGAATAATTTCATTTGTATGACACGGTAGCTGAATGCTGAGAATTCAGATCGCCTTACGAGTAGTTGACCTATTCTTCCACATGTCTGACGGATTTGTCACTGGGTTTGCAGCGCTTGCGGTTATGGCAGTTAGATGACGAGGCTGGTTCTCGAGCCA
Organism: Bombus impatiens; assembly: GCF_000188095.3. NCBI lineage: Eukaryota > Metazoa > Arthropoda > Insecta > Hymenoptera > Apidae > Bombus > Bombus impatiens. The sequence continues at coordinate 338,953 of NT_176430.1, read as the reverse complement.
ACTACTAGAGCATAACTCGCAAGAATGGGCGTATAACGAACGGTAGTTTCGAGAATAAAAGTCCACGATAGTCATTCCTGCCTTACGATTATCGATGTTTGTTTTTCTCTGAGCTTTAATTAAATGCCGCTCGGTGAATCGCTCTAATAAGCGCAAGGTCGATCTGGACGATAGGAAGTCAAGGGTCGAGGTTGAAAGCGGCGCATCCTTTGATCCCGTTTCATTAATTGCAGCGATACGTTCGCCGTGATTCTTCCATGGAGTATCCTAATGAAACGTGAAATCTCGTTCGTAACGGGATGATATTGAAAGTCCAATCAGAGACAGACGCTATACGTGGCGCCGAATATGGTTGTCGTCGATGAACAAAACTGAACAGCCGAGATAAAAATTAGGGGAACTCATTAATCACTTGGAACTACGATGAAGGTAGCGGTCGTTAGTTCTCTTCACTCGATGATTATGTAGGACTCTTCGGTAGGTTGAACGTTAAAATATTCCCAGAACGATCGGGCAGAACGCGCTTACGTTTAATCTTTGATACGAATACGACTGTGGTTGAGCTGGAAGAATTTAATAGGCACGCTGAATTTAATATTCTTTGAACGCGCTGTGTATACTCTACTTAAGTTTAAATACTGCGCTTTATAACCTAAATTACATTCAAATTATGTTTTTATTCAAATTGCATCCACCGCGATTAAAAAATAGTATTTAATTAGGACCAGTCGAAGTTTTTAATATTTTTCATTTATCCAATTCTAGTGGCAGAGTTTATTCATTACTAAGGTGTTGTACATAAAACAACAAACTGCCTATAGCATTCAGCCGTAACTTTTGTCACATAGGTAAGCTAAAATCCAGTTAGAAATGGTCAACGCGTTCTTTCCGCGTTACTACTCGTCTCTTTATTACACCGTAAATAGACGAAGAAGGGAGGAATGCCACACAGGTAGATATAAATCCAGCTGTATCATTCTAATCTTCGTCTATTTTGCAACACTGCAAGAAACGTGGTCGTTTAGCAGGGTACACTAGGCACACGAGCTTAATAAATCATCGTCGCAACGAATCGTAGCGCGCAACGACCGTGAACTGGTAAACTTCGCGCACTTTAATTTCTGTATCTGGCTTTGAGCCGCGTTCACACCTTTCTTTTGGCTCTCTACATCTAGTTCGCTTGTGTTTGCGCATCAGCTACGTAGGTACGGTATTGCTTTATTATTACGTTGCTGAAAATGTAATACATTTTCAACTTCGCAACGTTCCACG
>NT_176430.1:334948-335149 GCF_000188095.3 Bombus impatiens | reverse complement strand
CCCCGTGAATCCTTCCCATTCAAATTGACACGCTCCTTTTATGGCACGTGGTCGTTTTATGTAACCCGCGGACGCGTTACACCACGCGGCCATTTTTGGCAAGGAATTGCACAGCCGCCGTTAATTATCCTTCTTTTTGCTGCAGTGTTTCTTTTTCGCCTCGGCGCAAGCGAGCCGAGGTGTGGCGGCAACCGAATCACC
>NT_176430.1:316655-334864 GCF_000188095.3 Bombus impatiens | reverse complement strand
TCGGACGGCGTTCCACTTAACGAAAACTTACCGCCCCATAAAAATTCGGCACCGCCGCTCGACAAATTTCCTTGCTCACCAACCCACGAACGATAAGATAGAATGGCCTTTTCTATATACATTTTTTGCTGCCTGCTCACGGACACGTAATGCCGCGTAACGATCATCGATGCGTCCAGAGAATTTACGCGAATTGCGATCGTGTCATTGTCTTATTAGCCAATTGTACGTAATCTGCGTATTAAAATTAGTAGTAAACTTTAATTTCTACGGAGTTGTTTCTCCCAAATTCAAGCGATCCATTATTTCTCGTTATTGACCGTGGCTGATTCGAGCTCATTGTTAGCAAAATCTAAACCTATTTTTAAACGCAATGAATAGAAATAACGAGATCAGGTGAGAAGTATCATGGTTCTCTCCCTTGTTCTTGCCAGATCTATTCTTTTCCCTTGTTAAAGAGCTGGAGAATAGTCCCGGAATAAAATCATTACTGCTCCGCGAGAATTACAATACGGAACTCCGATTTATTAGAATTCGAACGAGCTCTACCATATAATATTCTAATTTCGAATTCTATAGAATTTTTAACTCGTAAATAACTACGAAATAGGGAATATTTCCATAACACGACACGAACAACAGTACAGAAATAACGTCACGCAGGTAGAAAACTATCATTCATTTCCATTGACAGAAAGAACCGTGCTCTTTTCATCGGTCATGCTCTTTCCGGAGCAACTCGGCTCCTTCGAAAATGGTAGCCGAAACTTGCTTTCCATTCACCTGGATCGTTCCGCGGCTCCCTTGTCGGTTAACAGAACGAAAGAAAGAACATCTCTTGGCGAACCTCTCGCGAGAGAGATCAGGTTGTTTGACGAGAGACGAGACGCAGGAGAGAGCCGGTTGAGAACCTTCGAGATTCAGGTTCTACCTGGTGCGACCCGACAGAGCACGGAGAGTCTTGGGTGGCATGAGAGTGCGGTGGTCGCGCCCTATGCTAACCCAACCTAACATAGCCCAAGATCTTTCTTGGCTAGATTCTCACCGCTCGAAACCACATCGGTTGGACTTGTTTCCATAAGATCGTGGCACATACATAGAGGAGTTGGATCGAGCCAACTCACGTACACCCGTGGCTACTTACCGGCCTAACCTCGATTCTCACGAGCTTCGTCGGCCTTCTTCTACATGTATCTGCTTTAATCTACGGAAGTTAGGATAGGTTCAGTTCGGCTAGGTTTCCTGGTAACAGCGATTTGTCGGAAAGAACCGTAGAAGGTTTTCAGATGCGTCTATTTTTAGCTAATAGTCGGTTCCTTTGGGTCAAGATTTGTTGCGTGCGATTCTCGTTCTTTCCGAAGGAGTTTCGTTTTCCGGTGACCTTGGATTCTCGTGGTCCTCCGAAGCGCATCAATACGAGCCGCGTTTTATTCAGTCGGAGCTGAATTATGGTTGGGACAGTTGTTTGCTACTTGGCGAACCGAGATTTAAGGCGTTTTCTTGGAACAAAGATCTTCGAAGAACGAACAATTCTCAGTGGGACGCTGGATATTGTACAGTTTTATGAACGTTCCGTCACCTTGCTAGGCGCAACTAATTGCCAACGCGGTTTCTTTTTCAATGGTTCCGAAGCATCAGATTCTGTTGTTTATTGTTTCTTGCTGTAGTCGATCGGTCGTGGTGGCGTTGCGTGAAAAATCGATTCGCCGATTAATCGATTTTCAACGGTCTCGTTCGCGGCGAGACGGGAGGGCAAAGGTGAAGCTTAGGACAATCGTGAGAGTACAGAGTTTCGCGAGAGATAAGAAGCGAGAAGGGAACACAAGCAGTACACGGCCTATAGATTCACGATGAAACTCCTCCAGCCAGATCTTTGATCTTGCACGATCCACCGACCTAATTAATGGTATGCGGGTCAGCTGCGGCAATAATTGAGGGAACCGGATGCAACTGAACGTCTCCGCGGCGTATTATCATTCAAATATCTTTCGCTGGTTGTAAGTTCACTCGGCCCTCCGAGTGTGACGATGCAGAAGTTAGATTCTAATTACGAGATGTGCAGGTGAATAGTAATTTAATGGTTGTGCTAAAACAAACAGCGAATTATCGTCGAAGGGATCAGCCACTTAATTCTTCCTTTGTTTTACGGTTAATCAAATTTTCTTTCAAGATTGAAGATTCTTCTTGAAAGCAACGAATAATACTATATTTTTCATAATCGATGTTAAGTTCCTGTACATTAGATTAGAAAGATTAGAAGACATTAGAAAAGAACTATTTGCGAAACTAGTGTTACATGATTGGCTGCAACGATCAAATCGTACATCGAAGAACAAGAGCAAGAAATATAGATTTTATTTGAGATATTCGACTCCATATATTTCATTCACCAACAAACATCGTCCACCTATCAATTATTCTACAATTTAGAAAGTTGTTTTTACCTCAAGAAAAGTGATTTGCGCAAACTACATCAGAAAGATGTATCCGTGGAAGCTACTCAGTGACTGGTAAACATCCACGTAACGAAACGATGCACATACAAACTAATGTCGTTCTAATTCTACAAAAGCATTTTGAACTACCCCATACTTTTTCTTCAAAGAATCTTCGATAATTTCAAGTTTATTATTTCACTTTTATATAGTCTTTAACAAATCTTTGAAGAAGAACAAAAGAAAAAAGAAAGGAAGAAAAGAGGAACGTTAAAGAACAAGTATTTCAATGTGAAGAGACAATTGATCGGTGTCGCAAGGTGTATACAGCGGACACATCGATCTTGACGGAAAATGCAGGAGGAAGAGCACGGTTTTCGAGGCGAAGATCAGGCCGATAAACTCTTAGTGAACACGGCACGGGTAACAAGTTATGAAATGCAATTTGCATGCGACCGAGATTCGCGTGGTAAACCGATGGCACGGTGCAACGCGCGGATACCACGGCACTTGGTCTGAAACCAGACCTGAACTGGATTCCATCGAATTCGGGGCCACGGTTCGGCCTCTGAAACAGATCCGCTTTCGATCATCCTCGATCATCGAAATTGGTACGTCAGCTCGTTGAAACGATCACGGAGAAAAAACGCCTTGCCTGTCGACGTTCCGCGTCCCTATCCAAACGTTTCATCGATGAACACGGAAAGCAACTATTTAGAGTATAAATGTTGCGCGTTTTCCAGTTGGATCTATGCCAGTATTTGAACGAATAATGCACCCGCATCGTGTTGGACCAGGCAGGGAAAGGTTATGAAAGACGCATTGCAGAGGAGGGAATTAAATTCTCTATTCAGAATGCCGCTTCGTTTAGGGGCACGAGGTTTATTCGATTAATTTCACGGTAGACGAGATTGGACGCGAAACCACAACCAAGAGTGACGTTGTTAGGAATTTCCCCGGAAGTTAGATAGTGGACGGTTTCTTTATGCTTGTTTCTTCTTGTCCTGTCTTCGCTATATTCCTGAAGTTAATCCTACGATACAGGGAGACCTAATTCGTTCGTTGTTGTCATCAACGTCGAATATTTTACTTTAGAGTAACAAAGCGAAGACAAGGTGTTTTGCCCCTATATGATAACTAAATTTACATAGGAAATGCAATATTTTATATAGTTCGATACAATGATAACTAGTCTAACGTATATTTATCATAATATAAATTATGTATGGTATACAAAATATATGAAATATCCCAGACAAGCCACTTATTATGATATTTATTTGATGGTAAAAATCACTTTCTAGGTTCCGTCTGTCCATAAATAATAAAAATATCAAGCAGTAACACGTGAACGTAACTTAAAATGTAATAAACGTGAAATGTCTGGATAATCAGAATTGGTCCATTCTTCGTTGTCCGAGAGTTAAAGCGTTTCCAAGTGACGTGAAGTCACTACACCAAAGTTTTAATCGACGACTTATCTTGAACCGGACGAGCTTCTTAGTACCTGGTCCTCGTTAGCTCGCCGACTAGTTTCAATCGGAGCAATGTACTTGGTAATGGAGTATTCATACCCCACTACTATCAACTCTCTTCTCCACCACCGATTACAATCCAGAAGCTACTAGTTGGAAATTGATTAAGCAATAGTTGGAAAGCCGGTTGGCTTTCGGAGATCCAGATGAAATCACGAACTGGATCCTTTAATGGACACAATGGCAACGAGGTATGCGTATACGTACGCGCACGAGAGGAACGACATGAGGGAAACAAAGTGGCGTTTGTCTCTCGCCATTGAGAGTCTGTAATGGCCGCCCGTAACAAACAGTTCTCGCGATTAAGTTTATATGGGAGGCTGTCGTTGCGTGGAGAAAAGGAAACTGGCGATGAAACAGTAGGAAATATTCCTTGAGCAAAGACAGGATTTCCTGTAAGCGTCAGACACGAACATTTAAACGTATACGTTCTCTGCTGTCAGCTGAACGCAGCACCCATGCGCGGATGAGATTTCTCATAAACGTAAAATGGTTCGACTGAGTTACTTTTACTCAATTTCTTCGGTCAACTTCACTTTTAAGCAATTTCTCAATTTTATTACGTAAGTACACGAGTAACGTTCAATTCGTAAAAACCAAATTATTTCCACGAGTTCATTTGTCACGAGTCGATGATAAATAATAGCAAATTCACAGATAAGATTAAAAAGTAATATCTGCAACATGACTTTTTTCTGCTTTTTAATGTACACAGTTGATCTATGTGACTTCTGAACAGTTTGTACGAGCATAACGCGTTCGTTTCTTTATGTATTCATTATTTAGTATATTGTTGTCTACCAAAAGAGAGAGTTACGTACAGAGAAAGTGAAATATGTGTTTAAAGTGAACTGAAATTCTAATCTTTCTCGCTACTATCATATACAGTGGCTACGAAAAGTATTTGCATGCCATTGTATTTATTATAGCATTTACATACCAGTTGATTAGGTCCAAGTACATTAAATCTCGTATTATTTAGTAGCATTCTTATACGACTATAAGAATTTGACGCTATGCAAATGAAATGTAGGATCTGACTAAAAATTCTATTCATTGGCAGATATAGATATCTGAAAGTACTTTTGTAGAATAAGTTAATTTGCAACGTATTCCAAGCTTTCATTCTCTTCGCAAGAAAAAGGAGATCTTGTTGAAACTTTTCAAACACGACAGAAATCGATCGTTCGCGTGTAGATTGCTATTGCAGCAGGCGGTCGATCGTCCGACGCGTACGTAACGTATAAAACTCGCTTATAGGAAAACGGAGATATGCTTCTCCATTGTATCTGTATTGTAGATGTATCTGACGTTTATAGGAAATCCCGTCTTAACCAGAAAAAAGCGACACGTCGCCTCTCTGTGACTCGATCGTCCGAGAATTCTCTCATTGTGATCGGTTCGAGCGTGACTCTTACGACGAGCCGGTTTTCATACGCGAAAACGGATAGCTCGAATAAACATCGCCTCGCGATCCGAGTCTCCGGATATATTCAGGGAGAGGCAATGAATCATTGGAAATTCGCGTTTCGAGAGTTCGTAATGGATAGGTTGCGTTGTAAATTGCAAACACGATGTTTCGTGAAATCGATGACCGAGCAGAAAATAATAGAGCATCCACGTGTGGAAGCTACTTTGTGCCGTCTATCTAAAGCGAAAATCGTAATGACTTTTTGATACAAGTGTGTGGTTGCGTTCCCACGATAAGGAATACGCGATATAATTACTTAATTGCACGATACCGGAGACGAGAGCCAGAATCGAAAGAAGACGAGAACAACGATTTCAATCTCGTGCGATGATCCTCGCTTGACGTGTGTCAATTTTATTAGCCGTTCTTTTTTCTCGCGGATATAGCGGCTCCTTTATGGTTCGTTATTTCGCTATCTCGTTTCTTGGTCTTGTTTGAATAGCCTATTTCCTTATATCGTACTAAGACTGCTAGTATCATTAAAAACGATGACTTTAAATACGATATTAAAAGAATAATCCGCGATTTCTCTTTTCAACCAAACGCTATTAAACGCGTTTCTTTAACATTTACGCTGCAACGTTCGACTGCTGTCGAAGAATGCCGCTTATTTATTCGCTGTTTATTCATTCGCACTGAGTATCGGTTGAAAATGTCGGAAACGAATCTCTTGCGATACTTTTCGATATTATGTAATCGTACGGTACACGACACGATAAATTCTGTCTTAAAGAGTTAAAGAAATTAATTACACAACATAAAGGTTAATAAAACAGTATCCGAACGTCGCAAATATGATCAAATTAAATTTACTTAATAACTTATATAATAATACAAATTATAAAACAAATGGAATACGTATGCAATGTTAAAAGCCAAAAACTATTCTAGACCATTGCAATAAGATAAATAATACCAATAATAAATTTTCCTTGCAATTGGGAATATTATTCGCCTATAGGCAAACGTGCAAACGCTGCAGAAACGCGCAGTTCCGCTAACCCTTTCGTTTCTCTATAGAAGTATACAACGCTCCCCCACGAGCAGGACAGCCAAATGAACTGCGAGTATGGTAACAACGGCACGTGTGTGGGAAGAAAAATGAGAGTAACGGCACGAATCGTATGGGATCGCGGCTCTGCCAGAGCGTACGCTTTGCTCTGCGCGTCTGCATCTACATTTGATTCCCCGCTATGAATCTCCGAGGCTTAAAGGGACCCTTTCATATTGCAAGGGACTCGTGTATACACTGCACGCGTTCAGCAACACGTTCACCAGGGATTTCCTCTCTGCGAGCGCATATTGCCCGCTGCGAAACTTTACGATGCATTTTTAATCGATTCGTTTATCGCACCGGGTTAGAACGGCCGTCCACGTTCTAAATCATCTTGCGTCAGATTTTAGCTCGAGCCGGAATTTATAATTCGATCGTTGAAAATGTTAATACGTTGTACGTCGTAGATATCTCACAGCCAAAGTTTGCTGGGCTTTTGGAATGCAAACATTTACGTATTCCACGTTCCATCGTGGTTGCAGGGACGTTCTCGTACGAAAATAAACGACAAGATACGTCGAGAAAGCATTTCGAAGCTTTCCTCTATAAATACAATGTGTACACCTAAACCTATATTGCTTTCCACGTGGTTGCGTCTCGCATCCGGAAGTCCATGGTATAAATAGAAACGCCGGCCTTGAGGCTATGAAAACCTTTGGTACACCTTGCTCATTAATTATCCTGCATGCGATTGTTTGTAAATGTTACGGGCTCCTTTATAACTTGACGGATAACATCGATGATGTCTCTAATGAAAATTACTTTACCGCTAAGGTTGCGTGTTTTTTTCTGCCTTATACAATAACGGATAATTCGTTGTGGTTTTTGTCCCTTTACCACGCACGTTAGAACAGAACTATGGGATTGCTATTCGTACAATAATTTGTCAACTCGCTATTAATTTTGCAGTGGATTACAAAAGATTACGATATTTCACTAGAGTCAGAGACTTTGATCGAATCGTTAATGACTCAAGCGAAATTCGAAAGTGCATACTCATCAGCGAATAGTGCTATTTCTCACAACCTACAAAAAGCATGTAGACGTTGCAAGGAACTGTGTTTCACGAATATGATCGCGAACGAGACAATTTATGAATAATTCGAAGATTTATCATATCTCTTAAAATTTAGAACAGCTAAAAAACACAGCTACTTAAATCATTCTGCCAATCAAATCAGTTCAGAAGACTCGTGATATCACAGTAATCGTATCAGAACAATCAATACTTACAGCACGAAGACTTAACGATTACAATTTCTTAACGTAATCGCTAATAACCTTAAAAGGTGTACGTAGCTTTAAACACACAGCTGCAAAAAGGAATTACAGTGGGTCAAACATGAAACCTAATCTGACAAATGTTGTGGACTTTATCTTCTATTGTCTTCTAACTGTCGTAGGACACGTTTCGTTTGCATTAAAACGAAAAATGTTGTGCATCTATTATTTTCTTCTAAAACGAAAGAAACTTTTAGGACAACCTAATAATTCTGTAAACTTAATATACTTATAAGACTCATGACTCATGACTCATGACACCAAAAAAAAAATTGTACCAGCCTTGTACTAGTATTCCAAGTACAAAGACTTAGCAAGCGTAAAGAGCCAAATTCGAACGAAAGGATCGCGTGGTTAGAAGCAACACACGACCGGTAAAAATCTTGTTCCGTGAAACCGCAACGCCATCGAAACCAGGCTCCGTTACCTCGAATGATCGGCCTGGTCAGGTGTACACGTGCACGACGAGCGTGCCAGTGACAAGCTCGCGAGCTTCGGCATTATCTAGTCGTGTGTGCACACGAGCGATGAGCGGTCTATGGGAAAATTCAGTCGAGGTTCCCGTGGCATCGCGAGCAGACGCGGGCCGATCCCAGCAGCACCGTTAGCAGGCTTCAAGGATATCCTGTGTCGCGTGCAACCAAGCCGCGTGAATTACCTTACGGAGCTTATTCGATGCACAGGACGAGAAAGGATCGTCAAGGATTACCGGTAGTCAATGGCCGACGCTGTTTTTGTCGACCGGTTTCCAAGCCTTCCGTGCGCTGCTGTTTGAGAAAATCGTCCGATTCCTGACGGTGAATTTATTGAATTATGGATGCTTTTTGTTGAGAATGGCTACAGTGCTTATCAAGAATTACGGTAGAACTTCACGTTACACGAATATACAAAAGTAAGTGAACAGTTAGCGGAAACTATTGGCACTGTATTTATTATCACATTTACATACTAATCGATTATATTGAAGTATATTAAATTTTGTATCGTTTAACTGTACTCGCATATAATTATAAAGAATTGATTTTTTGAAAATGAAATGTAAAACCTAACGAAGAAACGCCTTATTTCGTAGCCACTGTATATTTATCTATACTTGTATTATCTATAATTGCCACCATTATTTTATCGATAAGATACAAATATCACGCTACTTGATGACTACTTCAAGAAGACGTTAAATTACATTTAAATATCGTAATAGAAGTCCAGGTTCCGGTAAGTCGATTTAGTCAACAAGGACAGGATACGAATTGTTTCAATAAATAAAGTTTAGAAAAATTCTACTCTATGGTTTTGACACGATTAACGAGATACATACATATTATTCGTATTTATGGTTGGTCGATTGTACAATGTACGAGTGATTGTACAATTGATACCGGTGTGATCGAACAACGAAGGACAGAATGTTTTAATCTTTCGCCGAGTTATTTAGCATCGAGATGGAGTGTCGAGATAGGGTAATGGTTTGTGAGTAAATCTCGCGTTGGAATTCGAAAAAGTTTAGATATCTTTATTTAAGAAGGGCGTGGTGTGTCGGATCGCAGATAGTTTGGCATAGTTCGAGAAGGTGAACAGGGTACGCGAGATGTTATGATATTTTTCGACCTACATAAGAAGCAGTGTAAAATTTATTCAAACGAAGTTTTGATGAAGTCCATTTCAAAGATTAGATCGTATGCATGATAATGTCAGCTACTATTTGCATGTGATTAGATACTGTTGATTTTTCGACGAATCACTAATTACGGTGCGGTCATTATGATCACGGTTTACCGTTTAATGTGAACGATGAAAATATAATATAATTTCTATTCCATTAGACAACTAAACATAGAATAGCAATTTCTTCTTCTTTTCCCATATTTTTTAAATAAGAAAATTTTAAAGCATCCTTGATCCTATAATAATATGAAAATTCAGAATCATTTCTATTTTTCAGTATTATTATTCAAATATTCCAAATTGGCAATCGTAGTTAAATTATGCTTCAAATCGATCTCTGTGTAAGAATCGCGTGTTCGGCTAATGAACGAAACACTTGAGTTAAATATGTGATAATATGTTTCAATTACACTGCTGTACCAGGTTAGAATGACTTGTACTTTCTGACGTGTCGTGAAAAAACTCTCTCGCTCACAAGCACATTACACTCTTACAGGTTTCACGTACGCAGCACATATTCTTACCACGTGCAGTTAAATCTCCACATGACACCGTGCATCCATATGCGTTCTCAGAACTGTTCGCTTCAACAAAGATGAAAAGGATAAGCAAATTTGACATGTTTCTTTTTCGAAATTCTTTACGATGCAAATGACCATTACGAAATTATTTGAAACTTATCATCAGGCGATATATTTCGCTGTGGTTAGCCAACTTCCGCTTGTTCTGGTTCGCAAAACGAACAGGCATTGCAGCCGATCTGCGGGCTTTATTATTGCTAATTATTGCCAGATTCGGCACGAACATTTTTATTACAGTGGTTAATATGAACGTTTCGCGTGTCACGAGTTATACTTTTGACCTTTGCAAACGCACGCTTGCTCTTTCACCTTCTCTCGGTTATGCCGAGTTAACTAGCGCTAGGCACTGCAGCGATAGAAAAACTAGTTCCGATACGCAACCATGTCAAGCAGAAAAGCCGCAATGCGCCATGACGTCACTGCTGAAAAGAGCTGCGTCCTGGGATATGGTTCTCGTTCCTGATATTATTGCTTCGCTTTTTATTCGTGGCCCCGGGGCACGAACTGATTAAGCGATGCTTATCTAGTAATGCCCCTTAGTCACGAGTTTTCTGAAACGGCCGATGGCAGAGGAAGGAACTTTAACCATTTCTTCAGGATTTTATCGCGGAATAGTCGCTTGAATGTGATACTTCGCGAATAATACTTGGGATCAACGGATAGGGCATGTGAAATGTACCGCTTTAACCTTTTCACGACTGAATATTTCTCCAGATATATGGAAAATTGTGTTGTCGATTATTGACGATAGAAATACATTATTATGTAATGCATTAAAATTAGCATGAGTTTCATCGGAAATAAATGAAATGTTTGCTTAATCAGTTAGTAACGTTTTAATAATAATATGACGATGACGACGTTAGACCTTTGAATTATTTCGTCATTTATAAGCTTCAAAGAGTAATCCGACGACTTTCACGTTTGAATCTTTCTGAAAGAGAAATGCCAGAAAATTTTAAGATTAAACATTATGAAAAGTGTACACACCGTGGTACATCTGTTGCACGTATATTGTCTGAATGTTCTTCGGAGCCGGCGATTCTTACAAAGAATACCATTTCTCTATGTCGTAGTGGCAAAAACTTGACCCATGACACAGTACAAAGTACTTAGAATCTAATTTATGACACTTTCGAGACTTTATCGTTTTCTCTTGCTGACAATGAGTCCTGTAACACTGACAAAAATTAAACAACCATTTTGTACTCTTAAAGCTTCACATTATCCTCCAAAGTAATCTGTCAATCTGTTGATCTATCAATCAAAACGTTCGATTCTTACACCTTAAATGATTGATCTCTTCTAACTAACAATAAGTGCCGTGCAGAACTAGAAAGATGATTAACGGGACTGCGCAGGGACAAAAGAAGTATTATACGTTAGCGTCGTGCTAACATTATTTTATTTACAGTATTTGTGTACGATCGAAGACAAAAATAAATGAACAGGTAGTCGAAAAGAGAAAATATCGATAAGATTTTGTTAAATATGGCTTGTTACAAATCGATTCAAATGATACGACAAATTACGACGCTTCTATTACACGAAAATGCAAACGTTAATTTCGATTATTCGATAAATGATCTATCTACTGAAAGAGTGCAGTATAATAAATAAAACTAGTGCATTACCTATACAACTATTTTTATCCCAGATTGTATACAACACTTTCGTCAATGAGCTTACTAAATGCTAAAAGCACTTCGCCAATACGCGTGTCTGTCTTTCTGGCAGTAAAAGCTCTGTCAGAAACAACTAATCAGACCTGCACTCCTTTCTCTAATCATCCTTTCAGCTTCCTATGACACATACGAAGCTTGAATCCTTTTGTGTCAGTACGTCAGCCAACCCTTACCCTTCATCCCTTGTTTTCAACTGAAAGGCGTGACTTACTGACACGTTGTTTGGCTTTCACGAAGGCCAATTGTTCGCCACTGACCCGAAGAGTGACGAGGTACGAACAGTTGAAAAAAAGCGGCGCAGGTCTCCGGATGGCCTATTCACGCGCCTCGACCGGCACAAGATCTCGAATTCCGTTTTGCCACGGAGAAAGCATGAAATTCGAGAGACCCCCACGAAACTCTGGCGAACGTGGGTGTTTCACACGTGTTCCACGTCCAAACAAATCACGAGGGCCAACACTGTGAGTCGCATCCACGCCTCTTACCGTGAAACGCTCTTACTTTTCATCGGAAAACCGGCTTTCCGAGCTGGAAGTGCTGTGCGAAGTTAGAAATCGCGACTACGCAGGAAGTCGCATCGGAAACCAACGGAACGAAACTTTCTTTTCGGGGCGGACGTCAATTTTTGTAAGTACGGCGAGCTTCGTTGGACGAACTGGCAAAGGAATATGGTTCCGTGTGCACGACCAAGATCAATTTCAACGGACTGATTTCAGCAAATTGTGCGTTCGAAGCGAAAGCCACTCTTCGGATTTACGGGAAGCAATTTTTATTATTACCGTATATTGGCTGGATTTTCTTCTTTTTCTTTCGCAAATGGAAATTCGTTATTGACGGAAAGCACGAAACTGGAGAAAGTTCGGAGGATAATAACACCTTTATAGGTGAGTTGGATCGTTGGTGACTTCAGTGGTATTTTATCCTTGAGTTTCTTTCCTCCGAACATTCATTTCTCTTGAAAATGTTCGGAACATTCGAGTTAACAGATGGTTGATGATAACGTAGTTGTTTATTCGACCAGTCACGGAGAGACGCGATTACGAGGAAGCGCGTCAACGGGAGTCATAAATTCCCGTTACGATTAGAATAATCGACGCCACGAACAGATTGATTCCCTATTTCGATTAGGATAATAGGGGTGGTTGCATTAGTATAACACTCAGGTTAACAGCTTATAATATATATTTCCAACAACTTTGTAGAGAAGATAGTTACGCTGTTGCGTAAGGAATAAGAGAAGTAGGTGAATGATTGAAGGTATAGAAATGTTGACTGATCTGTAGTCATAGATCCAGTCTAGAGATGTCGACAGATCTGTAGTCGTAGATCTAGTCCAGAGATGTTGACTGATCTGTAGTCATAGACCAAGTAAAGCCCGGTGACGATGCTGTTGCAAAGGAAAACTCTTGTTCGCTGGTAATCGCCCCGCCACTGGTCGCTTGCGGGTGGAATCCCGGGAAACACCCACGTTTCCCCAATTTTTATCTGATGGAGCAATAACCATAAGGAACCTCTTGAATCGAAGATGTTTTATGCCACTTGCCGGTCTTAACGGTAAATCAAAAAACCTCGTTTTATGTACGATCCTTAGGATTATTACGACCCGCTTAATTCTATGTGCACAGCTGGTGGACGCCTCGACCGTAGAGAGTCACCGGACGTAACAGTAGTAGAGAGTTTCTAGTATCAAAGAACTTTTTCAGAAAGTTTGAAAGCCTAGAATATTAAAAAGTACTAGGTTTGAATAAACAAACGAGCCAGTGCAAAGGATTAAAATAATCGACAAACATCATGGAAACAGAAATATTTCTACGATGCACGTATGTATGTTTGTAAGTACCTGGAGATTTCGGTCGGCAACTAATATTAATCGAGGACACGAATGGCTCACAGGAGATTCGCCTAGTCGAATGAGAAAAATAGCAAACGTAAATCTCGTGAAACTGTGAGACTATCGGTCGGGGATGCAGCGTATGATTTGTGACGCTTCTTAAGACGCGATTTGCGTAGAAAGTCGCCGGTACTATTTGTAACCGCTCGGAATAGAAAAGTCACGTGGACGTTTATTTCGCAAGAGTTTTCGTCTAGGAGTGTAGCGTTTGATCCTCGTCGATCGCGGCGGTTTGCGTTTCACGCGCGACAGGAAGGCGCGCGTGCACGTTCACATTGGCCTGTCAAGGGTCGCGTATCCTCGACTTCCGGCGCGATCGCGATGGACGCAAACGGAGGTCGCTGTAAATCGCCAGGAATTACGTATAAATAACCGCTAGGAGGCTAACGCGACAATCGGGAGATCGAGTTGGCAAATTTACGACTCGGCTGTAACAGTCGTTTCCCCACTGGTCGATCGTTCGATGGAAATGTGCCCGTGGAATTACGTAAATCATCCTTTCTCATCCGTTTATTCCATGGCCACGATGAAAAGTATCCACCGAGAGAAGAAAGTAAACGCGTTTTACATCCGATGAAACGGGTAAATTTCTTGTTGCCGACTCGTTCGGTGGGAAATCACGAGTTTAGGAACTAGATAGCGTTCGATCGGGCGTGATCATTCGGAAACGGTTCGCGTGGCGACTTCTTGCCGCAACGGCGCATAATTTACCGGTTAAGCGCGGTTCTCATAGAAAGTAAAGGAAGCGGGTAGTCGATTTGCCTGCGTGTCGACGTCCTGAAAGCTTCCCGCGAACGCGTGCCACGCGATGGCTTCCTTTTGCACGGAAACGGGTTTAACGGACTCTTCGAACGCTACTGAGCGATTCCAGGAGGAAAATCGCCTTTCACGTGTCAGCTTTGTTGGTGAGGTCGACTCGAGTCCGCTTCGCGGTCTCTTTAAAATTCGCCTTGAAATTTGGTTGTTCTGAGGTCCTCGTTTATCCAAGGTTAAGTCGGTTAGGTCGAACGAGATGGAAAGTCTGTGACGCGGAATGAAGAGGCGGATTTTTAACTAAAAGTTAGTGTAGAATACGATATTTAAAAAATGTTATGCGATGTCAAGAAAAAAAGAAACAACAGAATAATTATTCTGCCACTTTTCGATTCTCCACTTTACACGAATGTATGTTAATGTTCAGGTAAATACCGAATGTAAAGTAGAACGTGGAATGTATATGAGTTCTCTTTCTACGTTTCACTACTAACATGACTTGTTTCTCGCTAATTTTTTAATTCGTTTATAGGATGTTCCAAAGAAGTAGATAGAAAATAATCTTCTTTGAAACAGCTTATGAATGCATCGGAGAATTATTTTCAACAAAGTCGCGTTTCTATAAGGTAAAAATGTGAAAAGAGAACTAATGTACATTCACGCAAAGTGGAAACTTGAATATTCCATGTAACATTAGTTTATGGACACAAGTTTATCGAGAATTTTTTGCTAGCTTTCGACTCCTCTCATCCAGTTCTGTTAGCCTATAATTCCGAAACAGTCTGCACAAGGTAATAACTTTCAATAACCGTAAAAACAGGATGCACCGACGTCGCGGCGTTATTGCTTCTGATTAATGGACGTTTCGCGAACAGCGCGAGCCAACAATTTACCGATGGCGGTCTGGTCTCGCGAACGGCGTGAGAAACGAGTCGCGAGATCGACCGTTTTCCTTTTTATTTAGCAAGGCTAATTGCACGTCTCGGGGTTAAAGACGATACACAGTCAAATTGCGAAAACGCGCGAAAATTCATTTCTCCGTTTCTGACGTGCGCCTCGTTATATGGAATGCTGCTGTGCGTTTCACGCACTTTCCATATACGGAGTCACGCGGACATTAAGAATAGAACGAACGTGGCCCCTTGCGAAATGGCACGCGAACAGCTCCATCCAGCTGCACGCATGATCGATAGTAACGACGTCTCGAGAAAGTTAGCGAACCGCTGATTTACAACTTTGTTACGAGCCCCCTACGAACTAAGCATTGTACTTTTGAACTGATTACTACCCACCTGATATGTGATTTTCAAGGTCTGGCATGTTGCATTCGGAGTTGACACATTGATAGATTGTTGAAATTTACATACGTAGAAAATCAAGTTTCGACGAAGCGCGAAGTTGCAGAAGAATATATTTTCAAATTTTCAAATTCCCGAATTTGTTTAATTTTTGGTTTACTTAAATTTGCGAATATAAAAATTCTACAAAGCTCAAACTTCCGAATATTTAAACTTTCGATCTCTTAAATTTTTTAATATTTACCTCCGAGTATACAAATTTTCAAATTTTGTAGTCTTCCACTATCCAAATTTCCGAACTTAAAGTCTTTCAATTTTCAACTCTTTAAATACTTAAATATATCTCAATTCTCAAATATTTAAACATTCAAATGTATCAATTGTTCAAATCTTCTAATCTCTGAGTGGCAAATCTTGTAAATGTTCAAATCTCCATATCTTGATATCTTATTTAGCAAATCGTTGCGGCTATTACTACGCAAGATTGAAGTGTTTATCGAAGCGAAAAATGGAGGACGATTAAGCCATTAAATCGTACGAAGTAAGCTGGGTATAGGCGAGTCGAAAAGCTGCAAGGCAACGATTTCGAAGGTAACGAGCCGCCCCGGCATGTTCTAGAGTACGTAAATTCTAATGAAATACGTGATCGATCCCAGTGAAACTTGAGAAACGGTGCCCGCCACTCATATCCGGGGCGCTTTTAATTGAAACTTTCAAATCCATCGAATCACGTAGTCGATCATTTTTCGCCGCCAATTTCCACGTGTACCAGGCTAACTAAATATCAGCAACATTGCCGATCTATAGCGGACAAATTCGTTACCGCACCGAGGTGAAGGTGCTTACGGTACCAACGATAAATAACGAATCTCGTATAGATACGCATCTCGATAAACGTGTGATTCTTTGCTCTTTCACTTTACTTTTCTTTCGAAAAGATCGTCTATTGGCGAAGCTAACTTTACAGATTGAACAGCCATCCCGTGTGCTCTGATGAGTTTCAAACTACTTCGGTTAAACTTTTAACTATTTCTTCTGGGGAATGAGATTAAAGACTCTCCTACTTTCTGAAGATTCTTAGCAAAATCATACTTTATCAAACTTTGTTTAGTGCTATGATAAAATACGTCGTAATAGTATGAAAGTTAATTTAACCGTTGAAATATTACGATCCCCAAATTTTATTAACTTTAGTCACAATATACATGCATATACGATATAATTTAATCGATTAGATAATGAAACGTGTTAAGATTTCGACTAAAATCTTTCGTTTCTGACAAATACAGCGCCCTTTTTATCGATAAATTGCTCCTGGCATATACACAATTAACGTTTCAACAAAGACGAATCTGATAATAAAAGTCAATAAAATTCAATAATTCTTTATCTTCTTAGAAAATTCTGTATAGATGCAACTAATTTGATAGATCGTTTAACTATCTCGTGCACTCGTTAGTTGGAAACTTCTGTGGCAAACTTTTTTCGACAAAGTACTCGTGTTTGCTGCGAATAAGATCGGTCATTGTCCTCGAGGAGAGAAGTTGCTTGAAAAACTTTTGCTCGCCCGAAGGCGAGTAATTTTCCGTCTGGCCCGATGCTGATTATAGTTGGAGGAAACTTTGGGATCGTTTTTGGAACAATTGGATTTGAAAGCATGACGTTCAATGAACTAGTCAAGCTAGTAGAAAACTAGCCGGGTTTGCCAACTCGTAGAATTCGTTTCTTGTCCCGGTGGGATACCGAGATTGCTCTGTACCTCTGTACAACCGTTCCACGAAAGTTCCACGCCAACGCATAGTTATGTTCAAACAAACTTTTATCTGCCAACGTGATAGATCTCAAGAGTTTCACGGTACCAGAGCATTGCTGGAATAAAACTTGGCAGCTACTCGATAAAATTCCTTTTGAAATATTTCACTTCTTCTAAAGTGTTTTTTAAAACCTGCAAATTTCACGAGTAAAGAAATACCTACTTTAAAATACCAATATCACCAAGGATCAAGTACGAGATACTTGGTTTATTTGAACAAGCTATACGTTAATATTACCCACTGACAAATCCTTCAGAAGTACAAAGACAAAATGGAACGTTTCAGGATTCTGTGTGTTATCCTTATACGAGGACCACGCCAATCTTGCCTATATCGTTCTAATTTTAATACGTTCCCACTATCGAAGCAAATAAGTACCAAGGTGAAAACGCGTCTATTAAGTAAGAA
Source organism: Bombus impatiens (assembly GCF_000188095.3). Taxonomy (NCBI): domain Eukaryota; kingdom Metazoa; phylum Arthropoda; class Insecta; order Hymenoptera; family Apidae; genus Bombus; species Bombus impatiens. The sequence continues at coordinate 316,993 of NT_176430.1, read as the reverse complement.
CGCTATAGGTATATCTTGATCCATTATCAACAACAATATTCCGTCTCCTTTCGTTTCATCTCCAATCATTGTCTCGTCTCGAAAACCACTATCGAATCCTCCATCAGGCGCAACGCAACTTTCATGTTGTCCAGTCCACCTACGACGTCACCTAGAAACCATCTCGTCACCGGTCGTTATCACATGGTTGTGTGGCGATCGATCGAGGCGGTCGAACAGGATGAAGAGACGCGACAAGCCACGTACGTACTTACACGAGAGAGAAGAGGGAGAGAGTTCCTCGACCCATTCTCGAACGTAACGAGGCTAATGGGAGAACGATCGTCGGTCGGCTTTTC
>NT_176430.1:306586-316088 GCF_000188095.3 Bombus impatiens | reverse complement strand
CCGACGACCGGGTAATTTCTCCTACGCTCGATTCCGCGGGAAAAACAAGACCGGCTGCAGGAAGAGGAACGATCAACGTGCTTCTCGGCTACGTTCCTCTCTTCCTTCGCGACTTGTATGCACAACCGGGTAAGAGGCATTATCGGCCAGATACGGTTAAAGCAGACGCGTCGGGGAAACCTGGACGAGGTTTGAAAAGCCGGCGTACAGAAACCAGAAGGACGGCTTAGTCACACAGCTCGCGTCTGGTCTCGACTGGATCAACCAGCGACATCGTGGATTTTCTAAAACGATTAGAAGTAATTGCGTTCGCGCGAGCCTTCGCTATAGTTAATGCGGTTCTAGAAAAGCAACTGGAAATCTTCTGCAAGTCGTCACGGGGCACGCAAGCACCGTTGGTCACTGTTTACGTCGTATAATTTCTTTATTAATCGACTATCGAGGACGGCTAGTTATCTCGACCAGGCAACTCGCCCATGGTGTCGGTATGGTTGACACGCCCGTTAGGAACTTTTCCTGGCGTGAAGTCGCCTCTTATTAACGATCCAATGGCTACTTGGCTTTTTTGCTGCAATCGTAATTACATGCGTTAAAATGGACATGGCATATATTAGCTCGTTGGAGAAATGAAACGCGACGGAATCGAGATACGTAGCTTTCTATCGGTCCGTTGTAATATTCTTTCGGTAGTTTGGTCGAACGATATCGATCCTTTTGCGGTGACGATACATTGAATTCGTCGTCGCAGATAGTTTAGCGTTCAACGCTTTTAACTGCCTTTCGTTTCTCGATGGTTCAACAGTAAAATTGGCATTCGTGGACGATGAAAGACAATTCGTATCTGGTATTCGTTTTTCTCGCGCGTATAATTAATCGTAACTTTGCTGGTAATTTAGATTAAACTGAAATCCTCGAGCACTACGACAGATCACATCCGTTAGAATAAGTAAGAAGCAGGCAACGGATGGATCTTTTTTTCACTCGAGTTCATTATTCATTTGTTATTGGAGCAAGAAGCAAATTAGGATCGACGACGTCGCTCCAGTTTTAGAGTTTACATTTCGAAACTATCAGAAACGGTTCTTTTCGTGCTCCCTGATTGACAAATGTTCCTCTAGCTGCTCCCCTGAATCACTTCCAAGACACCGTGATTATTGATGTTACAGGAAGAGTAATTGACAGCAGCTTTCTGTCTGCAAATAGTGCAATCGCTTGGAAATTACATGCGAGTAGAAATCGTGTATAGCGTGTCCCGCCCAAAAAGTAAAGAAAATGACCGATTTATTAATGTCCACGGTGTTGGGTTGGTTATTGCTCACGTTTACCGGAAACTCGACGAGTTTCTCGAAGGGATAAGTACATTTTTCTACTTTATGGCCGGGTAAAAGTAAAATAAACGAATTTATGAATTAATTTATCAATCGATTGCATTAATATTTTTCTGTAGCATATACTAAGGTAGTTTAAAATGTTGAAGTTTGCGCAGAATTTAGTATGCTTCTTCAATCTTCGTTAGAAATGTTGTTTTTCATTTGTTATTTCATCTGGAAATTATATAACAAGTAATTAAAGCACGTTTATCTTCCTCGTCACACGGTCTTTGATCATCGAATTAGAACGACTTGCACTACCGCTCATAATTATTCGAATCACTTGAAAAGTTGATGTACATTGCTGGAATAATCTAAATTTAATACACGAAAATGTCTGACTAATGATACGCTGCTTACTTAGCGTTTATAGCAGAAGCGAAATAAAATACAAAAAATCCTGTAATTTACGAGCGACATAGTATGCGTATAACGTTAGAAATGAATAATCTCTGCCATGAGAATTCATTCGTGTCTCTCGTTCTTAACGACGAAAAATATTGAAAGGTTTGAGTGATTCTCGTTAAATGATCAGACTCTTCCAAATTTTCCTATGTTTATTTCCGCTTCATTTACAAAAAATAAAGACAGTTTACACAATCCAATTTACAGGAAGCTGTAGCAAATAGCAAAAGGCAGCATAACGTAGTGATACCATAGAGATTTAATAGGTTCGCTGGCGATGCTCGTTATCGAACGCGTGGTGAAATCAAGGGCCGAATCAGCAACGCGCGGTCGAGTGGCCGAGCGCGGAAAGAACTCGGCGATCGCGATCGATCGTCGAGGATGTTCCTTAATTGGACGTCGTAGCTATGTTTCGGCACGCGGGATTTTCTAAACCGATTAGAAGTAATTGCGGCGACAGCTGCCCCGCGGGCTGGAAAAGCACCATTCGCAATGTCTTTTTATCGTCGTGGCGATTTATTAACGGCCATCCCGCGGATCGATCGAGAGACCAACGTCGTCGTCGGAGAAAATAACTTATCCCCGAGTAATCGACGCGATCGTTTGTCCCCTCCACGAATTCTATCAATTATCCCCCTTACTTCATCGATTACCGACCCGCGTGTATTGACAAAAATTAACGCCGTTGTCCGTTTTAAACTTATCTACGTGGCAATTATTCTTCATTTGTCCGTTGGATACATTGAAACGTTGGAACGTGGTGATTGCAGATAACGCACGGTGCGAATCGTATGGGAAATCGAATCAAAGGATGAATAGAAGAGTGACACGACATGTGATTGTACCGGTGATCGTAGCATTTGTTCAGCAAGGTCGTTGCATGCGTCGCTTCATCAATAGTTACTATATTTATCTTCATTTGTCTGAAATCCTATTGCGAAACGACTGGGTTATTCGTGCAGAAATCATGAAGTTTGCAGAACCTGAACAGCCTTGGCTTCGATTATTACCTTCGTATGTTAGATTCCAATTTTGGAGACAAGTTGCTGCCGAGTTAGGTGTAATATGGACTTATTTTGTACGTGTTGGAAACTTGTAACAAGTTTTCTATGAATCTGAAATAATAATAAAAAATCGAAACATAATTTATATGTTCTTTTGCGATGACAGTGGAATAACAAAGCTAATCGAGCCATACGAAACACGCTTTCTTCTACAGAAAAACTGTTAATCACGTTTGGAGAAAGAACGAAACCAGAAAGGTAGCACTTGAGCTTACGGCGATTGCAGGATTAAATTGATGACGCGTAACCTAATCGTAGGAATGAAAAGATTAATTCACCTATGCATCGAATATCGGATGAAATCGAAATATCTGCATAGAGGTTTTAATCTGGCAAGAAGTATTTGGTCGAGTCCAGGTCAAACGCGGATGCCACGCGGTTTCCTTGGCAACTCGCTTTTTCCTGACAGATTTATCGCGTGTCCCATTCATAGCCGAGGAATATGGAAACGGCGGTAAAGGAAAGAGAAAGAAACCCGTGTATGCAGACACGATCGTACGCTGCGACAGTGACGTCCGCGAAGAGCCTTGTTAGTCGACATTGAACTTCCTTTCACTGTGTAATTGAATTAATTGCCGGCAATATTGCCGCGTTACTTTGCGTTTATTGTTCTCTAACATCGCCAATCTTCCATTCTGCCTTTCTCTTCTCGAACCCTTAAAATTCGTCCCTCGTTTTACCACGACCTTCGTACCGTAGACTTTCTTGTTAGCGGGCATTAAAGTCTCTTTCACCGGCGCGATCCAACCAATTCCCCGCGATTTCAAGCTTTTCCCTGGTTTTACGTTCTACTCGCTTGCCCATGGGAATGGGCAAGAACTTCGTTACGCGTTGATTTCAATGACGTCTTCTTTTTGCCTGTTTTTATAGAGAGAAAAACGACACATTTTTGGTGATTCGTAGTGCGGAAAAATAATCAAAGAAACTCTCTGTCTGTTACTTTCATTGGCAACATTTCTTCTAATAACCAAATTAGTCTAGTTTTGTGATTATTATTTGATTGCATTTTGGTCTCTAAGATATCGCGTATTGAAGTTTTCTTGGAAATTTTCAGGATATTTGCTCGTTTTTTATATGTAGAATAAGTCTTTTCATACGGAACAGAGCATTCGTAATGCAATAAATAGCTCCATATCGTAACGAGTTTACGAATCGAAGAAATCTGTCATAACACTAATTGAAATATTAGCAAACACACTGTAATGGACATTCAAAAAACAGACAACATTCAGACAGGAATATATTTGAAATAAAAAGACAACGCGCTATGTTTTCGTCAAAAATGTACGTGAAACAGAAAATACTTTCCATCAATAGTATCGATGGTACATACTTGTTAAGTACTATCAGTAGTACTTGTACCTGTTTATTCGTCTATTATCCAAATTTTGGCTATAGAAACAACACAGACATTATGTTGAAATTCAATCACTTTTTTTTCCATTCAAAAAATTCCATCATTTTCTAACAATTCTCCCTCAATTTACCCATTACTCGTTATCATTGGTAAAAAGTAGGAAAACCGCACGGTGCAGCTTCGCAAGCGCGAAAGAAGCGACGCCGATGAACGAGGAAGACCGATCCGAACGGAACGTTAGAGTTCGCGACAGGTTCGCAGACAGATCTCGCGTTCACGCCCGAGTTCACGCGGTTTTTGTCGCATCGACTGAACGACAACGGCTACCACGGGAACCGGTAACCCTGGACTAACTTACTTTCAGCCGATCCAGCCGCTGAATTACAAGTAGCCTAGCGTACTCTTCGCGGATCGCCCTGAGGATCGTTGTAAACAGCGCCTAAACGGCGATCCGCGTGCAAAGCGTAAAAAGCATAAACGGCGTGCTCTCGGCGTAAACCGTAATTTTCCACGCTACCAACGAACAGCGCAGTCGTTTGAACAACGCTAATTTTTTACGACGTTTCATCTATTGCTAACGATCGGTGTCTGGAGAAAGAACGGCGGCTCACTTGTACAATGAAACGACTAGCCTCTTTGGATGCAAATATTACGTGGCGTGGCACGAAGAACGCTGGCTCGAATTGTCGTTAATTATCGTGTCTTCGACGGTAGCGGCATTTGTTTGAGGATTTATATGGAATTTGTATAGTAGTTTGGCGTGACACGTTTAAGATTAGAAAGTATAGTCTTTGCGTTTTTTTAACACGTTGTTAGCACGCGTGGTATCTAAATCGAGGATGTTTATGCCTTTAGGATACACTTCAGAAACTTAAATGTAAAATGTATAAAACATCCGAAGTAAAACGTTCATTATTATATCTACTGAATAGAACAAATCTGTGTATTTCCAAATTTTTCCATTTTTTCTAGAATATGTACCATTTGTTCTAGAATATGAAATTGCATAAACAACAGTTTAATGATGTCATTCACGTAGTTACGTGTGACGCAATGGTTTTGCATGAAATATCAAGGTTACGTGCATAAGTATAACATAGGAATTTAATCTTTTAATTTGACAAGGCAGATAAAGTCTTGTCTGTACATAGCAGAGATGATTTTTTACAAAGTACGACAAACAATGTTTTACAGTGGCTTGCAATGTGTGCTGATAATTTTAAAGAATGAGGTATTTTGAAAAAGTAATTCTTGTTTATCGATGAAGTTTTTGAATGTATGACACGGTTTAATACGATTTAATAATGAATTTATAAACATGTTAAGATTATGGTCGAAATGTTTCGCTTATTTCGAGAGTAGTAGTCTTTTCAATAACACGCTACTTCAAGTAGTATTGTAGATACACAATCAACGTTTCAAGTGATACAAAGACGAACGTGATAATAGAATTCAATAATATCTCGACCCAGATCTCATGTATTCGCGTGCATAGTACGCGATCCCGCAAATCTTTCGATCAAATCGTGAATACATAAATCTCATTTTCGCAAGGTTAATGTATTCTAAACGATAATATTTCTGCTTTCCCTGCACCGAGGACCATAAATCGTCTTCTTAGCCGTGAGTTCGACCAGCTGGTTTCAGCTACGTGTCGCACGTTTTGACCGTGAAACGGTGGCGTTGCGCAAACCTGGACAAACGTTACGTCACTCGCGACGTGATCTATCATTTGCATTCCTCTTCCGCCTGTTGGATGAATCGCCGATTAGGTCAAGATTGCAGTATAGACAGCGTTTGGTGTTTCGTGTTGCCGGATGAAAACGGCCACGTTCTTCCTGAGTTGTTCGATCAGTGAAACATTAAGCCATCGTCTCTTCGCGAACTTGCCTCGTGAAGCAAACGACTTCTCGATTAGCTTCATCAACCCGTCGTCTGTCGAAGTTATTATCTTTAGCTCTTTTGCTTTATTTTATACCGACATTTTCTTGAAAATTTAAAGGCTCCTTGCTAAACTTGTTATCGATAATTGGGAAACATTTGTAATGAGTTTTAGGCTACTTTAACACGCAAATTTTTTAACTAATCCCTGCTTTTTCGTAGAAAAAACTTTTTACAATTATCATATATTGTCTTGTTTAATTAAAAATCATTATCTATTCAAATTATAAGTATTCGGCGAGCAGAATCAGAGAATACTAGTTTTATAGCATATAGAGAACTTGTGAAATTTAAGCTGAATTCAAATCTGGATATAATTGAATTTAAAACCTTAAACCAAGTCTCACCTAATCTGATCCCGATTCAAACCTACTCTCGCTTACTGTATAAACTAAATGCTGTGACACATCGAGACTAATAAAAATAATTTGCAAAGGAACTTTTCTAATCTAAAAGCTAACATTCTTGTTGAGTACTTGCTATTAGAAAATATAGGGATCTGGAAAAAATATAGCGAGAAATTGTTGACGTCCCAAGATAAAGTTTAATGAAGTTTCGCGTTAGCGGAACGCAGAAGAATCTCCCATGGTAATCTGGTATAATTGAATAGACGAAAAGTGGATTAGGCCACTTTCCTCTAAGAAGGGACGCAATCCAGCTTGATTATTGTCTGCGCGAATTCGAACTTAATAACGTCCCCTATTTTCTTCGTTCCCAGCGCGGCTCTCCGAAGCTAGATTACGTTTAATTACTGTTATGACGTTTGCCAACATGGAACAATGTACATAGGTTCAAAACGAAGAATTCCGCGGGGAACGCAACCTCGGTCTCTCTCATCAACGTGGAAACAGAACTTTTCTATGGAAATCCTGGCTCTTTTATCGTGTGATTTTTTTACATTGTCTCGTTCAATGCAACACACGTTTGCTAATAGTCGAACAGTTCCTGGTTTACGGTTTAAATGAAACGGAAGAAGCGTCGATGGAGAGGGTTAACCTTCGTTCGAGTAATCGAGCTGGATATCTGACGAACGATGCAGATTCAAGAGTCTCGAAACGAGAGGCGATCTCACCTCTGGCCTCGAGATCTTCCGTCACGTTGCGTCCACTCTTTTAACTATCCCATCGTGGAATTATTCCGCGGTTATACCTCGAGGTCGAGGTCGTAAGAACCCTGGGATTCGTGTAAGGAGGTCATCGACCTCCGTTGAAACGGTCTGTTTGAACAATCGGTAAACGAGAACGTGGACGAGCAAAATGATTCGTTATTCTCGTCATTGATGGGACGGTGAAGGTGTTGAGTTTCGCCTGAAGGAAACTTTTCTACTCTTGCTCGGGCACGACGCGACGCACACAGAATTCAGGTGGAATCCACCGGTTTCGAGAACGTTTATGTGGGTCACTCGGGGAATCGTTAAGTCGAACGTGTAATCGTTGAAAGTGGTGTAAATTTTATGCGAACCTTCGATATTCCGATTTCTATGTAATTAATCGATAACGTTAACCTTCATAGAAAATTTCGATTGGTCTTTGTACGAACGTTCCCGTATAATTAGTGCAACTATGTATATATATATTTCTTCTTGCAGTCTTCGCATTTCTTAGTAAAAATATTACTAAACCGCTCTGGATCTCCATCCTTGAAATATTTTTACGGAAATTCCAAATTTGTCGCGTTTATAGAAAAGTTGAATAATTCAAAATATTTCTTTTCCATGTTACAGAATTCGGTAAATTTTTGCAAATCTATAGGACAACTGAAAATTTACTAATAATAATTATATAGTAACAATTAACACTCACATAGTCCGAGTGACGTCATAATGCTGAAGCTTCGGACTTATAAGTACATTTATTACATAATATTCTGACTGTCTACATCGTAACTCGGAAGATTTCGGTTCTCTAGATCTTCTGATATCTTGAAGCAAGTCGCATTAAGCTCGTTTGCGTGTCACGCGCTCGGCACCTAAGAAAGTTCAGTATCTTCTCAGAGATTAAGATCACGGGAATTAACATAATCGTCCGGCTTAATACGATCCTCTGAATGACTGGAGGTCTCGTTATGCGTCTCTGTTGATCATAGGACATAAGCACGGAGATTCCGGTAACGTTGATTAGTCCCTCGAGTCGATTGAATCGGAGCTGCTCACGGGACAGGGATCAACGTGATCCTGACCGTGCTACCCGGACGATAATGGGAAGATGAAAGATCATGCCGGTAATTTTCTCTGCTTCGTAATGCACCTAGTATGACTTATTACTGTCGATCCAACGACGAGCACGTTTTCCACTTTATCGTATCAATGTCGTATTCGAGGATCTTCTAACAGCTGCTTTGAAATTTTCGTCCAGCTAAAATTCCCATTCGAAACGGATCGATCGTATATTTCAGCGATCGTATACTTCCGAGAAAGTTGTCGAATTATCGAGAAAGTTAATCAGGGGGCGACGAGGTATGAAAATAATTAAAGCCTGTTTTTGCAAAAAGAGTAAAAGCGCAGGGAGAGAAGACGATACGGGATACGCATTTTAGCCCAGTTATTTGCTCAGCTGCGTCGAACGGGATAATCGCCCGATCGCCATTGTTGATCCTGGTTAATTTCACCATCCCAATTTCGGAGCGGAGCTCGTTTCACGGTCGTGAACCGTTCGCGACGTGCGTTCACTTTCCACGAGCTGATCACGTCGACGCAACCCCATGGTCCCACGGTCGCGCCGTCAGAACAATCACCCTTCGACGTAGCGTGTGCGTGGTAATAGGAAGATGAAGGATCACGGTGGTAATTTGCTCAGTCAACGGTCGGCGAGATCGCGAAGATTTATCACCGGTATGTTCGATGGACAGAGAGAAAAAGACAAGACGGGAGAAAGGGAAACGATATGACGACAATGCGCGAGACAGAGAACGACGAAGGAAAAGGAAGATGCGAGACCAAGAAGAAGAGAAAGAGACAGAGAGTCCTAGAACTCGAAAACCAGTCTACACACGTCGCGACGCGCGAGAGGTCTGACCGCTCTTGACCCTCGTGCCAGGGTGCTGGAATTTATCGTTCGAAGGACTCACCTCGCCACTGATGCACACGCTGGTTGCCCGTTCGATCCAACGACGAGCGGTTGGTTCGACGCCACACGTTCCTTCGAGATCCAACCACGAGTTTCTTGCAGTAGTCCGAAATATCCAAACGAAGGGGTGATGGGATACAGGCTCCACGGATTCTCGTTCGAGTAGCCGAACCACGACACCGGAGGAACGAGTTTTCACTTTTATTATATGGAGTCCCGCACGCGTCTCCTCTTTCTTCACCGCGTTACGTATCACAGTTTCTTCGCGACCGGTCGACCTCGTCGCGCCGCTATATATTA
>NT_176430.1:305596-306523 GCF_000188095.3 Bombus impatiens | reverse complement strand
GCTATATATTATGGAAGACGCGACGAAGTGAACGTAAGGAGGAGGTGGAGGAGGATGAACTGGAGCAACGTCGACAACAACGACGATGATAACGACGATGATAACGACGAAGAAAGAAATGGCAACCTTACCCAGCGAAGGGTAAAGGAATAAGAAACACTGGAGGAGCACAAGCCGATCGCCGTCCGATCACGTCCAGGAAGAACCGGCCGTATTAAAGGCGAAGGAGAAAATATAAAGAGGAACAGGGCTAGAGAAATAAAGGGAGACGGGAGATTTCACGAGATCCTCTCTCGCGGCGTCCCGAGGATCTTTGTCGAGGAATCGCTCGGATCGATCCTCCTACCTCCTCTGTATTATTCCACTGAACGATCCACGGGAACGGTTTATCCAGAGGCACGGTATATATACTTGTGTGTCAGCCGCGCGACGTATCTCTTCCGCTCAGTCCTTCTCGATGAACGAAATCGGAGCCTGAAGCACGGTATCCATGTAGTATCGGTGTCGAGCGGTTGTATGGATCCACGATCAGGAGCGTCCGGCGAGCAAATCACCCGAGCGTACGACGAGCGTAGTTGTCGCGGTAGACGGGACGACAGGTGCAGCAGCTGCAGCTGGCACGGTCGTCGGCTTCATACTGAAGGGGCGCCTCGATGCCGCCGGCTCACCGATGCTACGAGAAACTGGCTCTGCCACTGGCGACGGCACTGAAAAGTCGGAGCTAGCGCAGACTCTACGCTAGTTCCACGCTTACTCTCCGCCGCTGTTCTCCGGCTCCTTCCCCCACTCCTTTTCACATCGTTGGTCCAAGAGTGGGAATACACGGCTCGTGCAACGTACTCGTGCCTCCCCTCGACTCCTCGCCCCAGTTTTTCGCCTTCTCCACCTTCTCTTGTCGTGGACAGCCTCCCTCCCCCTACCCTCGTG
>NT_176430.1:291672-305245 GCF_000188095.3 Bombus impatiens | reverse complement strand
CCCTCGTGGAACCTCCCCACAGCTACCCCAACAACCGCGCTTCGAACATCCCCCCTCCTCATCTCGATTCATTCCGTTGGTCGCCGTGAGTCGCGAGTCGTGAGTTCTCGGTTGCTCACGGGCACATCGAGAATCGCTGATATTCCAGCACTTCGTAGCCGGTCCTCGATGGATGTTGGGTGAGTTCCACGCGTTCCGGTAGGTCGGTGCCAGAGGAGAACCGGACCGGCAGCAAAAACGATTGCGTTTTGAGACGAGGGGAACGCTCTGGGCTCTCGACGATGGCACGGGCGCTCAGCCTGGAAAAGCGTTTCGCGCCATGTCCGAACGAGCCGCTGGACCCCTTCGAACATGTTCCACGGTTATCGACGATTTTTTTCTTCCAGTTCGTTGTTTATAACCGGTGGCTGGGGTCACGATTGAGTTACAACCGAATAGATAAATGTCGGGTTTTTTTACTGATACAATTGCACAATCGTTTAGATATGATCCCCGATTCTTGTAATTAGGTAGAAAGCATTAGAATTTGGAACGTTGCCTTTTAGTATTATCTGTTTGAAAGAAATAAGGCGTTGGATCTCCGTGGAGATAAAACGAACGTTCTGCCTAAGAGTTCCCCGCCATGCAACACAACATTATCTTTCAGCCATTCTGGTTCTGATTAATCCAGACATCATAACTATTGTAAGATAAATTTTAAAAGTTATGGTATAAGAATTAATACCTGTAATTAACAAATTTTGGTTACGGATAACCATTATAAATGATTAAAAATTGTTCGATTTTCGGTGATCATTATCGGTGAGGGAAATTTAATTTTGGTTACCACTGACTAATATAAAAGATCCGAATTTTATTTTTATTATCGATAACCGTTATCGATGGCGAAGAATTTTAATAATGGATACCAGTGTAATCAACCCCGTTTCAAGATTTAAACTTTAAGTAGTAAACCTGTAAAAAAACCTGTAAATGCGTCTCGAAAGAATCTTCCTGCCGTCGAGATGGAAAGTGGAATATAAAAAGCTCGCAAACAGCTGCACTGGGCAGGGCGAGCCGAACGCACGGTTAGACCCCGTAAACCGACGATTTTTCTCTTTGTATACGCGAGTGCTAGTTGTGTGGGTGAGATTTCTACGAGGGGAACGGTTTTGACAAGGGGCGAAGAACCCTCGTAACGTTCAGCCTGATGAACGTCGTTAAATCAAAGCTGTCCTCCGAAATTCAAGGCGTCACACCTTTCCGAAACCTGGTCCTTCGAGTGTGTTCGTGCTCGTACCCATTATATATATCGTACTTGACGTATATACTAGCTCGAGAGTATGCGACCTGTCTCGTCGTGTGACCTTTCCATAAACCACAATCCACCCCTTGGTCAAGATGGCTATCACTTGTACAAACATATTAACTCACATCAGTAATCATCCTAAGGACTCCCCATAAAGTTCAATCCTTTACTTTCCTGTCAAAGGCCCTTAACCGTTAGAAACATCTCTCAAGCCGAAACGGTCCCTACAGTTATTACTCATTAAGGGAAAAATGGGAAAAGCGGATTTTCTCATGTACAATATTCAACGGCCACTTCCACCTGCAAGCGACCGGTGATGAAGAGCGGGCAACAGCCATTATTAGTTCCGTGTAAATATTGGCTTCACGGAAAACACCTTACTTGCTAGCAACCTTTCAACAGAAGGGATAGCAACAGAATACATCTCAACTTGTCAGTCACACATCACCTTATATTCTTCGAGGGAAAGTTGTTGGAAATAGAGAGTATATTTAAGCTGTCAAATCAGTGTTATAATTATTCAACCACCCCTATTATCTTAATCGATATAGGGGTCGACTGATTCGTGGCGTCGGTCATCATATCGTAACGAGAATTTATGACTCTCGTTGGCGCGTTATGCTGTGAAAGCGTCTCCCCGCGAAGCGATCGAACACAGCCATTTGCTTATTTCTGATGGAATCGAGTTTAGTTGAAGAAATACAGGTGGAAAGATTTAGTACGATTTTATGCTTCATTAAATGCAAATTCACATTTTTATAAACATACAGTGGTTACATACCCTTATTTTCTAACGAAGAATTCCTTTATCAGGTTCTAAATTCATTTCATTTTCATAATATCAGATTTTTGTAATTATACGAAAGCGCTATTAAATAATATAAAATTATTATTATGATTAAATACTATAACAAATACAATGGCGAATACCTTTTGTAGCTACAGTAAATTAAAAAGGAAAGAGACCATTGAAATGGACACTTAGTGTTCGTGTACTTATGAGCAACAGTGTACGCTTGAAGTCGAACGACGAGGCTCGGTGGAACGTGGTCCCTCGTGCCACGACGCGAAAATACAGCGATTGCGAAACAACGGAGACATTTCTGTCGGTCTATAAATTCGAACTAGCGTCGCCGACGCGGGAATAATAATGTCACTGATAAAATACCAAACACTAGAGCGTGGAGTAACCGTACTTCATTCAAGGCATTACCGTCTGGCGAAGGTATTCGCCAAGAGAGAGAAAGCTACAGGACGAAGAGGACGAGGAGGACGAATGGGAGTGACAAGGAAAATGGGTGGAGCAGACGGTGCAGACGGAAAAAGAGGTTCGATCGGAGAAAGAAGAAAGGAGAGAGAAAGATACGAGAAGAAAGGACAAGACAGAGAAGGAGATCTTTCAGAGTAGAACAAAATGATTCCAGCGTGGTCGGAGGAATTTATAACTTTTCCACTTTTGCCGATACCGAGTCGCTCTTGGTTGCTTGGGTTATCGCCACGAAGTTGCACTTGTTTTCCTACATTTATCGGGTGTAAAGATCGAAAATGTCTTGCGTCGTTGGCAATCTCACGACTCGTCGAATATTTGCCGGTTACCGAGCCTCGTGTCTAAACACGAGTCGGAAGGCGACACAGAGTTAAAACAAAACGCGAAAAAAGCACACAGCGAGCCTCCGCCTGTGCCACGAACGACTTTCCTTCAAATCGCCAGGACGTTTTATGTGCCGACGCTTGACATTTACAGTGAAATCTCGGCCGTAGCCGGTCGCCTACCATTTGCCTCAATGACATCTCGGGGATCTACGGTTTCTGCCGTCGCCAGAACCTGTTTCGAACCCGTGTTCCTGCTTTGGCCCGCTACGAATCCGCGAGCGACCGTGTCCGTCCGCGAATCGCCGCTCCACCGCCTCTATCCAACGTCGGTGTCCACGTAGCTCGGAGAAGCTTGCTCTCTTGCTTCTTACCTCTCTCGCGATTTAATCGGTCCTGTCGTGTTTTCAACGGTTACATTTCGAGGCACTTCTCGGACCGATAGCGGCGCGAGGACATTCTTCTAGACACCACGGCAACGGTATCTGGCGCCTTCTATCGCGATGAAAGTTTGTCGACTTTGATTACGATTTTAGTAAAATTTGAATTTTCTCTGTGTCATGAAACGACGATTACGTTTAATTCGTACTAACGTGTAACAGTTGATTTATAGTTCATACATCAATATATGATAGTGGATAGCGGATGGTTATTAATATATGGCAGGTTGAAAAATTTGTGATTTAACAGTGGAAGTACAGTAAAGTTTTTCATATTCGAATCAGATCGAAACAGATAAAAATGATAGTGGAATTTTTACATAATGCAACGATCACTTTTCTAATAACGAATTTCGCGTATTCAAACAGAGTCCAGGGAAATCGTTAATTTGTTTCAATATTTATGAATCCTCTGTATCCTCGGCTGGGATTTAAATTACTGTTATTTTTTAACGTAGTTCCCTTTGATTTTGATGAACTTTATTTGAGCAATGGTTCAATATTTTTACGTTATCTAGGAAACTGGCTTCTCGAATTTTTTCAGAATAGCTTTGTTTACCATAGATATCAGTTGATTATGCGATGAAAATCGCTGACCGCCAGAAAACTTTGAGCAGCGTTTAAAACCGCACGGTATTTTCTGCCGTTTGGCTGGCACGCGAGCGTGACTCAATGCGTTTCATTGCGCCACTAAAACAGAAGCTGCGTGCGCGTCGTGCATTTTAATTCGCCGAGATTAATATGTGAACCACTCGACTTCCTGCCTATAGACAGATCGTAATGCGCTGTAAACCGGAAACGATGCTGAGGATAATTGCACAGGTAAAACGAGAAGGATACAGTTTCGCGGTATTGCCGACGATCGGCTTAACACACATTTATAACATTACGATCTTCTGTTACGTGTATGGTACTTAAAGGCTTAGCGGAAAGATCGATGGTTTAATGCGGCAACAAGTTTGTTGTATTACCAAGGTTGAACTTTTTGGATCTCCTTTTTCGGATCTTTAGATGCCCGAAGTTCCAGATCTTTGATTTCTTTCACTTTGTGGCCTTTTGAAACTTCAGATTACGATGCTTTGGATCTTTTTATCTCCGCTCTTTTATCTTTTTATCTTTTGGTAGTCAGCCAATGTTATTCAAATATTTTTAAACTTAGACCATTTAAATCATTGCCGTGAATCGTTGGAACATCGTACGATTCGCAAAAGATCACAAAGAATAATAATCAATGGAGAACGTATCACAACCGTATTTTTCCTCGACACGCGTATAGATCTCTTATTCGGACTGTTTGTTCTTGGAGTTCCTCCGCAGAAGCCTTTCCACGGATTCTGTAAACACTGCCATGGAACGTCAACAAATTTTCCTCGCCTTGTGATATCGGTCCATGCAGATCGTTTGCTTGCCGTTGAAAAATTTGGGAGGCGATGGCGACAGCTGAACAAACACGAGCGCCCTATTAATCGACCATACCTCGACAGAGAAACGCGAACGGCGAGCCGCTTTCAAATATTTGAGGAATCTGTTGCGATACGACTGACTCCGGTAAATAATACATTATGCGCGATAATTAAACACTGTTTGAAAAACACGTAAAAAATGGGGCGCGGTGCTCCACTATTCCCCATATTATGCCTATCAACTTCTTTATCCAACGTTATTAGTCAATCGCGAACCGTCAAAGTCAAAGAACCTATAGACGTCACAAAATTATTTGTACTCACCTAACGATACAATTATCATTTACACTTTGACTACCACCTTAGTCATATGACCGGCCACGGTTTCTCCTGTGATGCCATGGTGGTCATTGGTGACCGGAGCCCTTGAACTTCTTACAATTGTAAAAATTGAATGAAAATTGACAGTTAGGACATTTTGAATATAACCGACAAATAGAAGATACTTTGAAATAAAAAGTGCCCCATTGAACAATTAAACATTTTTATTAGAACATCAATAAAAAAAAATGAGAACAAATCTTGCATCTAACGGTGCACTGTGTTTGCATCCATATCTTTGAAGGGTAATCTACGAATATTATTATAAACACAGCTTAGAAAAAAATCGTAAATGCTGCTTTATAATCATATAATTGAAGTTAGAAGTGTGAACATACCTTGCTATTATATATAGAATGAGCAAATACTGTTTACTAATATCTTCTACACGTTTCAACAATATATTCTGGACATTTTGCTCACGACGAAATTTCGAATGCGAATGGTTTGTTGAAAAAAACGAAGCCTTGTTATAATATGTCGCTATCAACTGTTACCAAGGCGCCATGGTCGTTACCCGTGACCACCAATAAGATAAACGGTCTATCGAGAAAGAATGTTGTCTTACATCATCAATTTATTATTATTTTGCCATTATATGCTTTGAATAACAAAAATACTCCCGTGGTGTCCTGAGCGAAACATGTGATTTCGGCGTGGCAGTCAAAGTGTTAACATTTCCATATCCGGTGGCAGGAACGTATTATCAAGCCAAATGCTAGTCCAGTGAGGTCACGTTGGTGTCACGCGCAAGTTGACCCTTTACGCAAAGTTTACGAACTTAAAATTTTCTACCAAAAAGACGCCGGCTATTGGTTAAAGTTACTAGACAATTCATGCTGACAGCACAATGTAAATGTATTTTTAAGGCAGTTTGAAAAAATTAAAACATTTAACTCGCCAAAAGCCTTGGTATAAAATTACGTTAAAAAAGATTTTAATTTTTTCTACGTCAATTCAATATACAGAGCAATATTCAATTACTAAAGAATTTTGTTAGCGAAATAAATTAGCAAAAAAAAAAAAAAAAATGATATTTACACGATACTTCATCAACCCGCTATGTAACAATGTCCATGAATTAAAATAAAAGAGAATCGAGAAAACCTAGAAACTGCACTCTTACTGTCTGATGCGTATCGATTTAAATTCCCGCGATCACGGTTTCACACAGTTTCCCTTGTTCGCCATATTGGAACACCCGCGCTCGTTTCATTTGCCGTTTAATTGCAACTCTCTCGCCTCCTGTCTCGATCCTACGTCAAAATAGAAACCACCAGGAACACGTGGTGT
Organism: Bombus impatiens; assembly: GCF_000188095.3. Lineage (NCBI taxonomy): Eukaryota > Metazoa > Arthropoda > Insecta > Hymenoptera > Apidae > Bombus > Bombus impatiens. The sequence continues at coordinate 298,850 of NT_176430.1, read as the reverse complement.
ACACTTTTTGCTGTGTGACTGTTTTCACGATGTCGATTGTCATGCGGTGGATTCCAGAAAAAGGGACGTGAAAACAAGACCATATTCGAGTGAAACGACGTATAATTCTGCGGGGAATCTTTTCCAAACTCCTTTAACGCGACTTTACAGGAAATTCCACGTGGAATGCCCCGTAAACGTGGAAAATCTCATTTCTTCGTCTCGACCAAGCCGACGTTATACACGACTATATTACGTACGCGGCCCTGTTTTCTTCTGAAATAGCCAGGCTTGTCGGAAAAAATTAGCATAAACGCCGGGAACGCGTAACGTTGTTATGCCTGTGTAGGACAGTGGGAAAACACTAGTATATATCCTCGTGCCTGTGACTAACGTTCCTGTAACCGTTGTTACGGTAGTCGTATGCTGAAGTTAACGTACTGAAGTTAAATAATAGAAGCCTATTTTTGTTATTCCGATAAAAGTGCAGCTTATCAGATCGTAATTAACTGCAAGGTTATTCGCTCTTAATTAAAATTACAGACACCAGCAGAAGGTTAAAAATCAGTACTTGCTTGCGTGTTTAAATATTAGTAAGTTTTGTTTCAGAAATTTTATAAATATTTTTCTACTTATTAGAATTTATTACTATCGTCAATTATAACTTTTCTTGAATTATAACACGCCTTCGTACTATTTATCTTTCAAACATTCTTTCATTCGCCACTGTATGTATTCACATCTGAGAATTTCATATTCACAGTACGTGCATTCGTTAATGAAAATCTATATTCGAATAATTATAATCAACCTGCGATGATAACATCTTACGCACTATCCAATCATTATATGCGTGGCGATAAATATACATTTGACGCATCCTTTCATACGCGAATTACACTTCAATCGCGTTCGTTACCAACTTGTCGAGATACAGCAACTTCCCTCGCGCTTCTCGTCTAATAATTATTTTAATATTCCTGCCTAGAGCGAGTGTTTTAGCTGCTTCGGTTTCGTTAAACATAGCCGATATCGTTGCCCACGAAGTGCCAAGTGATTTTATCCTCGCCTCTCTAAATGATCTCCCCCTTATTTCCCTACGCATGATCGAACGCCCCTCCCCTCTTCCTTTTCCATCGGTAAATGGTTTATTAAACGCGATGCTGTATTATTATAATAATTATGCAAATATTCCAGTTAGCCTTGCAGGGGAGCTGTAGGGGCTACGGCGAGACCTTGTATTACTATCTGGTTAAGAAAGCTGTCGTCTCCTCTCTTCGTACACTTGCGTCGATAATTAAACTAGCGCGCAAGCTCACGACGCGACGTTGGAAATGGAAATTTATCCGCTCGTCACATTCAGACGCGCTAATTCCTCCTCCGGCTTTTGCCATCGTAACATTAATCACCGGCTGCTAAAACCATTATTTCTACCCTATACACGAGTGTGTACATACAGGTAAACTGCATTTCTTCGCCTTTCGATTTATCAATTATTTTACTATTTCTTCTAGTTGTATCAGTCATGTTAGGATATCACGGATGGCACGTCGTTGGATATTCGGTTGACGTTACTACTCACATTGATTTATACGCCTTGAGAGAATATACGTAGGTTCGGTTCTTAATAAAATCGGAGTAATGAAGAAGCGATTTCAGGGTCAAACTTTAATAATGTAACAAAATAGTGTAGTATCGTGGAAATTAAGATATAAATTTTTTCCGATTACTTACAATTTATTAATAGTGAATTAAATATACAAATATAAATTGGACAGAAAACGATGTTTGTTTAACTGAAACTAAACGCGATACTCTTATCTATATCAAATAACTTTACAGTTATTTGGCAACGCTCGTCACAACAAATCTAACACACACTCTTTCACTCTCTCTATAGCAACTCTAACAACTGACAACTCGATCAATTCTCTCAACTCTACTCTTCGATGTCTCGATCAACTCTGACTCTCGCAACACACTCACTTTTCGACTCGCATACTCTGACCCCTCGGTCGTCCCTCCTTAAAACACGAAACCGTCCTTTTGCTCTAACGTTGTTTGTTGTTTTTCTCATATCTCTGTAAGAACTAGGTGACATTAGTCACATAGGCGCTTTTAAATGTAAACGAACCACAGAAGGACGACGTACACGGTTTTTTCTAATTTCAACCGATCTCTAATTGAAATTATTTTACGATATTACAATAGGATAATTGCTTATGCAGATATCTGCAAATTTTTGTAGGATATACGTGTTAATAATTAGAGCAGGGAAAGCTTCGATAAGATATATACCTCTTCAAGGCTTTCGTCAGAGTCAAAGAAGTGAACGCCAATTTTTTGCGTCGCAGTCGTAAAACGGTTGATCCATCTGGCTTATGACGCAGTACCGAAGAAGGTCAAATTTATGGCGCCTTCGAGTATTTATCACTTTCTCTTCTTGATAATGAGTTTCGTAGCTCTAACAGATACTGGACGTCTTGAATTATTCTAAATAATCGAATCGTTGTGTTCTTCGACGTACGTCTTGCCAAATGAATTTAGAAAATGACACTAACTAACGTGGTAGAAATTATGGAATCGAAGTTCTAAAACCAAAGAGTTCCTTTATTTGAAACGTTCCTGGTAAGTTAAAAAAAGACTTTCTGTAAATTAATTATCCTCGAGTTAATCGATCGGAATTACAACTTTAATTTAAAGACATCACATCGCAACCGTCATTGAGAACAGTAAAAAAGATCGTCGTTTAATTTGCTCAATTAGGTTGTCCGAAAAGTCTCTTTCGTTTCATAAGGTCATAATAGATGAACAACAATTTCTGTTTTATATTATTTTACTGAATTAGGTATGATCCATCCCGTCCTATTTCTATTATTATGTTTGTGCATAATTCAATAAACTAATATAAAACAAAAAACATTGCGCGTCTATTATCTCCTTATACAACGAAAGAAACTTTTCTGACAACCTAATATATAACAACGTATCGCAAGATATTTATATAAGAACGTGGATAATTTTTATTTGCCTTTTAATTCGTACGTGTCTCGATCGTATACTTGCTAACCGCGAGACAATGCCATCCTGCAAACGCCTGCACGATCGTCTCGTGGAGTACGTGTTACCCCTGCCCGATCACAGCGTCATTCCTCGAGCATTTGCGTTCCAATGGCATCGATGGAATCTTCAAACGCGCTCCTAATACACGGATACGTAAAGTGGCCGGCGTTGTTATGGGGTCAAACGAGATACCGTTGCCTCTGTTAACTTAACCCGAGTCTCTTGCGCAAACTGCGGCGTATTTGAACGGCAGCCTCCTGCGCTTTCCTAATAGGATATTTTTTCCATTTCATCTGGGACAGACCGGCGACGCTCGTGGCCAGATTGCTTTCTATCTTGATACAGTCGGCCACTTATCACCGACTTATGCACAGAGGTCGAGCGATCGCACGAAACGAGGCCTGTATGCATCTATGTCTCTTGTGCCTCGTGTAGTTCTTACTTCTAGCGACTATGTATCGCGGGACGACGCGACGTGATGGCTTTGTTCAAATTTCCTTGTGAAATATCTCTAAACAATGCTCGATCGATAGAATAGAGATAGATATGAAACTGCTTGAAAATGTTTTATCGTTTTTGGAGAAAGCGTTAAACATTAACATAAGCGCTGATTGATTGATTTAATTGTTTACTCGCGAACAACTCCATTTCGCAGTGGTTAAAGCAAGCTAATAAACAGGAAAGGCTGAAACACAGATTATTGCGTATCGTATTTTGATAGTGGAAATTATTTCAACGTGAAATATTCATAGCGCTAACAAAAATTTTGCATTTCAGCGAACGAATGCAAAAAATTCACTATCATCGCGGATATTTTATTCTTCATGTATATAAAATTACACTCGCGTAAATATTCGCATTCGTCAGGAAATTTTAAGTGGCGTTTTGCGATCTCACAGATCTATATTTCTAATGACGCAGCACACCTAAGTGTACGATATCATTATTGGGAATATAATTAAGCTTCAAGTAACGCCGCATTAAAATCGCATCAACATTACATACAGAGTTCTCTTATATTAGACCGAAGTATTTTTCGGTTCTCGTTTCACGGTTTTTCAAGGGAAAGAATATTTCGGAAGTTTTGACGCAGTAAAAAAACACGACTAAAATTATTCTCGGCCTAGTAACGCAGCGAAGCGGCTAATCTCCTTCACGAACGGTATCACAGCGTTTCCATGAAAATGAAAACGTCTTGTAGATGCAGCGACTCGTTTGCAAGTTTCCTTAATTAAATCGAGGTAAATGGACCAGCGTCGATGTGTTGGCAGCTGTTCGAAACCGCAGAAGAAGGTTCCGGTACGCTGATGTCGACAGTGTAATACGTATACACCATTATTCAAAAGTAGAGTCTCAAAAGTCTGAAAATCAAATAAGGCACAGTAGGAAACTTTCACGCGGAGAATGGGATACTGCTTCCGTAGGGAGAATCCTATTTTCCATTACGATTATCACCACGTTCAACGGACATTTGTCAAACGTCAAACTGGCACGGTTTCAGCGTTAGCAAAGCGACAAGAAGCGAACGCTAAGAGGAGAGGCTCGATCAATTAACAATGAAAAGGAGCGCGGCGAGTGGAAAGGCGCGCGAGCCTCGTGCGAACGCGCGCGGATTTCACAATAACTTGTCAACGTAAGCGAGCGTATTAGACGCAGAGTTCTGAATCGATCGTCGTATCTTGCGCAACCGACGGATTGTTTGATACACGCAATGTGTGTGCATAGATCCGGTCAGCACACGTTGCGTTCATTCGATCGGAGTGCGTTGACTTGGCCCCAGGCTCGTGTCTCCACGCTCGAGCGAGCTTCCCACCTCGTTTCTCGCTTTTTCTGCGCGTTCAGTTTTCGGCCGTGCTTTCAATCGCCTCGTGAATTTCCTTGCATCTCGAGTACACCAAAATTCCATTTATCTGATTTCGTCGAGCCCGTAAAGGGAGAACTCGCAAATGGTGAATTTTTTGAGATTTAATTCAAGGGCAGTGTCGGCAATTACACCGCGGAGATAACACTGTGCGCGTACGATTTATTATCAGAGGTCGATGGTGCTCCGGTGTAATGGAACAGACGACTGTATTTGTATACGTTGGTATAGCTACAGCGATTGTGCTGAACTTTCGAATGACGGTGGGAATTTTCGTTGACGTAGCGATTTTTGACACGTGGGAATTTTACGCGCCAAGATAACGACTGATGGATGTGCAGATGTGTACGGGTGATAGGGTGGTTCGTGAGACGCCAGTCTATTCATTATATTTCCTACCACGCTTTGGTTTTTACTTTTGCTTGGTGAAGTTTGTACGTTAAGGATAGAGCATCGAATGGCAGACTGAATTCGTGATTTATTAGTTATGTATTCACATTGCACGCTTTTATTCCTGAGCAGAATTTTCTACCTGTACTATCAAGATATTTTGTAGCACAACTTTTTCCTTGGAGATTTTACATGCAAAAGTGCCAATTCATTTCGACCGAGAAAGAATATGAAGCTTAACAAATTATGTTAGCTGCGTTTGTCTTATACGATAAGCAAGCAATTCGTAAAAATATTTTAATATTGAGATAATATAATAGGAAAATTACAATATTATAATGATATTAATAAGTAAAGCAATTCATGAATGAGATGAAAAGTATCTATAATTTTGTTAATTATCTTTCGACGAAAGTAACATTGTGCTTATAATTCTAAACGTTCAATCATCCATCGATTGTGGGAACGTGCGAGTTAGGAAACAGAAGAATTCCCGTGAAATGTGTTACCTCTTCTAAACGTTTCTCTAAAATCTCTAAAAATACCGTCTACGTATATATTTTGAGGAAGTTTGCACAAAGCGAATATGACGTAAACGTTAGTTTCTTCGAAAGACATTTAAACTCGTTTCCACCGGAACAAGTATGCGTAGAAACAACAAAACACCGTTTTACAAACGACTAACCCGTTTCATTCTAGAAATGAAACGGACTCGTATGCAAATTCAACGCGATTGAATATTCTCTGTGCACGCACACGTACAGAAAATCAAAAAAAGAAGAAGCCGAACGTTGCAATCGCCGTGTTAAACAGGTAATTAATTGTTGTTAATAACGTGACCAGTTGCATAGTGGATGCACACAGCGCCCGTTAGACGCGATAAAGAGTATAAATCAAACGTTGCATTCCGGTGTTGCGATTTCTTGTCCATTTTTTTAGGATTAACCGTGAACTCAGTGCCACGAGTTCGGTTGAAAGCGGCGGACATTTACGTAATATACGACTCGGGTTGCTGTAACAGTTCTACTGAATAATCGAGTAACAGTGTCGCTGTTACGTCTGACGGAATTAATGAGTCCTTGATACCATGACGATTTCGTGGGAAGAGAATCTTACACGGTTCATAGAACGTGTAACTTGCTGCGATCTTAGCTTTGATTTTTTATTGAGAAAATATATATTGCACTTGTCAAGAAGAATACCTGTTCGCTCCTTAATTCTGCTCTTACTATAAAAACATATCCAATATCAGGGGTAAATACTTAATCGCACATTGTTTTTCCTGGTATGTGAACTTCTCAGTGGTTACATCGATCAATTCCATGTTGTACGAAGTTTCCAAATTCGTTATCTAGATATATAAATAATATTAAATATTTAAAAAATAAAGAATGTATTTTCATGGATTCATTTACCATAAGGAAGTAGCATAGATAGCTGCAAATTCCATCTGCTCTCTTCTACGTCTTACAAATAACTTTTACAAATTCCTAGATCGTTGTTCTGCATAAACACAAGATTTCGCTCGATTACTTTTCTCCTTTGATAATTTAGATCTCAATCGATCGGTCGCATCAATTATCATTCTTTGTTCTAATACTTACGAATAGTGGATATATCATAATTTGCCTTAATCCTCCTGCAGTCCTCGACAAACAGAAGGATTTTTAATGTTCTAAGAAAACACCTAACGAAACTTCTAATGGCCCGAAACTGAGCCAAGAAACATAGCAGGGTCGGATTAGTTCGTAGCGAATCTTAACGGTTCCTAAACGTTTCTAACGATTTCTTAACAACGACCTCGAGTATATAATTCCGCGTTAGTGCCGATGTCAAGCGATTCTCAATCATCCTCGATGCCTTCTCGACCGAACCGTTCGGTGAG
>NT_176430.1:274323-291276 GCF_000188095.3 Bombus impatiens | reverse complement strand
TGAGGACGGTTCGGCGAGATCGGTACAACAATAATGACGTCCGTGGCAGGCGGTCATTAGCTGCGATCGTTGTAACGATTTCCACGCTTTCGTTAATTTTCGAGCAGAGCCGAGCGGCAACGGGTAAAAAAACGTTAGGCGATCGCTCCAGCGAGAAAGTCCATCGGATACGAGGAAAGAAGTTGTGACGGAAAGACGAGCAGGTCAAGTTCTCTGCGTGCGTTGGCTCGAAACCAGACCGGCTGAATCACGACACACCATTTATGGATGATGCGCGGATTGGCGTTTAAAATTAATATCGGCCGTCGCTCGAACGTCACAACAATTTCGCCCGTAAGAAGAAAGTCGAGCGGTCGTTGCGCGACGCCCAGGATCCTCTCTGCGATTAGTAACGCTGTAATTAGTCCGCGGGCCATGCCTAACGAATAAGAGCGAGATCTCGTCGGTTTTCTCGCAAAAGTCCTACCTTTTCCTCTGGAAAGTTTCCAGAAACGAGTAGACGAGGAAATGTTTAAATTGAAATTTTGTTCAAATCGATAGAAACGTACACGAAACGTCGAAACACAGTGCAACGTATCGACTATAAAAAAAAAGAGCTACCTGAATTCCTTCTCAAAACGGAAATTTATGCCCCTAAAAGACATTCTGATAGAATGTATGAATAATCGAAAGAATTATGGGAGGCTAGAGTGCAGAAATTATCGGATTCCAATTATTATTGGCAATGTGTACTTCTAAATTGGCATGAAATTATCGAATGATCTAATACCTATTTACATGTATGGGTATTGTAGAAGTAATTACTTGAAGAAAAACTCTACATCTTTATTTATGTACATCCGTGACCTGGAGACCGCTATTACGCAAAAAATAGAATTTAGTGAAACAAAAATATTCTAAATAATGAGGGACCCATATTATTGTGCCCTTGAATATAAATTATGTTTTGGGTTATAAGATCTAGGAACAAAGGAACTAATAAATAGATTTCTATTTATGTTCCTTGTAGCCTTTAGCTAGAGCTATAACTTACTTTTGGTAATCCTTTGCTATAAATATATGAACGTGCTCTCTATCGATTCTATTGTATTGTAATACCATGGAAGCAAAGACCCAGATCAGAATACACATATACGTTATACTTATAGTTCTATTCTTAATTATAGTTATACCTTTATTGATTCTTTTATTCACTCTTTAGGTTCAATATGAACAGGTATGAACATTGAAATTTTTTCATTTACATTCTTCTCACACAATTCGAAGTTACTTTCCTATTGATTTACGACCAACTTACAGAATAAAGAACATTCTTCATACTTTTTCCAGCGATGCAAGATAGTAACTGTAGAAAATGGAAAATGAGGATAGAGTGGCAACTAAACAGCAATACGCGGCAAGAAGAATCGTTCCCAAAAAGGCGGGTGACCGTTAAGGTCCGCGACCTCTGGAATGAACCTTCGACTGGAATCATGGATATTCGTACGGAGCTTTTGTGACAGTACCGCCGCCAGTATTCGTGACTGTTTTAACGACACCTTAACCAGAGGACAAAAAGGTAGGCCTTGGTTTAAATAACAGTTATTAAGACGCGCATTAACCGTTCTCCAGAACTGTAAACTTACTTAACAGCTTTATCGATTATCTTTCGCATTTCATTTCGTATCTATCGCTCTCGAATCCACTGTTTTTACAGTTGTCCAACAAGCGTACAACGAATCGCATTCAACACTATCCACACGCCACACGCAAAGTTCAAAGAAACTCGCAACATCATGTACCACTTCAAAGTAATGTGTTAAAAGCGGCAAAAAGCGTTCGAACCGTTAAGCGAAAAATGGTACAGCACGAGTTCTACGTTTTATAAATGACATAGTTATTCTATTTTTTTATTATCATATTCCTCGTATAGACGATCATACATAAGTATTTAGGCACTTGCAAATTAATATCTAGCAAAAAAATATAGTAACTGTATTATATAGCAATTAAGTTAAAAAAATATATAGAATGTATAGTAATAAGCAAATGTACATAAAATGTCCGAACTAGAGTAGTCTCTATGATATCGAATAAAAAAAATCATTTTTTCTCTAGGATACTATCTGTTCAGTTACATTCAGTAAAAACACAGATGACAAGAATATTAATTTTTTGACCGAATTGCACCAAGTCTTCGAATGCTTATGGACAATAGCGCACGTGCAATTAACATGTCGTTTTGATCGATTCGTTGGGAAGATGATTCGGTCTAACGATGCTTTTAAAACGCGATTTAGCGTAACGGATATGCTAGCTGGGAACTGGTTTTCATTTTTCGCAGGAATTGCTATTGATGCGAATTAGAGGCCGTTATCGACGGTGGACGGTGAAGTGTAACGAAACAGTGTGAAAAAACGGACGCGTAGCGGTCGATCAGCTAATTGGCTGGCCTCGAGCGTAAGAACGCTGCCGATATTTACGCAAACGATTCCATTTTTGGCGATCGATTATTATCAACGGCCGCGTATAAATCGCGAAACGTCGCGTTCGGTTACTCTCGTCATACTTTAACGTCCGCTTAGGAAACTTTCGACTCGTTGTGTCCATACGCCAACAACGTTACCGAGGTGTCAATTCGCTGGAAAATGAAAGAATCACTCAACGACATCGAGCGTTACTGGTGGTTTCTTTTTCGGTTCTACGCCTGGCCGTATTAAAGCAGAGAGAAAGAGAGAGAGAGAGAGAGAAAAGAGAGAGGGAGAGCGAGAGATAGAGAAACCGGTCGAAAAGGTTCCAGCCTTAAATTATCCGGCTTATTGCCTGGAATTTGTTAGTCGTCGTTTTTACCCATTATCTTTCTGTCCGTTGCACGCATGGGCACGATCGATCCGTGGTTGCGTTCGTGGCAGATAACGAATAAATTATGTAGCGAATGGACCAGAGCGGAAACATTTTTCTCCGATTTCCATTCGAGACATGTAAGCGATCATTGTCGTTGAAAACATCGTGCTATTTCTGTTACGAGCGCCCCGCTATGCAGTGGTAAACTTACACACGAGGCAGTTTTTAAATCGACCAAGATTATTGGTCTATAATTAACTTCGCAAGCATCGGTTTCGAAAAACGAGGCAACCTATGTACGAACCAGTTTTGTCTCTATTATCGTCACGGTTAACGTGCAGAGAAAAGCAGCAGCAGCTATGGGCGCTACTAAACTCATAGACAAATGTTATACCAAGTTATCCCGCTGGTAGACGTTTCGCACATTTTAAGTCAACACGTTATCCCAGTCGTAACTATCCCTAACTTGAAAAAGAAACGGAGAAATGAAGGAAAACAACAGCGTCACCTTTTTACGAGAAACCACACCACTACTTAAGATTCATAATCTTCGCTTTCTTTGAATGGCCGCGCGTTGCGGACAAACAAGAGGCCGCCTGCCTACAAACAGGCACGAACCTATGAACAAATCTATTCTGGCAGTCGTTGTTTTCAAAAGCGGACAGCCTGCTTCCGTTTTTTCTTTCCCCTCATTCACGCGTTTTTCATCCGTTCTATTTTGACCAATGACAAAACGGCTGAGCGAGCAGAATCGCTCGTTCTTTTGCATTCCATGAACGAAGCGCCAGCGTCGCTTTACGTCGACCTTCGATGGCTCCTAGTAAGGTTGTAAGGCGAAAGATAGGCGGAAGGAAAGTAGAGGGAGACCGTAGGTGATCTTACCTCAGCGAGGTGCCATCGGTGAACAATGGGGAACAAGTGTTTTCTTCTACGTTTCACGTGTACCTAGGCTGTAATGTCATGCTATGTTGTGTTTCGCTATCTTTTAACTCGTTCCACCGTACAGCTGGAAAAGAAACGGCGCACGAGTATCGTTGACAATGAGATTTAAGTCCAAGTAATAGGTATGTCGCGAGCAGAGCTCGATTTTCGTATGCTAGTCGTGCATCTAGTAGTGCAAGGTAGCTCGTGTTTTAATTGTAACGACTTGAGCCGGAAATACAAAGGAAAGTTAAACTAAGTTAGACTATGTTGTGCTAAGTTTCAAGATATTCGCTGTGATATGTATACGTAATATATATATATGTATGTGTAATACATATAACATGTATATGTATATGTAATGTAGAGCGAACCGTTTTCACTAAAAGGTAAACCGTAGCACAGTTTAATAGTCTCTCGTGCGAATCGGTCACGTGCCATGTTGAATCTCTATGAAAGTGTTCGTAGAGAATAAAACGCAGACGAAAATGGAGCGTTTGAAGAGAGTTTAAAGAAAAACGATAATTTAGTATGTGCGGCACAAGGTTAATACGAGTACAAGTGTTAATATTATAAGGTTAATAGCCACTTTCACGCGTTAGAGACTGACTGTTCGTCTGACGGAAGTTATATACCACTTTGTCAATGTTCTTTCATTTCCCAGCTTGCATTGCATCGTAGGATTTTTAACAAATGTTGAAAAAACGTCTGGCATTCAGATCGATTCGTAAAAGCGTTTATGCAACATTATTGTAGAAATACGATCCATTTCCGGTCGAGATATTAATTTTATACGAGACTTCTGTAATTGCTATGCCACCGGTGATCGTTTTCTCGTGCGATTATAAAAGCTGGAATTTTCGTGGCGTGGCTGTTATTTTGTTCCGTGATTACCGTCGTTTGACATCCTGGTTCTTTGCCCGTACAGACAAGTTGAGTTACGTAACAGGATTTTCTACCTAGAAGGAAGACGACGAAGATTCTCGAATTTATGCTTCTTCACGGATTTGATAGTGGACGATGGATCGAGATAATTAACGTGATACGATCACGAGTCCATGGTTCGAAGCACCCAGAAAATTGCTGACGCGACCGTCGTGAAACGTAATTGCTTCGTGTATGTAGGATGAATACTGCGCGAATTTTGCAAAAAGATTAACTATAGCGTCATCAAGCTATCGACATTTGTTCTTTTTCTATGTCGTGCTCTTGACACGATTTCCATGTGTTTGCATATGGATCGAGCAACAGAGTAGCTCGAGTTGTTGAAAAACAGAATGAAAAGGCGCTCATGGTATCATATGCATATATAGGTAAATTTAGATCAATGCGTCATCCATGATACGAACATTAATAATTGTGACACACAGAAGATAAATTGATCAGCTTTTGGAAAGTTTGTTAATTTTAATATCAGGATACTTGATTGGTAGACCGTGGCTGTTCATGCAAATTCAGATTTTTGTGCATTTATTGGGTCAGTGCAAAGGTTCGTGTCCGATTCTAATGGATGTCACTAAATTATTTCTCTGCAAATCACATCTGCTGTTGCATGTACAAACTTCATAGCAAAATTCAATTGTTACTTCAACTTCCAGCAGACATCTGTGTTCTGACAGTTTCTATATTGTGGAAAAGATTTCGAAAATGAACAGAGAAAGGGTTCATTTGCGTCATGTCATTCTTTAAGAATGGGAACTGATGTAATGAGTGGGAACTGCTGTAAGACACATTCAGGACGTTTACCAAGACTGTGCACCTGCTAGCTCTTCGTACAATAAAAAAAGTTTCTCTGAAACTTCTTCAGTTGAAATTCGATGATCATTTTGCAACGAATTAAACGTAACGTCGTCATCTATAAAAGAAGATCGGACAGAGCGTGGCTCGTCATCTAATTGGAAATTGCCCGAATTTTGCAAACCATTCTTCCTCACGAAGAACTGGTGCATCATCTTGGTAAATGTCCTGAATGTTTTTTACAGCAGTTTCCACTGTTACATCTTCCCGGAACTTTTTCATCCGCTATGAAGTTTGTACATGTAACAACAAACGTGGCTTGTAGACAAATAATTTAGCGACATTCATTGAAATCGGGCATGAACTTTTGCACTGATCCAATAATTAAAAAACTAGGACTTGAGTAGGCAATTTTTTTTACTAATTAAATATTATAAAGAGTACTACAGTTTGCCTATTTTTATATGTGTTTGTGTATTACATTAGTCCTGTGCATTGTCGCATCTTCAAATTTCCCACAGATGTATAAAAATACGCAGTGTAATAATCAGTGTTTCGAATGTTCCGTAGTGTTTTTTAAATTCATCTAAAAGTGAAAAACCATGATAAACTATAATCAAAATTTTAGTAGTAACACGAAAGTATAGCGTCATCATTTTCTCAGTAAAACACAAAGTCTCTATTAAACAATTAGATACATATCGAATTAAAACATCGGGTTAAAAGTGATTCGAGTACAGTACGTCCTTGATTAGAATGGAATGGCTTCCTGTTTCGGTTTCTCAAGGCTTCTGAAGCAATTACCCTGTTTGTTTGGAAAGTATGTTTTCAGGAAGATATTCGATCGTGGAGCTACTTGTGAAATTCTGGGAAACGCGAGTACTTTCTAATCAGATGTACATTGTTCCAAAAGTATTGAAAGATCACTTTTACAAACAAATCATCGCGTACCACTTACAGTATGGTTGTTCCATCGTTTCCACAAAAGCAATGCACCGATCGTCATGGCATGTAAGACCTTGAATCTACCAGGATACAGGAATGGAACACAAAGGAGTAGACGACGCGTGACGATAAGCCACGCGTGTACTTAACAAATCAGGAGCTCCATAAATGGAAACCAAATGTACGAATATACGGCGATGAAACGAAGGAAACAAAAGCTGAAACTCACTGTCGAAAACGTAGCCGATTTAACCAACGTATACCATCTATATCTATAAGAAAGTTGCTTCATTATGCAAAGATTTCTCTTAATTATAGACCGCGATAATTTGTAGAAGGCTAATTGGACGTTACGAACATCCAAATATCACGAAACGCAAAGAATTATGTTTTACATGCGAAGAACTTTTTATCGATGCACGATTTATTCATTTAACGTCCAAAGCCATAAATCGTTATCTGAAAATTGTGAAACTGATATATTGATTTTTAACTTAATGATACCGTGATTAGAACTCCAACTATAAATTATTCGCCACTTTCATAGAAAAAAACCTGAATACAATCAACTATCAGAATTAGTTTATTAACAGAAAAATTCATTTCTCATAAATATTAAGTATACAATTATTTTATAAAGCATAATAAAATACTTCAAGACAACGCAAGAAAAAAGTATCGACTATTAATTTCCAAAAAAATACTTGAGCTTTTTCATCTTAAACATCTAAACTTTGTTTCATTGAAATAGAAGAACCTTGCCGGAACACATCAAAATATTAATCGTCGACAGAGATTAATGCATTTTTGGAAGAAACGTTTGCAACAATACGACATTTGAAGCTAAAGTGGTAGAGTAAATCTTAAGTATCATTGAAACACCTATAATTGTTTAACGAGCGTATATCTGCTCTCGACCGGGGCCCCTTTTCTCGATGTGATTAGCTCACAGTTTCTCTTTCCGGTCGACCCCTTTCCCGTCGATTTCCTGCAGCACCTGCGTCTGTCCATGCCAAATAAGCCGAATAAGGTCGTCGTGTATACCCATCTGCGTAGCGGACTCTCCGCGTGAGCATTTCCAAACGGGAAAAATGAACTCCAGCGTGAGCGCCTTCTTCGCCAAACGATCGAATGCAATTTCGCTTCGACAGCAGGATCTATCGAAGCTTTCGAGGGAATCCGAGAAATTGCTTCCCCCTTTGCCTTGTCCATTTTTCCAATATATGTACATTGAAACAATCGTTAAACGATATCGCTGATTTGATAGAAAATGTGATATACTTTAAAAATCAGCAGGTGATTTTAGGGTCATTTTGGTTCAGTTAGGCTTTAATGTCTTAAAATTCAATTTTCTACTCTGCACACGATAATTGGATTTCATTTTCAATAGAAATTTATTGATTTTACTCCGCTGGCTATTATTTTTCATTCGTGTAATGAAACATGTTTAGGTAAATTAAATCAACAGATAAATTAAATCGTCAAAAATCGTTGCTGAAACTAAGCGAAATTTTTTGTAAAAGTTTATGCAAAGAAACTTGTACCGTTAGTTTTGCATAGGTTTATTTCTCATAGATATATTTCTCATATTCTAAATGATATAAACCATCGTTCAGAAGTATTTTCACACTTCTGTGACGTTATATAATATTCGTATCTTCTACATTAGGTATTCTGTTGTCATATATGTTACAAACATTCCTATAAATCAGATCCAAACTTTGTGCTATTAGTTTGTCTCAAATTCTTTTAACGTGCTATAGATCGAAAAAATTGTATGATCGACGAATTAGTTATCGAATGGTTATCACAATATTATATTTACTGTGTATATTTTGAATTATTCGTTTACACAAATATAAAATTTCACCTAATTATTCCTCCGACGGTCTAATCATCAGATGAGTTATCACGTAGTATACAGAATTTACAGGCGTTCTAATACTTCTGAATGAGAATGTACATACAGCTAGATCAGAATACTCTGCCACAATCGTCAGTATCGTATGTCCTATTATCGTTCTCTGTAAAATCACCTCGGCAATAGGCCGTTTTTCTATCAGCCTCGAGCGAAGCACTCCTCTGCAGGAGTAGCCCTGGCAGGAGGCGTTGGTCTTCCGATCAGATTTTCCTGTTCATGCAGGAAAGCTCGATGTAAGCGGTTCCACAACATATTGCACGTTCATCAGCCACTTTCTAAAGTGCACGCGGATGAAGTGGCGCTAATGAAGCTATCTCGCCGAACGAGCGGTCGATGTAAAAGTTAGTTAAACTCGCTCTTACGTCGAGTGAAGCCATGTTAATTAAGAGACGAGGTCACCTACATTGACAGTGAGACGCCCGTGCCGGAGAAATGTCGGGCAGACGTTTGCTTTCCGCTTCCCGGCCGGTGTGGACTCGACCTCGCTGCATCTCTTCGTGCCTCCATGTCCCTTTTCTTCTTCCAACAGGGATTCTTGACGTTTTGCTGGTGCCAGAGAAGTTTGCACGAGTAAATGTCCGTCACTGTTTTCTACCGACGATGCGGAAACAAGAGGAGAACTTTCTAATTTGAATTTCATCGCGCAGCGTCGGGGATCAAACTATTTATATTATTATATTCATACATTCCAATGTTCAGACGTTTATACGTCCATTTATTTCCACCTTGTAAGTTTTACATGGAAACTGTTGCAACAAATCGAATAAACGATCGCCTCTTCCATTTTATTTTCCATAATGAGAGCTCTGTAAGGTTCTTTGCGTTATAAATTTTATGAAATCTGGAAATGGTACCTTTAGAGATGGAATACGTTGGCATCTCTTCTTTTTGCACGTTGAGACGTTTTCATATTTCTAGAGTTTACGATTTTTTCTTACACGCAGGGTGAATACGCGTTTGCTTTACTTTTGCCACGTCAAGATTTTTCTATGACTTCTCTAGGCTTACTTGAAAAGCTTGCGAAATCGGTTAAACTTGTCCTATGTTTCTTATATCAAGACCTTTCTGTAGTTTGATAGTTTGTAAACTTTGACTGAAAAACGTTTAGAAGTTGGATAAACTGTCGTAGCATGTCGATATTAATCGTAACTTGTACGTTCGTGACTTCACATCTGCAATCTTCGCCTATCGAGAATTAAAGTTCCCTCTTACGCAACGGCCTGTCGGATATAAATTTATATGGAGCAGCCGTCTGTTACATATGTATCTACTTTTTTCTCTCTATGCCGTGGAACGCATCTTTCTGCCGCAGTAAATATAAATCAAATGTATCGCGGGATTTTACAACACACCTCGGTCCGAGTTCGATCCAAGGCACGTTTAATAATTGTCCAGAGAATTGCTTCATCTCGAATTCGATCGAGTAAATAAATAAATTTTTCGTACGATGGCGCGATTCCACTATCGCAAACGAGAGTCGAGCGATATTTTATCGTTCAGTTACGCCGGATATATTAGCCAGAACGATCATTACGTTTTTGGTACGATACAGTGAAACGCGGCACAGAGGTCCCATTTTCAAAATGCGATTACGAAAATCGCGTGTTCGCATAAAAGTGAGAGTTCGAGTAGTGATATAATCCGACCTTATCGTTTCGTCGTTCCGTCGTTACGAGAAGTCGTTACGTTTACATTGTGAAAAAAAAAAAAGAGAAAAAGAGGAGACATAAAAGGAACACCTAAGATTACGTGTTTCCTGGCCAACGCAGTGCTCGCGAGTTACGTCTTAATTACGCGCGAGAGAGTTTCGTTGTTAATCGCCGAGGGACCAGCGACAGACGAATGTGTATTTTATCGTCAGAGGGCATCGCACTCCGGCGACAGGAACCTCTTCTGGCTATCCTGCGTGACCTGGGGCTGAGTCGCGCGGTTTCCTCTCGTCTGTCTTCTTCGTTCGTTCTGTATTGTTAGAGGAATCACGTATTTTCATGGTGAAGAAACTCGTTGTGTTATGTCACGCTGAATATTCCTAAAGGCGCATTTAGATCAAGCAAGCGAATGCTCGTTCTTCCCTCATTTTAGTAAAATTGAAGTGTAAACGAACATTCTTTCGACTTTTGACGATTTCTTGCCGAACCGAAAATCGAATGCTCTAAGAATTCTCTGAAAATAATGCAAGAAGGTTCGATTATTGTAAAAGGTAATGAGTTTGCGAACAGATGATCCATTTAAGCGAAAGGGGCACAAGTTTACAATAAACCTCGTCTCTTTTTTTTTTTTTTTCTTAATGTGAAACTTATATTTGCCCGATAAATAAGATATAGATACAAGGGCCACCTTTTTACCGCTGCAAACTCTGTAACTACAAAATTCATGAAGATAAGTAATATATATCTTCTAAGACATTGAGTTATTAGGTAGTCATGAACCTGAATTGAATGGAACCTAGAACTTTATAAAAGGTGCCACGTGACCAATTTATCTTCTAAGAAGTCCATATTACTCAGACACCCGACAGTGCTATCGACTCGCTCAAAGATTCTCATGGAAACTCCAAGTTGCAAGTGCGCTTTCATAAACATCTCATGGAACGAAGCTGAGACAAAAGCAACGAATATTCCCACAGTCAAACCAGTCTACCAGCAGTCGCGTCTCGATCGTTCTCTACCGAAAGCAGGCAAGTTCGGTTTGAACGGATAGTTGGAAGGTTTGCCAAGCATTCGCTCGTTCTTCCCACCCAGGCTAGGGTCCCTAGGCCGATCTAACGGACGTCGTTGGCACGGTGACAGTGTAGCCGACGGTGAACACACGGGTCACGCCTGCAAGGGCCACGGGATAATGTCAAACGGCCGTAAATTACGGCCGAGGCGAATCCTCGCCGCTACATAACGTGGGAGTCAGAACGTAAGTCAGGACATAATCGTGTGAGGGATAACTTGCGCGGACTTTCCCCTCGTTTATTATTTTCTCAGTTAAACGGGCCGTGCTCCGCGAACCGCCGCTGTCACCTGGACGAAAGGTCGACGCTTCTACCTTTATCGATTGGTTGATATCGTTAGCGCGCGATCTTCTGTCATTCTTCGTCGCTTTCGTGATAGTCAGTCGCATATCTTGGTGATTAGCGTTGAATAAAATCGTCGATGATACGTGAATCGTGTATTGTATTTGGAGAGTAAGGAGGAAGAAGGGGAGGATCCACGTCTTGCACTTTTTACGGAGCAGTTTTTAAATTCGATAGGTTGTCAGTTATAGTAACACGAGTCATGTTATGAAAATTCCTGTTATAATTCCGAGAGCCCTGTTATTTCATTTCCTCCACTTGCTTTATAGCTAAAAATATCGCTCGACGAAAGAGAATAATATCGAAACATTGATATTAAATTACATATTAAAATATAATTTCTTCTAATTTCGTGATCATGTCAGTTTAATTCTTTAGGACAGATCGAGAAACTTGAAACGTCAGAGAAAAGCATAGTACGCTATGAAAAAGAACAATAGGAGCCGGAAGAGCCACGAATACATCATCCAGTAAACATCGTAAAAGTTTGAAATCTAAAATTTTCCATAGCGTTTGAGATTTCTGTTCCAAAGTTCGAACATAAAAGTATTAGGTTGTCCGAAAAGTTTCTTTCGTTTTATAAGGAAATAATAGACGTCCAACGTTTTTTGTTTTATATTACTTTGTCAAATCACGTACGATCCATTTTGTTCTGTTGAGATACACACCGCGACATTTCACAGACTTGGTTTCACGTTTATATGAAGGTATATTGTTATAAAAAACACGTTTGTGAAAGAAAGACACTTTCCGGGCAACCTAGCACCAACATGTATGTTCTCTGCTGGCATTTAAATGGTCAATGAAATCGACTGTATGAATGGCCGTTGTGCACATGCCGGGCTATGACTTAACCGTAGTTGCTGGTTAAAAGTACGGAGAGGAGGCTAAGAAAACGAGATTCTATCTCAATTGCCGCAAAGACGCTGGCAAAGAAATGCCCAACTGTTAGACCCCGATTGACCGATCTATGCGAGCCAACGAGCCGTACGCTATTACATCCGGGCAAAAAGAGCTACCTTACGGAACTTACAGCCGCTTCGACACCTCGAAGAAACGGCTGCACCGCCGTTGGATTGTGCAAACCAAATTGCGAACCAAGCTGTTTAATTTATAAGCGGATTGTTAAATGTTTCACGCGGCAAAAACCATGAAAGATTTTATGCAACTTCTTCTTTCTTTCTTCCTTTCTTTTTCTATTTTGACGTGACTTATTGGTTAGCTGCAAGACTCTCTTTTCCTGATGCGAGGTCGCCGCTTTGAAATTCCTCCCGTTTCAGCGAGCTCATTTATTTGCCAGCGGGATTCCGATTGTTATACGTGAGCCGACTGAACGTCAATCGAGACAGCATCGTTATGTATCAGTTAATCGAGATTCCTGCGTACATCATAAGAAGTAGGTACAGCCGCCTGTTAATTCAGATCGGTAGCCAGTACCTGCAGGCATGTTTTACCGTGGTTCCATTGCGATTCCCGCTTTGACGAAAGGGTAATTAGTTGAAAACCTTGGGTGCTTGAAAAAGTTTAGGTTCAATGGAATTGGTGTCATTTAAATGACTATTGTCTAATTAGATTAATATTGTTAGAGGTATTTTACAAGTCACAGGTTATTAGATCGGTGCATACAAAATGTTGTTTCTCGAACGACTAACTACTTATTAATGGGGTTAGCACTACTTATTAAGTGGGCGATATTAAAAGACAAGATATTTCCTATGAAGTACATACATCCAAGCTTATACGTTAAAAATATTTATAAATATTTGTATCTATAAAAATATGAAAAATTCTTATTATATACATTACAGAAAAAGATAGAAATAAAGTTTTAATATCTTCATTTTAGAAATAAAGTAACAACACAGTTATTTCAATTTATGAATAAACATTTCCCTATTTATACGCTCTCTGCTCTATATTTCAATTCCCATTAGTATTCTCAAAAGGAAAGCAAAATTCACACTGAGGAAAGCAAAATTCGACTATCGAACCACGCTCTATATCGTTTATCTCTTGCTCAGCAAAAAGAAGTAATCCGATAAAAATCTGGAAAGAAGTCCATCGAGCCACCAACGCATCGTTTGATCTCGGAGAAGATTCCAGCGAGCGTGAAACGGCGTGCAAAGAGGAGGGAGACGAGTTCACGGTTTGCAGGTTCGACGTTAGCATCGACCAGCAGCGAAACTGGAGATCCGCCTGTGTGGAAACGGGCAACCGGGCACGTATGCCATTTCGTATCTGGATGCACGATCTGCGTAGCGGCCGAAGAGCCTGGCGACGGCGGCGCGGCGATGAAGTTACACACGTGTGGGATGCCACGAGGGCCTATACGAGCAGGCATGTACTGTTCGTCGTTCAGAAGAAGGCACTTGCAAGGAATGTTGATCTGATTGCTTATTTCTCATAGGTCCAATGCAATCGTAAAAATAGACACGTGTATTACTCAAAAGATTCGCATCAACTATCAGTCACACGGCCAGCAATGATGGCAAAGAAAAGACAAACACAAATAACTAAATTACCTTCTTGTGGAAATATCGCCTTAGTGATTAATAAAGTTGGTTATTACAATTTGCACGGGTTCCTCAATTTTATCGGAAGAATGATACTGGAAATTTTGAATGATGCTAATTCGATGATTAGGAACTATACAAATAAGATCGTATAGCATGGTGTATTATTGTAATGGGTGAAAGAGAAAAGTATTCCTCTCGATCCTGTGTCGTCGTCTCAGATACCATCTTCTAAACGAGGAATAGTACTTGTCTGGTGGAAAATATGCTAGAGCATAATCGCAAAACGACATTAACCAGCGCCGCATTCCACGGAGGGCGACGGGCCCAATTCTTGGTACAACGCCGCTGGTACCTGAAATGCATTCCACCGAGGACGTCGGGTTCCAGCCGCGTATACGTCAGCAGAGAGTCGGAAAAAATACGGGAAGGGCGTGTGCACAGGATCGAGGAACGCGGCCGTGCCAGTGCTCGTGCCTCGCAAAACTATCTATCTCGCATGAAACATCGGCCGATAGTATATTTTGAAAAAGGAATCTAGTCAAAAATTTGTGCCTAGAGTTTAGGTTTTTTGTGGATTTTAAAAACATTTAACAATATCAGAATTGTCATATCTGTGATTCTTCTTATTTTAACATTTCTTTTTACATCTCTCTATCTTACGTTTAAAGATATTCTATTATTAAAAAATTGAAGATCTTGTCGTATCGTATGACGGATTTTTAGTTTCCTATTTGAAATTCTACGCATCTTAAACTTCGTGGAATTTATCTTACATATGTATGATGGCGAAGGAGTATGGGTATTGAATATTTGTTATTCTTGGAATATCATTCTTGGATACAGTTTCCACGTGACAGAGACTCTTCCGGTTTTCCCCGGAGGATCATGGAATCTCTGCAATGCACAGCTTTTCGCTTTTATTCCATTTCCATTCGTCGTTATAAATTCCATATATACGTCAATGCCACTCAGTTTCATTTTAATCGTGACGGTTTTACAATTCAATCGTGTTAATCGACACTTCTATTTTTAACGTCGTTAGAAAATGGACAATTTGCACGTCGGATACACCGCACGCGTAACGAGCACCGATTTCCCGTAGAAGGAGGCGGTCGGTTTAATTATCGTTCTCGTCACGTTGTTACCTGACGTAACACCTGACAATACTTCTTTGTATGCGCCGCTAATGCGATGCAAATCGAGAAATAGTTAGTTGTCGGCTATTAGAAGCAGCACATGTTCGTGACGATCAACGAGACTATTAAATGACTGGAAAAAATTCCTCTGTCATTACTTTTTAACAACGTAGGAAATAACCAATAAGATTTAACTTATGTATCATTCTATAATTCACGATTAACATTTTCGCTGTCACTGGAATATCTGTTGCACCAATTGAATTATTGTACATATTTGTTATATATTAATCATTATTATACATATTACTATATCAGATCCTAATTCCAAATAATATTGTTCGCGTATCTGTTGCGTCTTTAAATCTATGAATTTCGATATAAAGATTTCAAAAGAGGAACAAGACAGAGAACACTATATTAAAATAACACTTTTGTTTTTTCGACCAGTCGCGGAGAGACGTGGTTGCGAGGTAGCGCGTCAACGGGAGTCGTAAATTCCCGTTACGATTAGGTAATCAACGCCACGAACTGATCGATCCCCTATTTCGATTAGGATAATAGAGGTGGTTTAATTAGTATAACGCTTGATTAACAGTTCAAAGATAGTATATATTCCCAACAACTTTGTAAAAAAGATAGTTACGCTAGTGCGTATGGTATAAGTTAAGTAGGTGAATGATCTAAGGATGTAAAGCCGATAAAGAGATGTTGACTGTTCTAAAGATGATGAACCAGTCTAGAAATGTTGACTGATCTGTAGTCGTAAATCCAATGAAATCCGGTGACGATGTTGTTGCAAAGGAAAACTCTTACTCGGTGATGATCGGCCCACCACTGGTTGCTTGCGGGTGGAATCCCAGGAAACATGAGAAAACCCACGTTTGCCCAATTTTCACCTGATGAAGCAATAACCATAAGGAACCCCTTGAATCGAAGATGTTTTATGCCACTTACCGGTCTTAACATAAAATCGAAAAACCTCGTTTTATGACCGTTCCTTAGGAATATTGCGACCAGCTTAATTCTATGCGCGCAGCTGGTGGGCGCCTCAAACATAAAGCGTCAATAATAGGACGTAATAACTGTTATTTAAAATAAATATTTTTCCGGCTCCAAAAATATGAGCGGTAGCCATATTTTAGTAGCAGCGAATGCGTTAAGTAAATCTAGACCACCTATTGTACAGATAATTCTGATTATTTATCATTTATGAATTACGAAGGCGAAGGACGTTTAAGATTGGCAATTTAAGCGACGAGCATAAATTAAGACAACTCGAACTCGCGGTTAGATTACGCACCTTAAGGGTAGGTTTAATTGCTCCACGCTCTTCCACTACCTATTCATCTCGATAAAAAAATCGTTCCTTTTTGTAAACGATCCAATACATTCCCGACGAGAATGGGACGACCGGGTTGAAGGTTTCGCTGAAGTTGTCCCTCGGCGTTGTTCATGTTCACGCACCGCATTTATTGCAGTCATGCAAGCAATTCCGCTTCGACTTTTACGACGCGCTTCGGGTCGTCCGATTTAATTTTCCCAGTAATCAACGGCCGTAATCTTCCCTGTCTTTTATCTTCTTGTTCCTTCTTTTCCTTTATATAACCCTTTCTGTTCGAGGTACTAACGTGTTCACAAAAAAGTTGGCATTTAAAAGTCTCCTGTTTCGTGGCACGAATTTTTTCGAATTTCCTCACTGATTCCCTAATTCCACTTTCACCAGCAATGCAGGCAAAACGTCTGGTCGGCCTCCGTGTGTTCGCCAATCAATAGACGAACAATACGAGCCGTTGAACCCCGTAGAAATCCCGGGAGTCGGCTGGCCTAATCGCTCGTCGAACGAGTCGCACGCGAACGATCGCCTCGTGCTAGAGAAGATCGGAGCGAGCG
>NT_176430.1:247755-273683 GCF_000188095.3 Bombus impatiens | reverse complement strand
CGGAGCGAGCGTCGCCACCGCTGTTCGCGGGTTCAACGCGACGGAGAAACAGTACTCGACTTCCGTCTTCGCGAGTTGAAAAAGCTGGCTTAATTGTACAAAGGTGAAAGCTAATTAGTAAAATCCAATTAGCCGCTGCATCGCTTTCGCGCGATCTCCAATCCTAAATACGTGGTTCGATTTTGGTTCAACCGTTGGTAATTAACGTGACGGGACCTCGTTGACGTTGCAGTTCCGGTTCACCGTGTCATGGTTCTCAAAGATATTTTATTGAGCAAAAATTCACAGTCTGAAATCATTTATGAAACGCGAGAGACTAAGGAACGACAGATACAATGGGAAATCTGGTAATACAAATATCAAAATTCATCATTGATGAATTTATAATAATAAGAAAAGTAATTTCATTGTATTATTTACAATTAATGGGATTTTTATATTATCACGTACAATATACAGGCCCCTTATATTTCAAGATTTCAAACAAAATAATAACTCCAAAGATTTTAATAACCTCCTAATCATTTGTTAGATATATCTTACTTTCGTTAAGTGTTCCAACACATATTAAAAACGAGAAACGTATTTGTATTTATGTCGTAATTAGCATTCATTTATCTCTTCCTCTAACAAAGACGAAACAATATAAACAAGCGAAAACTCGGTGTGAAACGCATTTTAAAGTAGAAGCAATAGATGCTTCGATCGTTTTCCTTGACATAGGAGTCATCTACTTTCGGTTTGTATAGCTGTCGATGTTGCGACGCACGATATCTTCTATGATCCATCGATCGTATCCGATAATTATGAGCATGAAAAAAAGCTATCCCCAGCTCGACTTGTCTGTTAACGTAACGGCCAACGTTTTGCCTGTCTCTACCGATCTCTCTCCCAGTCGATGGAGGCATTGTGACGATTTTCTTGCGACGTGACGTGGCGCAACACCTTGACTACTGGTGTCGTCGTTGAAAAACTGTTCGTATTCAAATTATTTCTTCTTGTTGCATCGTCTTTGACTGTAATTTATGGACGCTATCCCTCCATAAGCTCGGTCACCGTTTGGGAAATCGTGTCGTTGCTCGAAGCTGCTTTTGACGCTTTTTGTGAACGCCGCTTATGGGTTTACGTAAGATTGCTGGGTCCAGCAAAGAGAAGTTTATGTATTTATATTTTAGAAATTTGAAGATGAAAAGTGCACACACTAATATGCGGAGATGTACAGGATATCTTAGAATTTGATAAGCAAACTTGTTTAGTATGTTCTATGGATATAATTAAGCAGTCTGTTTTATAAAAAAATTTAGTATTAAAGATATTTATTATACAAACGATATTATACAAAAACGTTAGGTCGTTTCAAGCTTTATTAAAAGAGTAATAATAAAAACATGATTCAGGAGAAGTTAGGAAACAATAACAAATTTATGGTATTATTATTATTATTATTATGACTATAACTCTTTAATAAAAATTTGGATACCCTATATTGACATAACATTTCTTCGTTTGATTGCAAAATATACAAAATGTAGTACATACTTGTCATAAAATTTAATGACTGAAACAAATCTTTACTTAGAATTCATTAGTTGTATTTATAGTTGTATTTTTAGTTGTATTTATAACGACATAAATTTGCATAAACACAATCCATTTGTACGACAATCCATTTGTCCTTAGTTCCTCCTTCTTCTTCCTTTCCTGGATTGTCGAGTGCGTTTATGTTATTCAAAGAGTATGCGGATCTATTGAATGATCATAAAGAGTATCCTTGTGCCTGTAATAGAATATTCAAACGTTTCTTACTGTCGATTGTAAGATCGAGCATTTGAATACCTGTCAATCCAGACAGGATCGATTTAGAAACGATTTTCTGTGAAATCATCTTTCTCTGACACAAAACTGCCCTTCATAATCGTCGTGTTGTCGTGTTCCATATTTTTCTCGTTGCGTAACATTATATTTTTCGAGTACAGGGTCTTCGCTCAAGGTTTCTGAATATCTTTGGTACATGTTAGTAACTCGTACAACACGTAATCCACGAACCAACAAAATAAAGAATAATCAGTTTAGTCACTCATATTAAAACTTTACTACCAAACTTTCTATACGCACGTTTACACGATTTTGTAATTTATAAATTGAAGAGTTTTCTTAAAAGGGAGCTTTGAAAGATAAATATAGGATGTATAAATGCTCAGCGTATTTTCCAATCGAATGGTTGAATTATATTATGAAATTTTTCTTCATCTTGTAAATATGAAAAGAAAAAATTGATTATCAATTCAAATGTAGCTAACATTAAAAAAAAAATGGCTGTCATAATCGTCGTGTCCCATAATGAAAACCAAGCATAATTTACTCGATTCATTATTTTGTTGTATGAACCTATTTATCACAAAGCACTACAGTTGTTTCTGTCAGAATAGAGACGACGATGTTCCCGAATTCCTCTGCGAATGCTTCTTGAATTGAATGCTTTCTGTGAATTTACCGTTTGCTTTTACATTCGCTCGTACTCTATTATCCTGTAAGTCGCGCTTTTACACTTTCTCGACGCGTGAAAAGGCGAACCGAATATTATGGCAATGACCGAGTATATAAAATGGCACGACCTTCCTGCGTGCCAACGATAATTAGCTGTTTGAACGCGAAAAGAACTGGCACATTAGTCTATTATTCGACCAGACTAATTTGCCTGAATGGTGCCACTTATTGTTAGACGACCACTTTCTCTTTCGTATTGCATATCTATGAGCGTGTGCGTTCGTGACTGCTTTTTGCATCCGTTTCCTTGCACACGAGAATGCGCGACACCTTGAGAAATGGGATACATGGGATACATGAAGGTAAGTTGAATTTAATCATGCAATTCGTATCAGATAATATGGAACGACGCTGGGAAGGTATAACATCTTAATAATTTATAAACTCAGGATTTAATGCGACCTTCTTCTATATAAAATCGAATCAAGATCATTAAAATGGAAGAATTTGTGAAAGTTAATTGCTAATTAAGTTTAATAGAGGAGTGATATATTTAAAAGATCGTCGATCTAGAAATAACTATGAAAAGCAATTTGAAAACTGTTTCAGCTCTTTTCTTTAATAGTAGGTTAATTGCACTATGTCTTCTTTGTGAAAACATAAAAGATGTATGTTTCTGGTATCAATAATTGATAAAACACAATCTACGAAAGATGACAAGCACGATCTAGAAAAGGATGGTCATTTCTCTTTAAAAAAAAGTAAGAAAACAATATTCTTTCAGTTTTCATAAATTCGTCTGTGAAAAGGATAATAATTCATTCCCACCGTCTTTATTGTTAATGTTAAATAATTGGAAAATTTTCCTGTTCAATCAAATAGCTACCCTTTCCATGGCAGCAACTTTCTAAAACTGATCAAACGGTGGCATTCCATCAATATAGTTGTCAAGAAGCGACAGTTAACACTTACACACAATGAAACTAATTTTCCTAATAATTGAATGTCGAAGACACGACCAACATCAATAGCCGTACAATAACATGGGCGCAACGTGGCATTATTTTCACACAGTCGAGTGGGCTTTCCAAACGATAGACCAACGACTTTCCGTTAATATAATCGCTACGGAGCCAATGTTTCCTCGCAGTCGGAATCATTTTCTAAACAACGAAACGGCGAAGTTTCACCGTCACGAAACGCCTATACACTGTTCAGACATTTTTCTTAATAACCAGGATGGGAATGATCATGAAAGAAAGAAGAAAAATGCCAATCGTCTTGCGGTACATTTACGCATTTCCCTTTCGAGAATTTTAAAACAATCGACGGTAGTAAAAATCGAGACTTTCTTCTCGTCCGGAGGTATGATTATCGATGAAATATTAGCCTCATCGGCAACATGTGGAGTATAGACAACTGTAGCGTATCTACCTTCACTCGAAATGAAAAAAAGCAGGATAGCAGGAAGAAAGGAAAGAGTCAACGTCAAAGACGCGTTCGAATATCATAAGGATCAGAATAGAGTGAAACGTCAGCGGGAATATATCATTCAGTCATCGTGGATCGCAGACACCAGCGAGGATACGATTAATCATCAACAGCTTCGCTCGCAAAACGTAGTCACAGTTATTTGCAAATATAATCTTATTAACCTTTGAGCCGAACAATTCGAAGCGTTCCGTCAGATTCTGCGCGAACCTGCGTGTATCAATTAATCAGGCCCGAGTTTGAGAAACCATCGAACGAATATATCTTGTTTTTTTCTTTCTACGGTGCCCATATGGATCGACGTTAGTTATATAATGAATCGTGCTGAGTATCGTATCTCTGTCAAATAGTACATGGACATGGAACATTAAGTTAATAGTAGATGAATATATTCGATCGGATGGGACAAGTCGCAGGCGAATATAGTTGTGTAGAATGGATAGTCTGAAAGGTGAAATCGTGGTAAGAACAGATGCTCGTGAATGTAACACGATTTGTCATAAACTTGTTGCACTTTCGGTAATTTAATATCGTTACGAATAATTGATTGGACGTCTTTCTAATGAAATTGCGCGTAACATGTTACTCGACGTATCTGGTATTCCCTTTTTATAATCATCTCCACGTCTTATTGCTGTGTTTTTAAAGTACGTTAAAAATACATTTTTTGATAGATAGC
This sequence comes from Bombus impatiens, assembly GCF_000188095.3. Lineage (NCBI taxonomy): Eukaryota > Metazoa > Arthropoda > Insecta > Hymenoptera > Apidae > Bombus > Bombus impatiens. The sequence continues at coordinate 269,026 of NT_176430.1, read as the reverse complement.
GAATGATTCTTATAATTCGCCCTCCAAAAACACGTTCTCCAATCTTGAAGGAAATGTTAACTCGTAGAAATTATACAGGGGAATTATCGCTAATAGAATTATCTCGATCGAGTTATACAACACACCATTACTTTCCACATTAACATTGGTTCTCTTAATGTTAGAGCCGGTATAGCGCAGTAATCAAAATAAGCAATACGTAATTCACAGAAAATTGAAATCTAATATTAGATCAGAAATGTTATAGGTTTATGACGATTTACTTTTTGAAGATTTCAACGATTTTTTATCTTTGTTAAACGTTTTTGCATATCATACATTTTACTATTGCTATAAGTATTATATTTTATTCCTTAGTAGTAATATTGAATAATATATAAAAATACAAAGGAATAAAAAAAGTGGTTCAAACAAATTATTCAGTTTGATAAAAGCTATCCGAACAACGAACAATTAATACCCCTTTTCGTTTGAAAAATCTAGAAGGCTCCGCTGTTTCCCTCTAAAAATCCATCAAAAAATGGGTTGCAAAAAAGAAAGCAAGAATGAAATCGATATTTTCGTTAATTTCTGAGAAAACAGCTTGTAATATTTTATTTATGCTACCTTGTATAATATACGCACTGCTGTGCTACGATCTATTACGACATCGATCCACGTTCGAAGCTCAAATCTGCGGAAATGAAAGCGAATTCAGGCTCGGTACTCGAATTTTTTATTGAACGAAAACAAAGTCGTTCCGTCGAAACGATCACGATCGTTCCCACGCAATTGCGATCGCGTAACGAAAACGTCGGTGGTTGTTGAACGAGACGATCGTCGCGACGATACGAACGAGCCGGTTACCCCATGCAGGAAGTTCAAGGTGGAACTGGAAGTTGTCTCGAACGCGGAGGTCGCTAAAGCACGTCGTAAAAGCGGCGCTCATAAAGTGACTTTGTCAACCGTGCTCCCAGGGCATCGTCCCGTCGTCTCCGCCTTCCTCTTCCGTCCCCATGGAATCTTAGTGGCTGGTCTGGGATCTTTACGCGAGGTTTAACACGCGCTGCGGCGAACGTACGCCTTCGTAACGCTCGAGGAACGCCGGCCACGTAAATGAATGGAACCCGTTCACACAGAAGGAGGAAGAGAGGCCGGAGAACGAGGAGGAAAGATACCAATGCCAAGGTTGCTTGTAATTACGTTCACGCAACTGAAATCACGCGTCTCGAACCCTGATCACCGTGTTTTTCTTATCTTCGGGATCTTCGTTTACGCGAGATGTTGCTTCCGTGGATCGATGGATTGGTGGTTGCGAAGATTGAAACGATATGGAAACCAACGAGATGAAGATTTAGCTTAAAATGTTCTCTTTTGGATTTTCTTGATTTTTTAGCAAGGTCACGTGTTTGTATGTTTACAATTTTGCGTACTTTTTTCTTTGTCTCTTCTTTTTGCAATGCAGATATATACATATGTATTGTTATATACATATCTTTTTGTTTGTTTATTATTGTACGATACGTGTGTGTATCTTACTGTTCATAAGTTTCCGAACGTTTGATTCAATGCGAAAAAAGTTATATTAGAACAAAGAATATATTAATGACGAATTAATAATTGGAGGCGGTACTTACTATGAATTAATATACGTAGCATTAATACATTGTATATATATTACTAGATACATTTACTCTTTAAATATATATAATTTATTTATAATTTAAAAATATTATTGCTTGCATTAAAGTCAGAATTAAATCAAATTGCATTAAAATCAGAAATTAAATTCTTCTATCTGATCGGTTAATTTGACTTTATAAGTCAAGAATGGAATAATCTGAAGATGAAGGACTTGCCCAGTGACATAAAACTTCCACGAGGTTTGCCAATTAAAAACGCCAGTTTTACTACTAGATATCGACTTTTAAAAATCAATCGAATCGTCCCATGATATCCTGTAATATTATACGTAACTATGACGATTGCGAAGAATAAAATCATTGCAATACAAATTTCGTAATTAAACACTCCTTTTCCAAACGACTATTTCAATCAGTGCCACTTAAGAGAAGGTGCATTTAAATTTTATAATTATAGCCTTTCACTTATACTAGAAAAAGGTGATGTTAGAAAATAGATTCACCGACACCACTTAACATTTTTTCACCTCCAACTAAACACGAGTTCCACTTAGACCTATCCTGTATTTACTGCTAATGGAAACGATGTACCGATGTAAAAAAAATCATCAGGAAACATTCTGTACGTTAGGCAATAGACTCTCCCTGAGCTTGATATTCGCTAAAACGAATATCACCTGGAAGAATGTTGAAAAACGATTAATCAGTTCACGATCGCGCCACTAAGGATCGCGGAAGACATATATCTTGCAACATGCAATAAAAGTAGTGGAATTATTCGCGATAACATCTTAAGGAGAAAAGGAGAGACACAGGAGTTGGTTCGCTCGAGAAATTCCATTTCAGTGGTTCGCTACGTTTTTTAATCGACAGTAGGTCAGAAATGCACGCTGTGGCAGAAATTAATAATCGTGTGTTTGTCGCGATATATCCGCGTTCCACGCCGCTTTCTATGCATCCTTTTATCTAATTGCAAGATAGTTGAAAAGGCCGAGATTGGCGAAGGATTCTTTGGCCTCAGAATCCTTCGTACTGTTTAATAGGACGAAGGTGAATTCTAACCAGGTAGTAAAGCCGATTCCAATTATCGTCTGATAAATCAAGAGCCGCGTTTAGCGTCATTAACGGTTGCTTTTTCACGCTTGATATCATTAGCATACAGTCATTGAACGGGAAGAGAGAAAGGCGATCAGCTTCGGAAGAGCGGGTTTTTTTCTACCAGCTAGCCATAAATCAACATTATTTTCGCAATTACACGTTGCTTGTCAAATTAATTCGTCGTCACCGCTTTCTCCATACCACTGCACCGGAAGCAAGCTCACGTCGCAACCCGAACGACCTTGACTCTAACCGATTACTCGCAGGATAATTAATGGGTTACGGTTACAGTATTCTGACAGTTTCAACAAATTGATTTTTCATTTTAACTTTTTGAAATTCCGTAGAAACGAGGTGCGTACGATATCGTATTAAATGGATTTATCAATATTCAAACCCTCGACGAAATTATAGAGATGATGAATTCGTGAGAGATTTATTAGAAATTCTTTGACATATTTTTCGAGACTAGTTCCGTCCTCAGGTTGCATGAACATTTGGAAGAATATTCTGTACAATCTGTTCCATAATGTTAGGTTGCCCGAAGAGTTTCTTTCGTTTTATGAGGAAATAGTAGATTGTTTTATATTATTTTGCCGAATTACGTACGATCCATTTTGTTCTGTTGAGATAAACATCGCAACATTTCACAGACTTGGTTTCACGTTTGTATGAAGGTGCACTGTTGTAAAAAACACGTTTGCGAAAGAAGACAATTTCCGGATAACCTAATAGCTTAGGATTTTTCTCATTATTTGATCTGATAGAAATGTGTAGTGTACTTGTGTAGGATGGTTGATCGTGATTTTTATTAGACATGATTGCTCGTTGTTGAAACCGTCAAGTATATTTAAAATGTTAAATAAATAAATACAGTTAATGTTCGCAAAGACACTCGTATTAACGGATTCTCTAAGACAGTCTATAAGTCGCAAAATAAGATCGCTAATTAGATCACTGATAACTCGTTGATAACTGATCGATACTCGTAGATGCTCTCATATTGATTCGACTAACTGATAACTGGTAGATAACTAATAGATAACTGGACTCCTTACGATCGTATTTGTTTATTTATACTGGTTGGGAGAGAGCCGGAAAATTCGAATTCGTCTACGTTTGACGGTTGCACGTAGCGGCGACATTGTTTTGCCCGGAGTTTATTTATTATTACATTTTGTGTATCCTGACGATATTGCTACTCCGAGGCAAAACAACATGATTTGAATTGCCCTCTAGCTCGTGTGTCGCTACAAATATTTAAGTTAATCTTTTCAGACAGCGCAGTGCCGGTCTTCTTCTTAATCTTTAATTTAATCGAATGTTATGGATAATATTCTGTGGGAGAAATAGAAGGATCGGAAGTTACGTATTCAACGTACCATGTATTATTACAACTCTTATTACGAAGGAACGACAGCGACTTGTCGCTGCCTTATCCGGTCTCTATGTTCTACAGGTGGTTCGTTTACCTGCTTTCTACGCAAATGCTCAGACTACGGATTACCTAGAACTTTACACCTCGGTCTGTGGCTTCGTGCGAAACGTAGTTCATTAATTCGTCGCAGGAAATGGACGGCGAGCTGAAGTTCCGCCCTTGCGAACCGTGAAATCTTCCTCCCTCGCGTTGATGCGTGAAAAGATTAAAAGTCGTTCGAGCTGTTCGTTGGCATGGATCTTGAATCTGGAATCCAAGATGCTTCGAATATTTAGAACCGTGCGAAACTAGTTTTCCCATGGAAAATTAAGTGGAACGAAGTCGATTGGGAATTAAGCCAGAGGCATGACGGGATAAGTTTCAAATGTCTAAACATTTGAAATCTTTGAATTACAAGTAAAATGTTAATAATCTAAATTTCCAAGCTTTTAAAATTCCAATTTTCTAATTTTTCAACTTTCAAGTTCATGAATTCCTATGCTTTAATACTTTCAATTCTTCGAATCTTGAGAATTTGAAATTTACAAATTTTGTATAATCTAAACGCGTGAACTTCCACCTAAATTTTCAAATAAGAAATTGAAATATTCTCAAACTTTTAATTTTCAGATTGTCGATAATTTCAATCCCCAAGGGTTCAAAATTTTAACTTTCCAAACTGTCGAACTTTGAATTCTCAAGTTCTCAAATTTAAATATATTCTCAAATTTTTTCTCCGCTTCTAAATTTCTAAATATTCAAATTTTCAAGCATTCGCATTTGCAAACTTTCAAACTTCCGATTCCTAGATCCTAGTCGTGCCTTCCGATTCGTCTCAAACTGGCGCATGTGACGAAAATGACAATGCTTCGCAGTTGTATATACCAACAGCAAGTACATTTACGTGTCGCTTCCTTTAAAGTCTGTGTGATGTGCACGTATCGCGGGACAGGATTCTTGAACGACCCGGTACACGCGTACACGCGCTTGTGAATGTTCTTATCGAGGGAAATCGTGAATGGGGGATGATGGCGAGATTGCCGCAGTCGCACAGTGAGTGGTGCATTCTCCGGCACGTAGATAAATCTGTTCTTTCTCAGACTGAGTCACGAGTTCTTCGTTTAATTCAGAATGTAAGGGGGCATCTTCAAAACAATGTAGCATTCAACCAGAGTCAGGATACGTTTAATGAAATTCTACTTGTATACGGGACAGGATATACGTACTAGATGCATGCGTTTCTACAGAACGATACAAAAGCAACCTGCTAATCCCAAGAAAGATTGCATCTGCAATTAAGTAAGCAGAAGGAGTTCATTGACGCTTATCTCATCTAAGTCACACAGCTAATGCTCAAAGAAAGTATCAGAGGTCTCGCGTATATGTTCTTTATACAAATTTCCGACATAATAACGAACACTACCAGAACATGTAATGACGATATTGCTACTCCGAGGCAAAACAACATGATTTGAATTGCCCTCTAGCTCGTGTGTCGCTACAAATATTTAAGTTAATCTTTTCAGACAGCGCAGTGCCGGTCTTCTTCTTAATCTTTAATTTAATCGAATGTTATGGATAATATTCTGTGGGAGAAATAGAAGGATCGGAAGTTACGTATTCAACGTACCATGTATTATTACAACTCTTATTACGAAGGAACGACAGCGACTTGTCGCTGCCTTATCCGGTCTCTATGTTCTACAGGTGGTTCGTTTACCTGCTTTCTACGCAAATGCTCAGACTACGGATTACCTAGAACTTTACACCTCGGTCTGTGGCTTCGTGCGAAACGTAGTTCATTAATTCGTCGCAGGAAATGGACGGCGAGCTGAAGTTCCGCCCTTGCGAACCGTGAAATCTTCCTCCCTCGCGTTGATGCGTGAAAAGATTAAAAGTCGTTCGAGCTGTTCGTTGGCATGGATCTTGAATCTGGAATCCAAGATGCTTCGAATATTTAGAACCGTGCGAAACTAGTTTTCCCATGGAAAATTAAGTGGAACGAAGTCGATTGGGAATTAAGCCAGAGGCATGACGGGATAAGTTTCAAATGTCTAAACATTTGAAATCTTTGAATTACAAGTAAAATGTTAATAATCTAAATTTCCAAGCTTTTAAAATTCCAATTTTCTAATTTTTCAACTTTCAAGTTCATGAATTCCTATGCTTTAATACTTTCAATTCTTCGAATCTTGAGAATTTGAAATTTACAAATTTTGTATAATCTAAACGCGTGAACTTCCACCTAAATTTTCAAATAAGAAATTGAAATATTCTCAAACTTTTAATTTTCAGATTGTCGATAATTTCAATCCCCAAGGGTTCAAAATTTTAACTTTCCAAACTGTCGAACTTTGAATTCTCAAGTTCTCAAATTTAAATATATTCTCAAATTTTTTCTCCGCTTCTAAATTTCTAAATATTCAAATTTTCAAGCATTCGCATTTGCAAACTTTCAAACTTCCGATTCCTAGATCCTAGTCGTGCCTTCCGATTCGTCTCAAACTGGCGCATGTGACGAAAATGACAATGCTTCGCAGTTGTATATACCAACAGCAAGTACATTTACGTGTCGCTTCCTTTAAAGTCTGTGTGATGTGCACGTATCGCGGGACAGGATTCTTGAACGACCCGGTACACGCGTACACGCGCTTGTGAATGTTCTTATCGAGGGAAATCGTGAATGGGGGATGATGGCGAGATTGCCGCAGTCGCACAGTGAGTGGTGCATTCTCCGGCACGTAGATAAATCTGTTCTTTCTCAGACTGAGTCACGAGTTCTTCGTTTAATTCAGAATGTAAGGGGGCATCTTCAAAACAATGTAGCATTCAACCAGAGTCAGGATACGTTTAATGAAATTCTACTTGTATACGGGACAGGATATACGTACTAGATGCATGCGTTTCTACAGAACGATACAAAAGCAACCTGCTAATCCCAAGAAAGATTGCATCTGCAATTAAGTAAGCAGAAGGAGTTCATTGACGCTTATCTCATCTAAGTCACACAGCTAATGCTCAAAGAAAGTATCAGAGGTCTCGCGTATATGTTCTTTATACAAATTTCCGACATAATAACGAACACTACCAGAACATGTAATTTTTTTTATTATTTAATTTGTACTTTATAATTTGTCCAGCTGGACATTCGGTAAATTTTTCTAACTTTATTGCTAAATAACATGTAGATGGCTATCTCCAGCGGGATACCATCTTCGAGTTTGTCTATTTTATTTTTTAGTGAGGATGTTTTCTCTTTGGTCTTCTTTTTATGAGAGTTTTTCCTCGCTTTAGTAGGTTTGGATGTGTTACCATTCTTTCTTTGTATTCTTTTGTGTGCCTACCGATTTCTTCTTTGACCGTTGGTGTAGAACGTAAAGAATTCGTCTTTTGATGTTAGATTTTGAGGAATATCATGAAGATTTTTGATAATATTTGCGATGTATGAACATATAATAAATAGTTATATAAACGTGGCTTATAATTATACCATTTAATAACAGCAACGTGGAACAATGGATTTGTATGTATTTAGTAAAGGAATTGTTTGTTAGTATACGCATCCGATTTCAGACTTCTTTCATATGACGTAACAGAAATTGTTACAATCCAGTTCAGTTCTTTTCTTTAAGAAACTTTTTTAAAACAAATTGACATATTATATAACTCTGTCTCATTTATTAATTATGTAATACGCATAAATATCATGATCGCTAGTACCATAATGAATGATGACTTTTAAATAAATACATAAATACATAGGAAAACAATTTTCCAATATTTTTCCAATTCTAAACATTAAATAATGGAAGTGGGTAATACAATTCAAGAATCTTTCTTTCTAATAACTTTCTATAGTTTTTTCAAGAAGTACCTTAATTCTTAAGACCATCATCGAAGCATTCAATCCACGTTGGCATTACCATTACCATTTTCATTAAGAAGTCTCCGATCTAGAAGAAAGCAATGTAAGAGCTCCTTAATATTCATTAGAAACGCTCTGTTCATTCCAGCTTCGATCTGGCGCTCGTTCTTGAATCCCTACGAAGCTTCGAATCATAAAGAATACATTTTTGAATCGGCCTGTAGGTTTCGCCGTACTATAGAACGCGCGACATGAAATTTCCACGGCGGCGTTCCCATGTGGCGCGAGGGTTCATCGGGATGTCACATCAAGAGACGTCCGAGACCGTGAGATTTCGTGTGGCCGAAGAATGGGCCGGATTTCATCGCGAGCCAAGAACCGTGGAAACGGTCGAAACGTCGTTTTGAGTAACGAGACGATACACCGCGAGTGCCGTACAGGCCGCGAAGTAAACGATGCACGTCCGATAAATCCCGCTAATGCCAGCGATTAATCTCGGACGCGACCTGGCCAGCCTGTCTTCCGGAATGGATACCAGTGTCACGAGAGTACGTTTCTTTTTTCATACCTAGGCCAACTGACTTTCCACACTTTGTCTTGTGTAATCCGCGATGTAATCGTTCAGCTATCTTTGCAACTTTAGACTGCAGATATGTTTATGATGGTTTTATTGAAGACATAAATTTGGAATTTTCATAGAGCTTGGTTTTTCACTGGCTATTAGATGTTACTGTTAAATGATTATCGGATATTGGAAGGGTAAAAAATGCATAGAATGCACGTAATATACAAAAGTACATAAATAAGACACTTGTTATCTTAACGAGCGAAACAAATCTCTATGTAAATTCTATTTCTTTAGTGTCACTCATAAAAATGTATGAAATGACATAAACATCCGCAGTATATTTATGTGAATTATTTCAAAAAGAAACAAAGTTTATCAAATAGGTTATTGAATCAAGTTGCAACGTTAGACTTCATATTATGTCCATATAGGGTGCATATTCCTGACTAATTTACAATTCTGTCCAGTTGTACAAACTAGATAATTTATTTCGCTGGAGTTAATGATTCAACTAATTTCACGATGTCGATGAATCTTGCTCATCCCAAATTGCCACACTGGAAATGAACCACGATTCATAATGAAGCAATTCGCAAGATGTAATAGCATTCGAGAACGACGACAATAACTTTCTGAGGAATTATTCCGGAAGTGACGTTTAGTGGAACTTTCTTAGCAAGAATCGCGCTTCGTATTCAATGAACAGCGTGTTTCTGCTGCGCAGAAAGTCGCGAGTAGATGCTGGTCGATCCTTTCTCGCGATGCTCCGCCATTCCGACAGCGATGAATTAGTATCGTAAGGGCTACTCGAAAGCGACGAAGTGATATAACGACTAAATGGTGAAATGGTATTCTCTAGATGAGGTCTAGCACGAAAGTCACAACAGACCGACTATCCGCAGATAATATTCGAGAACGCATTCTAAGTTTGACCGTCGATTGATCGATCAATCCATTGACACCTTTAATGGTTAATACAAATCAGTTTTGACTGCTAGATTTTTCGCATGCTGCATATAGATGCGTTACAGATGATTGGTAGATTTATGTTGTTGTGGGTGTATCTGCGTGGCTGAAAGTGTTACTTTCTCTTCCAAGAATTGTCCTGTGCTTCTTAGAAATCAACCTGCAACGATTAGCCGATGTAAAGAATCGCTCAAAAGCGAGATATATGATCGAAGGGGTTGGAAATACGGAATGTTTAATCGAAGAAAATTAATCTTTACTCGAACTTTCAAGAGAAAATCCTCATAAAGTTATTCAAATCTTTATAAAGCATCAGAAATATTGTAGCATTTAAATTTCACATTAAAACAGACATGTTACTTTATTCTGTCAATTAGAGCACATCTTGATGCACTCGTACTTACCTACTCGAGCAAGTATAGGTAATAACACAATCAAAACAACGTTCGTTCTTCTCATAAAAAACCGTATGTATTTAAAATAGTAAGAAATTCCTATTTAATTTGTATTAGGTTGTGCGGAAAGTGTCTTTCTTTCGCAAACGTGTTTTTTACAACAGTGCACCTTCATACAAACGTGAAACCAAGTTTGTGAAATGTCACAGTGTTTATCTCGACAGAACAAGATGGATCGTACGTAATTCGACAAAATAATATAAAACAAAAAACGTTGTGTGTCTATAATTTCTTTATGAAACGAAAGAAACTTTTCGGACAACCTAACATTCTAAAAGTAAAATAAAATATCAAAGATGTATCATTTGAATAATTACGAGCTGTAGTACGTGTAATACCTTTCTACGAATTTTTACTACAGACGAAACCAAGAGCCTGAATTCATCTCTGCAGACGTTCGACATCTATTAATCGCTACGATGCGAGAATTTCTCAACGCGGCGAACGAATAACCGTGAAATTCGCAGAAAGCAAACCGCGTGGTCTCTGCCGAGTGTAACTCTTCTACTGTCGAGCGCGAAAGTCGTCGACGAATTATTAACGTCCAGCTCGCGCCGATCGGACGCGTTCCACGTTGAGAGCGGCGCTTTCTAAGCTCGAGTCGACTTTAAAATTCGTCTCGTTGCGAAAACTTCCCTTGATCGAGGCTATGTTCAATTTCTCTCTCTTTCCCTTCTCTCTTTCTCCCTATGAACGCGCAATTACCACGGCTGTTTGGCTTATCGTGCAACGATGCGACCTTTCCAAGGCGGTGAAACCGGCAACCGCCTGAGACCCAGATAAACGACGCGATGTAACAATTTCATGCGAAAGAGAAAAACGATCGACCATGTGCTCGTACTCGTGCACGCGTCTGCGGTGAAAGGTCTGGCGTTGCTAATAGGGAACTCGCCACGAACTGGAAACAAGGTGAAGTCGGCTGATTTTCCGTCGAAAGCTCTTCGTGTTCATATTGTATTCGCAATACATGGATACATATATCGTTTGGTTTCGTCGATACTCAGCCAGTCGACAATGAATGTAGTTCGGCGAGTCGAGCGAACAAGGCTGACGTTGATTAACACGCATTTTTCGATTTCCGTGGTCGACAGCGAGCCTGCCCCCGCTGTATTTACGTAATTACTTTCACCGCGTAGCGTCGTTTGCCTCCGCTTCTTCTAACGAATCGCGTACACTGGCCATTTTCCTTTTGTCGTAAGCTGCTCAGGTTTTGACCGAGTTTCGTACAACGAATCGATTATCTTCTCCGATAGAAAATTTTCTTTTAACGATTCATACGATGATATAGCGATAACGGCCATATATGATAAAATATAATAGGTTCATTATGTATAATATAATTGGAATGAAATATACTTAATAAAATATAGCATATTTCAAATATGAAGAAATAAGTCAAACATAAATTCTTAAAAGGAGATTCATAGTAGACGTGAATGGCGTTATCTCTATAGTGATTCTAAAACTTATTTTAGAACATACAGAGTGTCGTAGCTTTTCTGACAAGACGTTGTGGGTATATTGTATAGATCAAGATAAGAAAAAACGCCACATTAAAGTCATTGTCATTGGGAGTATTGTTAAGGAGTTGTAACAAAAAATTCGACATACAAAATTGAGAGAACGAATGCTACTACGGTGTACAAAGTATGAATAGATAAAGAAATTTACATCCAGTAGTAGTCAGAAGGTGTCATAATATTTCTAAGACACCAACGATAACTCCATTTCAGAATGTTCACCTCTGCTGTCAAGACAAGAACAATTGAATTTATTACTCTTTGAAGTTCTCGTTTGTTACTTGTTGAAGTTCTCGTTTGTTACTTGTTAAAGTTCTCATTTATTAGTCGAAGTTGGAATGGTAAGTATTATAATACCTCTACTGACTACTACTAGGTGCAAATATTCCTGATCTATTCATACCCACTCATTTGTTATAACCATTTAACAATGCTTCCAATGACATATGTCTATATGACATTTTTTCCTTATCTTGGCCTATAGAATACATCGACGACGTTTGGCCGGAAAGAACTGGGACAGCCTGCAACGTCTCATGTACTTTCGCAAGAGTTCGTAATTATTAACTTGAATAACAAATATTCTGTGGCAAGTGTTTGAACGCTTTCGTGATCCGTCGTACTATTCAAAAGATCGATCCAATTTGAACCACCATAGATCAATCCACCAGTTGATTTCAATCGGTCAGACAGCACCTTATCTCCGTATCATTGGCTTGGTACCATTGGTTTCATCGAAACGCGACGAAACAATGGCTCACGCGTCTCCCACGCGAGAACACGTGTGATCGACGATGGAACGTGAAGTCTCTGGAGAAAAAGAGCATGGCCGGTGGAAGGTCACCGGGGAATAGAAGGAAAGTATCGGTAGAGGAATCGCACCAATAAAGCATCGAATACGTCGGTTGTTGCCGTGTTATCGGTGTAATCGGCCGCGCCACTTTCACTAATGCACCGTTTACAACAGACGAGTTACGTTCACGTCGCGCTGTTACCCTGCTTTCGTCTTTCTTGCTTGCGAGGTACGCATAAAACAGAAAAGATCGACGCTCGACCAGCTTTCCTAATACAAGGGTGCCGGCCATTGTAGAAATCGCGATGCCGCCGTGATAAGCCGTGTCCCGCGCTCGCGTAATTTAATCGCATTGACGATGAATCCACATAAATAAATTTCGGATATTCAGATAATGGGGCTCAGACAGAAAGCTCTGCTATATCAGGTTTGGGCTACAGCTCTTGATAAGTGGAATTTGTCTTCGTGTCCGAAGAAAATAAATTCGACGTTACAGCGTGTAGCGACACGATGATGAGTGTAAAAGTTAAAGCCAAGATTATCGTCTGTCAGTCTTCGATAGCACTAAATTACTATCTATTCTTGGTGTTGTTAGAATAATTAATAGACCTGGCTTCGAATCTGCCGAATGATTTGTCGTTTTCTCTACAAATTGCGCCTTTCAGCCGCCACCTGTTTCAATCTTTTCAGGGATCTTCAAACAGCCGAACGCTGAAAAGCGATTGGTGATGTAATCGAAGGAGTGAATGACTTCTCGAATGAAAGAATCTACTCAGATACGAAACAAAAATTTTCCTAATAGCTTACCAACCACATCAACTTCACGATTTCCTTTTCCTCGTTTAATAAATTATAGATAAATTTCACCTACTTGATATAATAGCGTGTTAACGATTAGATTCAATGATACTTCATTTCTACCTGTATTTTTCATTGATGAATTTGTCGAGTGATTTAACGTGGTATCATCGTGTACGAGGATAGTATTGCATAAATTTCTCCATCTTACCCGCCGGGACATCTTCCATTATTCTTGTCAAATGATTTAATGAGGCACGCTGGAATGTGTGCAATACGTTTAGCGATCGGGCGCGAAACCTGTGTAGACACACCTTTCAACTGGCATAGCTAGTCAAGGATAACGCCTACCGTGCTAAAATTAAATATCATTGCACCTGTGGTGAGCTACGCGTAACGCGGTTCAAATATAATTTCATCGTTGAATCACTTGAGTGGCCTTGAATCGACTGTTGAAACTACTACGCGATTAAGAAACGAACTATCATTTTCATTTCTAAAAATTATCCGTATACCTTGCCTTAAATTGTACACTGAGAAAATGATCAAATAATAAATATGTATCACTTTATGACTGTACTTAAACATCATTGATCAATAGGATCCAGCTGTAGCCACCTGAAACAAGATGATAAACTTTTCAGAACTGGCACATCCAATACCGATTATTCGAAAACTTAGTAGATTCAATAAATACTGCTTTTGATCCAAGCAATTCAATATGGATATTCTTATGTTCACGATTATAAGATAGATGTATTTATATTAAGACGTCTCAATTATCAATCTTCAACAGTGACTTCTTAGCGAATCTCCATGATCTTGTCAGTCCAACGACCCTAAAATCTCAAGAACGCAGACTTTCCGTTCTATTAATTTCTCATTTTACCGATCTTGGGACTTTGACAATCTTAGAAACTGAGCGATTCACGAAACTAATCTGTCTTTGAATCTCGGTAATTTTAACGCTTTAGTAACTTCTGGTGTCTTAAGCAATTTTTCAGCTTACAGTTTCTGACGCCTTGAGAATTTTAGTCGCCTGTCGATTGCAGTGAATTTCTCCACTAATAAATGTTCCAACGCTGCAACTTTAAAACGTAATCTTTATTTGTATACAGCATCTTTTATAGCTGCGAAGGCGGACGAAATTCCAAATAAAAATTCATATAATTGCGTGTTTGTCTGGATCGTAAAAGAATTACCATTGGATTAAGTTATGAAGTAGCGGCTTAAATTTCACAATTTTTCGCTCTGCAGGTTTTCTTTAGCTACCCACCTACGGCGTTCGCGCTAATTTTACGTAAGGCCAGTCCTGTCTTTATCGAAGCACGCCGCGAAAAGCGTCATTAATTTTTCTTCGGTTTTTATGTCCTCCGGCAGGGGATATTTCATCTAAGCGGCTGTATGCAAATAAGCGACGTTCGCAATTCTCTTCGTGTAATCGTTTCGTCTCGCGTCGTAATTTTTCGACACGGTTAAGCGTCCCACTTTATTTAACATTTCGACATCATAATACGACGCATCGGTGCTTCAGTCATGAATATCGAAGACGAGCTTTATAGCACTATACCGGAGACCCTGCAATTTTTAGAATAAAATACCTACTGTCCTACTTCGATCCATAAATAGATGTCCGAGAAAGTGCGCTAAATTGAACAAAAAAGCTAAACATTTGTTAGACATTTGAAAAAAGTTGAGGGTGTCATTAATGTTTCGCGTTATTTAATGTATTGACGGCTACGGTGATTATCGCTGACCCATGTTACTAAATTTTTCAGAATGATCAAAGTAAGACGAGTTTCATGGACTAAAAATTTCCCTGTGGATTTGTAGAATTCAGATAATGTGCAAGAATATATAAAATATACAACGTATACTTGTTATAGTATTTATATACTGAAACATACCTCTAGTTAGACTCTGTTTCTTTAATTATATTCATACGAATCTGAATTTCCATAGATGTTCATAGTTTAATTATAATTAACATACGAAACTCCTCAACACCAATTAACATAGAAAATCCGCACGAAATATAAAAAGTTACAAAATAACCGGTCCACTGGTTTCAAAAACTGAATCTCCACTCTTCCTCATTTCATTCTTAGGGTATCGTGTAACGCATCTTCCTGTGAACCGGTGTCGACGATGATCCATGCGGCGCGTAACGCGTTAATAAACAATTTAACGGTGCGGTTAGGTATAACCGTGGAGTTATAAGGCATCCCTTTCCTGAAAAAAGCAACGGGCGAAGAGGCAAGCACCAGGAAACCAATATCGGCACTGTGTAATTACATTTTTTTATCTGAGAAATCTTCTGGCGAAACGGAGACGAACCGGACGAGGAAATCGAGCATTCGCAATAATCTTTGTCGACCGATTACGTAAAGAACGAGTGCAGAAAAACGAAATTTATATGAAGCTATCAAAAGATAAGCAGGTCCGTATAATAAAAGTTCAATTACCTAATTCATTACCTTCATTACTTATAATTTGCGTTCGTTTAATGGCAGCTCGTATTCTCCAGTTTAAATACTACAAAAAATTTACGAAGTAAGAACTCAAGAATTTAATTTTATAAATTAGATCGACGAGTAAGAGAAACTGCAATAAGCCTTAAAGAAATGTTAAACCAAGTGAAAGGAGAATAGAATAACATTAATGCGGAATATTTAAAAAAATAATTCACAATATGTTGTAATGATTAAAAAAGTTAAGAAATAATCGGTTATGCTATATATTTTTTTTTTTTTTTTACGATGCATCGACGAGCACGTAGAATTTTCTCGACGGTTTGGTGCGTACACGAGAAAACGCGAGAAGGAGAGAGCGTTATGTCATCGCAAACAGAACGATCAAGGAGGAAGTACGATTGGTATGCAAATATTGCGTGACGGGACGCGCCATGGTTGCGTAACGTTACTTAATGTTTTTTGATTTTATATATGGTTATCGTAACACTCGAGATTCGCACGTTGAAATTTACAATATGGTCGAAAGTTGGCGTGGTCTGATGATATCCTGCGTGTTCAGCAAACTTATATTTGATGTTACTCTGCGCTTAAGGTTGAATTGTATTTGAGACCGCATTTTTGTACATTCGATATTTAAGCCTCGGATTAAATTGTATTTAATACGGATAATTTGTAGAAACTTTTTATGAATTTTATGAGTATATTATATATTGGCTGGAAAAAGTGTTTACATATATCCTTATTCTCCAATGAAGCATTTTTCTCATTGGCTACCAGAGCAACATATTGAATCTTTGTAGTCATACGCAGGTATTGCCAAATGATATGAAACTCAATACGCTTGGACTTAATTAATTAGTGTATAAACGCTATTATAAATACGATGATGTACATATATTCCTTGTAGCCATTGTATCTCACATTCTTCTCCTGTAATTTTCGAATAGAATCATTCACACAGTTCATGACTAAAGCTACAAAAGTGTATATCTATTTGCCACGAATTGATTCTTCGACATATACTATCCTTTGCCATAATATGTCGGTGTAGAAGTTCTGTTAATTAGAATGATCGATCGAACAAGCAAAAGTTCGCCGTTGAAAAACTATTCCATCGACAACAACACAATTTCGCGCCTTTCTCTCGTCAGTTCCATGGGAACCGGCCAGATCTCCAGCAGATATGTAATCGAGAGAGTAACCGGAGGTTCTCCTTGAACTTGACTCTCCGTGATAGTCTCCTCTCTTTCTTTCTCTTTCTCTCTGTTCCTCACGGTTCGTGGCCACGATCTATTCGGGACAGCGTCTACGACGTCCGCAAGTTTCGAGCTCGTATATAAGGTCACGATCGAGAGATCGAGGTAGGCGGACGTCGCGAGAGTAAGAATCGGTCGTTGCGAAAGCAGAAGAGGCTGCGGAGATCCTCTTTGGCAGACCTCGACCAGAATCCCCCACCAGTCTTTATCCATCGTCGTGAATTGCAACGTTCTTTTAATGAAACAATACCGGTCTCTCATGCGACGACAACGACAGCGATGCGCGATGACATACAACGTCAGCCCGCGTCCCGTGAATTGTACTCGCCTTTTGCTGTTCACCGCGAAACGGAAATGCAACGACCGCATCTTCGGCGACCCCATTGTGCGGGGGATTGCATGTCCTACTTCGCTGTTTTGCCCGAGGTTCGATTATGTTGGTCGTATTTGACGTTGGTCGAGTCGCTCCATAGTTGTAGATGACGAATTTAGATGGTGTTTTTCTATTTAATTGCATTTAATTGTATTTAATTGCATTTAATTGTGATTAATTGGATTTGTTGAGGTAATTGACCCCCTATGTCCTTCGAACTGTTTTTAACTCAATCATGGGCTTTCTAATGTTAAAAAATTTCTCAGGTTTAGCGGAAAAAAAACATAGGTGAGAGGTACATACGGTATATACATACACAAGTATACATATACATATCTGAATAGCAGCGAATGTCTTAATATGTGTAATTTCTTGTTTCAATTTCGTTACAGTTTTTCTTCGAACGTTGAAAGTATTCTCATTTGAGATTGGATCGTGAACATTCGAAATTTTATACAGTTCTTAGTTTCTAGACACGAAGTTAGGATCACATGCAGAAATTTCACATTTATTGCTGGAATATATGCCTCAGAATATTATTAAAAAGTAAAATTATTAAAAAGTAATGAAAAATATCGTACGTTTGATCGTAACGCGATAGCCTGCGACTTCGTGTTTTACTCCAATATCAGACTTGGAATAATTTGAGTAAAAGTGGTGAAACGTAGTTCAACCTTGTACGTTTATTTATGAATATTACTTCCATTTTCCTTAATTACACTTTGGTACTTACAGATAAGTAAGCTGCTTAATTCAAATATTGAGTTACCCGAACGTTAATGACTTTGAAATGAAACCTAAATTCTTGCTCGTTTTTATTCCACTCCTCCCATCTTTCTCCGTTTCATTCGCTAAAGATCAATGGTCAAGTTATAAATAAGATATTAAAATGTTAATCGGGCGGAAGCGGCCGCGTTAAAGAGCCATCGCTGGGATGCACGTGTTGAAAGCGCTTTTGCAGACGAACGAACACTTCACACAAACGTGCTTGTGTAATTACACGCGCGTACGCGATAGCGAGTACATAGAGACAGCAATTTACCAGTATAAATTACACCTGTTGCGGTTAATTTTACCGGTTTAGACGGCTGCTCCGACGCTATTTTCGCTTCGAAGGGCGACCACAACGTGACTGCACCTTCTAATCTCTCGAAATGCTGTTTTTGTACGTTTAAAGCTGCTGGAATACCTCTAACGCTAGCAACGATCCTTAATTGAGAAATAATTTTAATTAGTCGGCCTCTTCTGCTTTTCCCTGACCATAGAAATAGTTATATATCATTTTATGAAGAGATATGTTTTATCATTTTCTCTGTTATTGGTGAATAGAAATAGATTATGACAAAGTACTTTTTTATTACAATCTTCTGTTCTACTAAATGTTTGAATACAATATAATAATAAAGAGAGGGAGAGAAACGTAACTCTATAATGTCAACGTAATCCTTTACTTTGAAAACTACGTAATTCGTTCTAAAATTTGATCCTTTCGATGAAATTGTACCAACTATAAAAAATTATAAGAAATTTATAGAAATTTCCAATGTTTGGCACACTCTACGAGTAAAGTAATCAATTTACGAAATGCCACAGAGAACTATACTTTTCTACTTTCCTCCCAAAACCCGTTCCTTTTAATTAAATCTAATTAAATTTTGTATTTTATTTAATTACATGTTATCGATTGATCGTGAAAACGATCTTTAGCGCTCGAAACGTGCCATAGGAATATGAAAGTAATCAAAGTAGGAAATTTTACCGCTTCAATTAAATTTTATTGATTGTAAGAAATCATAAGGTTACAGTGATTTTTAGTGCTTGAAGCATATTACGAAAACGTGAAAGTAATCAAAGTGAAAAGGGCCACAAGGGATCACTTTCAAACGATGCGTAGCCGTCAGAAAAATACGTGGGAATCGAGCGAGGTGCGACAAGAGGCACGCGGTCTCATAACAAAAGGAACCTCACGGTGTCTCGAGTGAAAGTCTGCGGGTCGCGAAAATGATACAGGCTACGACATCCAGGAACAGGGTGGGGCAAGCCATTAATTCTCTCGGGCCCGCGAAAACGAAGAGACTTCTCCAATGATCTGACGTTGGATTCCTGCGAGAAATTATCCGTGTAACGTACGGAAATTATTTAATTGCTGGCATCAGGCAACTGTGTAACCTCGATTTGAAGACTAAGCGATGACGGCAATTACCATGATGAGGGTTCGTTTCCCTCCTCACTATGGAAATTGCAATCGACGACAGCATTGCTCAATTTGAATTAGATGTTTGATGAATTTGAAAGTTGATAGAAAATAAGCAGAAAATTAGGTAAATAGCGTTATGCAATAGGTTACGATCGTGTAAAATGCAAGCAACGAAGAAAGTTTGTATATAATTATCCGGGACCCAGGTTTGTCTGATCTTTGTCGTTGATCTTTCCAACCCGTCAATTACTTAAAGCATAAATTAATCGTCAACCTTCAAATACGTCACAAACGTTTCGGAATTGCCAATCATATCGTAGGACAATAGAATCATTTTTATTTGGGAGAAACAGTCAAGTGGTTACAAGATATAAAGAACATATACATGGATGATAAACTAATTATTGTAAGAATAAGTTATACTTACTTTGTTGATCATAGATCACAGTCTTCCAAGTATTTTAACTTAACATTTTGAATATAAAAGAAAAGCGATAGGAAAAGGAAGAAACTCGAGAAAGTGCAGAAGAGCAGAAAATGCAACATCCCAGCCGCCTAAATCTAAAACGTCGGAGAAGCAGTGTTGTCGTTTGGGTTTCTCACGCTGTGGTCCCCGATCGCAATCCATCCGGAAGGTAAAGGAGAACAGGAGCCCGTTGAAATCACCTTGGAAGCGCGTAGAAATCCGAGAAACAGCTTCAAGGTGAGATGCCAGCGCGTGTCCTCCATGCAGATCGACCAACACAGGCTTTCGTTCATTTATCATCTATGCATTTTATTTTCTTAAGCTCCACACAAAACAACAGAGACACATAGACACGTCTATTGTGTTTCTTTCGAGAAGAACATCCAACTGGTCGGTCATAACCATCTTTACACGAAATCGCGTTTACAATGGACAACATTGGTTAGCCAGAACAAAAATAACTCAAAGAACGTAACAGGATTAACATACTCGTAAGAAATACCACGCATTTGGTATAACTGTAGCCTAATATAAACGTTGTTTTACTCATCCGACCGTACCTGTGCCAACGTATCGTTTCATGTGGTGGAGCGCGTGGGCTAACACTTGTTGCGTCGCAGGGTATCGTTGTACCAGCAGCCATTATGCCCCGGGGCCACCTTCACCCATTTTAATGCCACCTACATGATATTACGCACCGTGGCACGACGCGTTCGCGCACTCATAAGACTAGCGACACATTCACCGCTGAATTACGCTCGTGGACCTCACTCCTCCCGTGCTAATTCCCGCGATGACTCACACTGTGAACGAGCAGCACCCTTTTCGAGACGCTTCCCGAACATGCCAAGGACCATTTCTGAGCATCGAGTTCGGTGAACCCGGCCATGTCTGGACATCATTCGGTCGACTTGAGCGCCGTGCACAAATACAGAGAAATCTGTTTCTTATTTTATTTCATCGAGCTACATGTGCGGAATTGCGAATTATTAGTGTTCACTGTCAATACCTGTCTCTGCTATTATTATCTGCATTGTTAGTACCTTTTCAGAGAGTTGCTTGATTATGAAAAAACGAACATCGATATATTCCCGTGGAAAGAATAAATATACGATCACACGTGTCGTTCCGGAAACAGAAACAAATTGCACAATTAGTTTCCCCACGTGCTATCTGCAAAACACACATGGGACATCCGTTGAAAACGGGAGCAGGAGCTGAGACGTTTCAATTATTCGCGCTCATTTTAACCTTAGTCGGCGGCTAACAAGTCCGTAGAATGAAGAAGCTCGTGTACACGCGGTTACCGAGTAAATGGCGAGCGTGCTCGAAGCGGATTAACGCGGAACATCGTGGCGCGTTCTTTCCAAAGAGCGTTTAGATAGCGATAAATCCACGCCGCG
>NT_176430.1:172243-247502 GCF_000188095.3 Bombus impatiens | reverse complement strand
GCGCGCCGTATAACGTAGGTAGTGAAATGAATTGCGGTTAACAATCACGCCATTATCTGGTAATGTCCACGCTTGTATTTATTCAACTTGTTCGAGAGAACGAGACAGTTTGGTGGAAGGGATAAGGGAACGCAACGATAGAGAAAAGAAAAAGAAAGGAGAAAAGAAAAGATCAACCGGCGATCCCGTGGGCTGCTAGGTAGATAAACGGCTGGACGAAAATAGAGTCGCCGAGGAAACACCTGGATTACCATTAGCGGCCAGACGCTCTATAAATATGTTGCTACGTTCTGCTACGAAGCCGCGTGGCAAGCTAATTTGTCACTTGCCGCGAAATTCCGCGGCCCTCTTTTATCGGACCTCGTTCCCGTGTTTTCGTGCACTGTATCGCGACAGCGAAAATAAAGAGTGTCGCCTCGCGGACCCGCCAGACACCGCCGCCATTCTGGCGAACAACTTTTGCGGCTGTGTCTCCTGGTCATCGTGTAGCCGACTCGTGCGCGCGACTTTGCTCCGAGAGAGGTTTTGTTGCTGACGATTTTTGGACAACAACGAAGTTTCTCGGCTTGTCCGCAGAGTAAGCGAGAAATGTTTCTTTAACGTTGTATAACGTGTTTAACGACCAGTGAAATATATATTGTGACAGAGTCGCGGTGAGTTAGTGTTTTTATTACATGTAGTATCCGGCTTACTAGCATTTTTCCGTTTTTTAAAACTATTTTTGCTAAAATATTTGAAGTCTCACTCCCTATTTACAGTGTTTGTTCTTAAATTGTTAGCTATTACACTTCCTGCTGGTGACATTTTACACGCCTCTTTTCAACTATCGTCACGAAATTCTTGTTTCCCTCCAGTTTCCATCGATTTATTTGAACAAATCGCCTGTCCTAACACCGTATACCACCGCCCACTCGAACGCCACGGCTGTCTTAGGTAGCCTCAATGCAAAATCCATATATAAAGCCAGGACAAAGTGCATTTTCACTTCGTTCTGTTCATACTGCAACATTTTATGCAAGAATAAAATATCACCTCTTACGTCAAATTCCTCCATAACTGAAAAGTTTTCTAAAAAGAAGTCTATACATCTGTGGTAAATTTATGTACATACATGTGCCGAGTGTAGTTTCTCAATCGGTCATCGAATAATTGAATTATTATGAAATGTTTCTTCATTTTCTGAATATAAAGAAAATACTGTTCTTTTTGTAGTTTGTTGTTCCAGAAAGCTCCTCGGTCGAAGAACTGTGAATCATAGCATCGTAGGTCAGTCAACTGCTATCTTTTATTAAGTAGCACTTTGCGTTTATTTATCATTATATAGAAAATTCCTTATATTTTTCACCGATTAAATTAACAATTTAGATATTTATGAACCTAAAAAAATGGTACTTTCAAGAATTAAAATGTGTAATTAAATCCAAATTCTGAAACTCTTGAGTTATCTCACCATGATTTTCACTCCGTCTCACTCGAATCACCATTTATGCATTCTACTTCTTTTTCTTCGGATGATTTGCTAAACCACAGGTCCTCCACGACCACCTACGATCGACTTTCCTTCTCGAAGGAGGAGACGTCCACGCGGCTAACTTATTACTTATGTAAGTTGCGTTAAATAATAACACGGCGGGTGGGATGGGGGCGGCGAAGCTGGCGTTCCTTCTTTTCGAGTCGGCGAGACGTCAAAGGGGGCAAGGTTGAACGATGGCGCGTTCTCTTCATGACGACGAGCCGTGGTGCAAAAGTTCACCACGTCGGCATACAAATACATAAGGCTCATACAAATATTCAAACGTTTATCGTAGAAAACATTTACGAATATATTTTGCGTGTCACGCAGAACGTTTAAAAATTTCACTAGCAATATAATAAGACACGATTGTCATGATGACGTTGACAAAATTTGAAATCTTAGATCTGAAGATGTATACAGAAGTTACAAGATATTCCCTGCAACCATATACTTCGCCAGAGATTACCAAGGCACTTGAACTATCAATTGTCATTATATTGATAGATATTTAGTCATAATTATGAAATTTGAAATTTGAAACGAATTTGGAAGTCTATAACAAGCTTACAAAATATTTAATGATATATTTATAAAAGGTATTTAACGTTCGAATACTTTTGTCATTCTGTATCCATATTTTTGAAATTTCACTATAACTCATTGAAACACCTTGTATATTCTTAAATGTTTTCTATGTTAGATTCAAATAGTTTCTTGAATCGCTGGATGTCGTACTATCGGCGGCTCGCGCGAACGAATAAGAAAAGATTGCGCGACACGTTGTCCGCATACCAGAGAACCGCGAACAACGCATCTAGAAGGGTCACAGGGAGAACTTTGTAGTTTCGTATTAATATATTCGGGGATTGAAATGTAGCTGGCGCCCCTTCCGGCGAACGCGTGTTTCGCGTTTAAAATGCACTCTTTTCACTTCGTCGAAAGCTTTTTTGAGTCGATTTCAGGACGTTGAGAAAAATAACTCGTATATCCTCGGCTACATATTTTTTATGAAACAATCTTTTTCTATACTCTGTGAAAATTTTCTGCTCGATGGTTGTTTTATAATTGTTTTATTGTATTTACGGAATAATGGCGAGTGAAGAATCTTTATAGATCACTGCAATCACAGATCTAGAGATGCTATTTTTCAACTTGGATACAAAGGTCTAGTTTATTCTTAATCCTATGAGAATGTCTTGTTATTACGCGTTTCCATGATTCCATGGCATTATGTCACTTGGATGGTAGCCTTGAATGTTATTATCTAACTCAGATCATGCTGTTTATCTGATTTACAACCTTGTGAAAAAAGAAAAACTCGTCGCTTGGAAAGCTTGTGTTCAATGATTTACTTTCATCAGTTTTTTTTATGGAAAAATGAGGAAGAATAATATGGAGAGTGAGGACTTTCATTAAAAGAAAAAGTTTTAATAAATTGAACGATTTACACTAAAATGACCAGCAATGACATCAATGGGTGAATCAGCAAAAATTATTATTTTTAAAATATTAAGAGCCATAACAAGATAAAGAAAGTATAATGTTAAAAAGCTAACATTCCTTACGTAATATCGCTATCGAAATATTTCAATTCTTAATTACTATTACGTTCTTTATTCCGATGTACAAATATAGCAAAAAATTAAAATAACTATAATTTGTTTGCTCAAATTTTGCCTGAAGGTGGTCGCGCATTAGCGATGTAGTTTCTTAAAGCAAAGTTCGTTACACCTAGTCGAACGCAGGGAGTAAGTCGAAATTCGCCAGTGTGAATCGGTAACCGGCGCCAAATCATGCAAAAAGTCTCCGACAGGACGGCACAGGTTTGGTAAAGTATTTTTAAAACTTGTCTGACTACCCGAGACACAACCGGCCCATCCTGGAACGCCGATTCGGCGAATACCTCGCTCCGTGAATTCTTCGGTGAAGAAAAATCTCAACCTTGAACTTTCTTGAGTCAACAATTAATAGAAAATAAGACAAGAACTTTTATTCTCCACTTAATTATTTTAATCGCGTTAATTTATATATATTATTCTTTGGTGATTATTCATTGTACCTCAGCGTTGTTTAGATTTTTAGGAACTTTTTTTCAACTTCTTTTATCAACTGACAGATGTACGTATCATAGCAGGTAACTTTATTATATTTTAGAATTTTTATGACTCTGATCATGCTACCGATTATGCCTTGGAATAAAGGAAATAGTTAACGATACAAAAATTTAATAAACGCTTTCGTGTTAAAAATAAACTAATTAACGACTTCAAATGATGGAAAGACGACATTAATTTAAACATAATAATTTAATATGCGTATCGTATTTCCAAAAGAATGATAGCGAGGTAAATATCTAATTTTACTTTGTAGTTCCTCAGTTATTGTTCATATTAGCCAACATCCTTTTGAAAAATAGGTTCGTAGTAATAAAAAATTTAATTGATACGTTCAGTTCAGAACCTTAATAAAGGCGTTATTTTGAAACATATAAAAAAGTTCGGATATATCTGAGTTTTAATTAAAAACCCGCATTAAAGTATCACAAAGTATGGCTGAAAATCAATGAAACTTATAAATTCGTGTTTCAGGTTATACGTACATCTGTATTACTTTATTGCTTCGGGATAATAATTTACAATTTTAAGATAAAAAGAATCGAAGTATAAGTACGACACTTAATCATTACCGAAAATCGATCGTTACCGCTAACCTTTGACAGGACAGACGATTTTACGAGAATTCTTTCGCCCGAACGATCGTCACGAAATTCTTTTACGAGTCTCGACAAAAATAAAGGCGAAATAAAAATATTGCACGGCCGAAAACGATCTCAAAGACGACCTGTTCTACAAACTCCAGCATAGGAGTTAGTCCACCATAGGAAAATCCAGCAGAGCATAGGTGACGATTCTTGCGAAGAATTTATGCGAATGATACGTTCTGAGACTTTCAACGAAACCGTCGATTTCGAGTACGAGGCAGCCAAGAAAGGAATGTCACGCGTTGGCCGTCGTAAAGCGCCTTGTCTCGTAAAGAAACTTTTACGAACCAAATAAATATGGCCGCGTAAATATGGTTGCGCACTTGCCCTCGAACATTACTTAACGAACGGTCGTCTCTTTATCACCCTTTACCGCCCTCGTGACTTCACCACGAATCGAACACGTTACATAAACACAAACCTTCGTCTGAAAGGAGACAAGCTATTAAGAGACGAAGAGAAGAAATGTTCTTGCTGTGTAGATCATCGATTTCGCTTCACGGATCCATCGATTCTTTATCTTTGTAAGATGTTTCTAGCTTTTTCGGACAAGTTACAGAGGTATAATACCGACAAGGAAAAATAAGAAGAAAATGTTGTATGAAGTGTTACCTTATTTATGTTAGTCTTTCAGCAAACCGACGACGATATGTCTTTCCATATGAAAGGTTTTCTGGTTGAACGTTTCCGTATGAAGCACAAAGATTAAAAGTGTAATGTCATCGAAGTAGATCTGAGATGTTTACAGCTAACGGAATGAGTGTAGACGAATCATACATTTTAATAGAATGTTTCAATTTTCAAGAGGCTGTCACGTCACCGCGTATTACGATGTCCATATCTCCGACGAGAATCCTTTTCCAAACTCGCCACCCTACGCTTTCCATTTGCGTATCAGTATCACTCTCCGATCAGAAAGATGAACGTACATTGGAAATAAGTCGTAACTCGAATATTTGAGCGTATTTCGTTCGGACCTTTCTCCATCTTAAACCGAGGTTGATGTCTCAAGAGAAACTCTTATCATCAACAGTATAAAACGAAGAGAACGTATACGTTCCTTAGCTTCGCTTCGTACAAGAAATATGACGATATACAGAGTACGTTTCTAATCTTCTCGACAAATTACAGAAGTATAATCTACAAGGGAAAATAAACGAGATGTTATATAAGGTTTTGCTGTAATTCTTTCTTGCAAAGATATAAGCAAACTGTCGTGCCAAGCTTAAAATCCAAGCATGACATCCATCAATCATCAAAAAGACTGAAAATTTAAATACCATATTACATGTTTGAAGAAGTTTCGTAGCACACCGGTTGAAGATCATAGCTTTAAATTGAGTCAGCAATCGGCTAAATGAAATTCATGCGCGCTCGCGAGAGTCGAGGAACCAATCTCTGCGAAGCGTTTCCGCTCGCGTACTGGCTTTCGAAGATTTTACCGTAGATCTCTATCCGAGATACGGGCCCCGATATCAACGGCGATCTAGTTTGTTCGAAGAAGCGCCTAACGCTGTCGCAATGCATCATTCCAGAGGGAGGAAACCACTTCCTCCTACGCAGAGACATCTTAGACGCAGACGTCGAGCCATTCACAGACTCGCCAGGATCAATATGAGAAAGTTCTAGGACCTCGAAATCCTCTACAGTTCCGCGGAACTGTCGACGTGCCCTTGCTATTTGCCCAGCCCCTGGCTACGTTTTCGCTCCCTTTTTTCTTTCGTCGATGGGGCGGCTCGAGGAAGAGAGAGTACGAGGCAAAAAAGCGTCGTACACGAGGAGAAATTCTAAAAAGGGACCTTCTGATCTCGAGGCTCAATTTCAATGAGTTACGGTCTTCAAAGAAAAGACACAGAAAAAGAACAGAAGAAGAAAACGATCCGAGTTAGAAGGAAAATTGTGGAATGTCGGTTGCA
This sequence comes from Bombus impatiens, assembly GCF_000188095.3. Lineage (NCBI taxonomy): Eukaryota > Metazoa > Arthropoda > Insecta > Hymenoptera > Apidae > Bombus > Bombus impatiens. The sequence goes on along the minus strand of NT_176430.1, from coordinate 241,309 downwards.
TTACATTTGATAGACGAAAAATGATTAACTTCAAGATACTTCGCAGGTTCAAGATACTTCAAGATATTTGCTGTATCGCAAGATACAAGAAATTCGCAGTTTTTATAGGTTCTTAAAGGTTATCGCGTTGATTAACGTTATTGATACCATTTGTTAATGTTCAGGAGAGTGCCAGAAAACGGTTTTCACCCTACAATCAAACGAAAAGATAATCTTCACGTGGAATTGGTTGACAACGTATTGGGTTTTAACCGTTCAAATGGAATTGCGAATTTATATTTTTATTATTACCTCCCCGTAATAATCGATCTTGTTTCCTTATAATAGGTAAATAAATTTATGAAAATGAGATTTCTTTTCTGGAACACGTGTCGCTGACACGATGGTGAACGTATGGAAGAAAGTTCATCGATACTTGTGTACATAAGTACAAGTAAAATTTGTGTTAAATCTTTCCTGCTCTAAATACTCCTCCATTATAGGACATACAATGTGTACATTCATTTTTCTTGTCGATAAGAATTCAGTCTTGTTGAATAACTGCGTTTTTCCCGTGCAATTTAAACTGTAATTTTCACTTTTCTTTTGACCGTAACTTCGTGTGTATTAAGTGATCAAAGACGCTTATAAACCAAAGTCCGCCCCGAACGAACCATTGCTTCACTTGAGACACAATTTCATGGAACTTGCAGAATCGCCAGAAGATAAATGCGCATATAAGCGGCTGGTCTGTCGCAAGATCGACGAGAAATTCCACGAGGTGGCTCGCGAGACGAGGCAGAAATTAGGCTAAACCGTATATGGCTCGAAACGAACTGCCACGCTTTTCCTTTATCGAACGAACACACTGTCGTTGTCGTCTTCCATGTTCGTTTGTCCGTGAAATTGAGCGGATCAGGGAGCAACAGCTAAGTACACACGGAAGCCATCGTTGTCGTGGAGGACATTTTTCGTTCGATCGTTCGTCATTCGAATTTTTTCGCGGCGCGAGAAAGCGGAGTGAAAACCAACGGCAGATTGTATATTTCCAGAACGCGCGGCTCGATCGCGATAGGTGCCGATATTCAGGACAAAGATAGATCCGCGTTTTGCTGCGCGTAAATTATGGTCATACAGATTCGCGTAATTTCGCTTCATGGAACCGGATGCGCCTCGATGCAACCATGGGATTTCAGTGGCAGTGTTTCTTCCACGTAGATGCGGGTAGTAGGTGCACGAAGTGCCTTATATTTTATTATTCTGCTGGTAGTTACTGTATGGCGAAGATTGGATCTCGTTGAAAAGAATTGTTCGCGATTGAGTATAAACGATGGTTTGGTAATGTAGATTTTTATAAGTATTTATTTTATCTGTTGGGTGAATCGTCTTTTAGTTGAAGATTTGCACAGTTTCGCATCTGAAAGTTAATAAAGAAACATCAATTTCAAGAAATGCCAAATTAGATTCAGTTCTTGTTTGTGTGAATATAACGCAAATTATTTTTGATAGAAATAAAACAATCTAAATAAAACGATTATATCCAAGTGATTGGCAATTCGAATGACGGATTAACTAGTCTTCCCAAGTAAACGGATTAATTTAACGTAGAAACTAACGATGAAACTGTCTAGTTTATAACTAATCGCATATTCTTTTTTGTAATTTGTTGATTAAGTTCCTGTGTACAATAGAAACATTTATTCATTCTATTGATCGACGCATTTCGTAACGCTAAGTACATTTTTAGATTCATTTAAAATTTTGTCGATGTAATTGTTATAGTCGTATCTCGTTACAGTTCGAAAGAAATTTACAAATATGTTATATAACATAGATATGATACAATATACATATACATAAAATTTTTCTATACCAGGTGTTCAAATATTTTTATGAACTATTGTGTTTTTTTGTAATATTTCTACCTTTCAGTAATCTTATCAAGATGACGCGGCTACCCTGTTTGTCACCGGTACTTATCGATTGGAAGACACGTCGCATCGTCCCCAATTTGTCACATCGTACACCCCAATGATCCACCCCATCTGATTCTATGTATAATCTATCATATCGAAAGAGTAGGGTGCCCCCTTTTTGTTGACGACAGATGCAAAAGATATCGAATTTCGTGTAACTACTATAGAAAACATCAATGAATCGTATTTTTAATCGTAAATTTATTAAAACTTCGTACGTATAAAAAGAAAATTATTTTTGTTTTTATAATATAGTTGGAGATTACGCTGTTTGTTACGCCGCGTGTTACGAAATATATCTTAAAACACTTAAGTTAGAAGTTTCGGTTTAGGATGGGTTCCTAGGTTTATTAAGGGCCGGAATGACGGTGCGTGGGCCTTAGAAGGTCCGACAGCGAGAGATGGTGTGTATTGTCCCACGTGGCGTAACACTATTAGTTGAATAAAAATAACTTTATACCGTTACGATATCATACAACGATATCACATCGTCTAAAGTTATGTGTACAAATTATTATTTACCTAGACATTGAGAATTTCGAATCACAAAAATAGCACAATGTTTCGAACTTCTGAAACTTTTTCAGTTCATCAATCAAAATGAAAATCAAAGGATTTCGAGATTTTGAGGTTTCAAAGGTTCCAACCCTAATATAATATAAGTGAACGATATTTCTCGTTTAAACATCGATCAGGCATCATTTCCGAGATAACAAAAATAAACACCAGAATATTCCTTTTTATTGTTATTTAAATTGTACTTTACAGTTTGTCCAGCTGGAAATTCGCTAAATTTTTTTAGCTTAATTGCTAAATAACATGTAGATGGCTACCTCCAACGGGATACCATCATCGAGTTCCAGAATATTAGGTGCTAATTATCCTGAAAGGAATACGCGAAAATGATAATATTGAAATGTGATAAAGCGTACTGACAAAAGAGAAACAGCGAAATCGCGTAACTATTCGACGTAACGTCTGCAACTTCCTGGAGGAACGATGCAGCGGGTATCGTTGCAAGAGAATAACGGTGGTCGTAAATCGTGAAACCTCTAAATCCGTGAAATGGAAAATATCAGACGCTATTACGACCCGGTTATCGTTCGGTGCTGTTTCTTATTTGCTATCCATCTTGTTTATTACGTTTACTATTACTATAATCTTTCAGCAGACACACTTTCATTGATTTTGCATTGAGAAGATTGTTCAATTATTTAAGTTTCACTGATAATTTATAAAATTCACAATTCTTCGTAGCAAGTTCAAGATACACATCTTTCGGATAGCTAAATCGTATCGTCTGTTTAGGTTTCCCCAGCAACCAATGCGAAACGAGTTTCATTTAGCTTTGCGGTTGAGGAGTCGGGTCATTAGATTTGATGAACTGCGGTTACGTCAGCGAGATGTTTCCTGCGTAAAGTACATTCCTTTTAGAGCCGAAAAATTTTATAGGATTCTGACTTCTGGTCAATTTAATCCTCTATATTATCCCATTACATTTCAATTTTATATACAATATAAATATTAATTGTTGTGATAGCGAATAAAATTGGTAAAAAGATCCTCCAAAACACATAATAGTTATTTCATAATAATTTTATATTTTATAGCATTATAATGTACATATATGTACAATGTAGATATAAAAGTTTTCTACGACCAGTTCAAATACTTTCGTGAGCCAGTGTATATGTAAACCCTATACTACGATGTTTTGTATATTACATCCAACGAAGAAGCAATGTGGAGTTACTTAAGATTATTTTCAAAGGAAAAATCACTTAAAAGGAACGTCTTCCGCCGAATAACCATTGCGAATTTTCAGCGAGCGTTTTCCTACGCAATTTCATTTTCTAACGCAATCCCATTTTCCAATGAACGCCCCTGAAGCAAGATTACAGGACGTGGAATGCTCGTCAAGTCGCCTATAGACATTCACCGGTCGGAACGAATCGAAATTGCACAATTTTCAATCGACGATTCTCGTCGTGTTTCCCGTCGGAATTAACGAAACCACCAGGTTCGTTCACTACGCTCGTTGCCACCTATCCTGCAGCAATTTATTAACACCGTGATCCTTGAAAATTCCCGATGAGACGAGTCGTTAAGACCGATCGTTCCTCCAACGAGTTTGTCGATCACGAGTCACGACTTTTACCTTTAAGCGCTTCTCCTACGTTCGAATCGACGTACGTCGCGAAACCATCTTGCTGGATTTTATTCCACACCAGCCACGAAATCCATCTTTCTATTTTCTTCCTCCTCGTTCTTTCGAAATTTCAAATATCGAAGCTGATCGCATGGATGAGTCGGCCCGCGATTTTTCGAGGTGATTGTTCGATGATGGGCAATCATGCGATGGGAGAGAGATTCAATTGGCAGTACCGCGGGATTGATTGTTTCGTAGAAATAGCCTGGCGCTGAATCAGCTTACGGGCAGGTGAAAACTGGCTGTTGACGTAGAAAGAAGAATTAAAATCAGCGATTGTGTTAGGAGAATATGAGGTGTAAATAGTTCTCCTGATACGACATATATCCGAAGAATTTTTCCAAGCAAATTTCTCGAGAATCAATGAGAATTTTTGGTGCAAGACTGGGAACTTGTATTAGGAAAATATGATTTGCAGTAGATGATAATAAATTTGAGAAATGGGCATTCAGGCCACTGAATACTGGGTTTTATCGATATAATGGAACATTGTATGTTTAAATACTTTTGTGATCTTGACAAAGCATATACGCACTTCTAACTTAATATAAGTATCGTGTAACTTCTATAAAGTTTCAAGATGATTCAACACACATAGGAAGATATCCATCGTGGAAGGCACTCGGAGATGGTGTCCCTCTGGGGATAGCCATCCACATATTATTTAGCAATTAAGCTAGAAAAATTTACCGAATGTCCATCTGAACAAATTGTAAAGTACAAATTAAATGATAAAAAAGGAAAAAAAGTCGTGGAAAGTATCTACAAGCCTTTCGTGGGCCTGCCAATTACATTGTTCAATTATATCAATTGGTCTGAATGCAGGGAAGCTAAAGTAAGATAATTTTAAGCAGAAGAGACTCAACGCTACCATTCTACAATTACTCATAGAACCGTTATTGTCCCGTAAGCGGGGGGATTAACAACGTCCACGGGCGATAGATATCCGCTGAAAGAAAGAAAAACTCGCTCTCCTTGTCCCGACGTGGCCAATTACTCTAGATTCTTTACTTTCGCGAGAAGCCTCGTGCCTCGAGTCACGAATAGCTCGTGCGCGTATACGCGCGAGATCGCGGCATAATTTTTAACGAATCCAGCAACGCTCGATTAACGTGGAATTGAAATTCATATACGTGACACCTGCGCCGATGCCCGGCCTCTTTTTCCGTTTCTGAATCCAACAACGTCATTGAGAAACTAACTAACCATCATTGCGTGCACCATAGTTTTGCCTCTCGACATCCACACGGATTTATATCCGAATGTAAAAGAAGTAGATACGCGCAAGTCATACGAAGCAAAAATATTTTGCTATGTTAGAAAGCAGTTAACGAATTAACTGTTATGAACAAATGTAGACAATATTGCGTTGCACGATAATAAGAATGGCATTTTAGAATGGTGTTCTAAGAGAATTACGTTCCTCTACGTGACGATGAAGTAAAGGAGACGATTAGAACGTGATTAAAACGAGGGATTTCTGTACTTGCCTCGGTAAATCCTTCAGTGGACGGCCTTGGATTAAAACGATTAATTTCTTCAATTTCGATCGTTTAAACACACAGTAATGTTTATATCCATGTCCCTAAAACAGTCTGCATTAGTAATTTACAAATGAACACACGTTATTTATATGGTACATTCTAATATTATTATAATGGATCTCTTTAGAACCATTCTTTAAATATCAACCGTTTCCACGATGATTATAATTATCATGGAACAGTGCGTGGTTGCATGTAGGAAAGCTCATGTTTAGCAAGTTTTTTTTCTAATTTAATTTGTACTTTAGAATTTGTCCAGTTGGACATTCGGTAAATTTTTCTAGCTTTATTGCTAAATAACATGTGGATGGCTACCTCCAATTGGATACCATCTTCGAGTTTGTCTATTTTATTTCCTTAGTGAGGTCAGTGAGGTGTTTTCTCTTTAGTCTTCCTTTTATAAGAGTTTTACTCGCTTCAGCAGCTAGCTGGTTTGGATGTGTTGCCGTTCTTTCCTCGTATTTTTTTGCGTATTTGCCGATTTCTTCTTTAACCGTTGGTATTTCTAAGTCTTTGCGTATATCCTCGTTTTAGCAAAGTGATGCTGAAAGTTATCATTGAAAGAGCAATGCAGATACGAAGATACGTAGAATGACTGGCTTGAATAGTTTTCAGAAAACTGTTTCGAAGCCATTAAAACAGTTCCGTGGTATATGCAAGTAAATGCATTAAATTAGTTTTAAACAACTATCGTTCGGGGTTTGCAGTAGCCGTCGGTTACTTTCCGTTACCCTCTACATAAACCAGACTCTATCCCACAGGCAAGATGACCACCAGATCTTTAAGCCCCTTATTGCGGACTCTCAATAATCTTAAAGACTTATCATACATTTTAGCATTTTCGATAGTTAAGGTCCTTAAGACCACGCAAGTATATTTTAAGTTGAAGCATTCCTTTGAGTTGTCCATTCCGAGAAAACACGGGAAAGCGGATTTTTCCCATGTACAATGCCATTGTACTTTCATTGGGCCAGCATCCATCCTTACCCAGCCTTTTTCTCATTCAGTTAGCAGCAATGACCGTTGCCCTCACTTTCCTAACTAAAATTGCTATCAACGAATCTGCTTATTGTATGCTTTAGACATAGCCATCACTAGTTCTCCTTCGCGACAGCAGCATCATGGAAATGCTAGTACAATAGTTTTTCAATCTTCGATCAATCAGCTGACAAACACAAAAAAAAGTAAAATAATCGTATACGTCATACGGAAACGTATAAGTACACGATACTTCCTGTTATCGATATAACAATAAGCAAGATAAATGTATATTAAATCAGGCGTTTCGTTCTTCGGTGAAATTATGTCCAAAATAAATGGCGTTAGTGATAGTTGTATGAAGCCTGTAGCACAGAAAACGTCCATTCCTGTAAATCGATTGCAGCGATTCGTGAAATAAATTGTAGAATGAAACGACGTAGTTTTCTTATCATTTATCTCAGCAAGATACATCCGACAAAATGAAGCAACTTTTTTGGCGTACTCTACCATAACGTCAAATTCATCTTTCACTGTATTGATTGACTAATCCTTCCACATAGCATTGAGCAGCATCTCATACTGAAAATTTTTGGGTCTCGTGAACCAAAAATATAGGAAAGGTATATGAAACTTACAATAAGTCTCGTCTGTTCCAGAATAGCAATTTTAGAATCATTTTTCCGTGTGTAAAATTGAACATTACTATTCGAATTGGTAATTCGAAAATAAGGTCCTCGCGTCGATGAAAATGTTTTCTTTATTTCAGATGTTAATAATGTCAAATAAATACAATTAACTTCATATTCTGCTATAATCTACTATTACGTGAAAAATATAAAAATTACTATTTGTCGTGGTCACAAATCACGTTGTAATAACAATATTAAAAAGTCAATAATGAAACAAAATTCGCATAATGAAAGTGCATCCATGATAGCACTTGAGGTTAAAATCCAATTTCACAAAAACTAGTTTCAAAAGTTACTATAATTCAGTGTATATCGGTCCGTTGTTTATGTTGATCTCAACACTGTGTAATAGGAAACGCATAGTTTTATCACCTGAAATAGATCAATATTGTCCAGCGAATGTATCGTAATTATCGAAGATAATATTATTGATACATTACTTCTGAGAAGCTTTGCATGTTCAATTCTATTAAACCACCAGCAGTTAAATAGCGTGGAGTTAGACTTCGCCGCAACGCTAATATATACAACGCTTGCGTCTTTGGATTTGCATTGTACCATGATGCCTCGTATCTACGAATTACATTATAATCTCTAAATTTCATACATTTAAGTCGTACAAACAACCACTCCAACGAGGTGAAAATAGATTAGAAATTTCTGGTTTACACAAGCTTATGGCAAACATAGTTACTTTATATTTAATTTAATTCCAAAACATGCTATACAGGAAAATTTAAAAGAGCATAAATAGATAAAAGTACTACCCAATTACCTAAAACGCTTTATACTATACAGGAATATAGAATCATAATTCTTCGTTCTTCCGCATTATTAATAGCCCAAGCGAGTGGTTGATAAGACTACATAAGAAAATAAAATGTTCATGATACTCATGTATTATACCCACATTGCATTGTAAATCATATCGGACGAATTTATGATGAACTGTCCCTGCATCGTTAAACAGAACAGATGCAAGAACTGAAGAATCAGAAAGCTGACAAACTTATAGAAATCCAGACATATTTCCATCGTAGTGATCTAATTTCAAACAATCAATAGTTCACTGATGAATCATGGTCAATGACACAAAGATGATTAGAAGAAGCTTACCTGTACCATCGTAATACTAAGGCACAAGACTATTATACCCATACACAGAAGAAGGTATATAACATGTGCGCTCTCGATTTTTGTCAGAAACCTGGTAGCGAAGTAAAATTAAGAAAAACGTTTCTCGGCCGCAACAGAAATCCCCGAAAGAGAAGCGGAAAAATATATAATTAAAAGTGAGAACATAACAGCACGGGCTCAATAATAATTTCTGTTTATGTCGAACACCACGATCGCTAAATATTCAGAAGATTTATCTGATACTGAAGTTATAAAAAATATATATCAATTTCAATGTTGACAGTAGTTGAAAGTAATTGAAGATTGAAAAAGTAACCAATAGCAATTTCTGACATTGATAATGGTTACCAGTAACCAAAAATAATTAAATCATTTGTCATGGTTACTCGTAAAAAAATCATTGAAACTAAGATATGAATTCTTATCTTTTTTACTTAAGCATTCAAATTGTTTATAATCACTGGTTAATACTGACATTATTGCCCGTTGGTGTCCCTGTATAGAAAAACGTAGCCTTTTATTTATTTCCTTTGCCTCCTTTTCGGAATTCCTCGTATTGAAGGGAAAGTCATTGATGGCATTTTTGAAGCGATATCTAGAAATATTACAATTTATTCAATAAAACATGAAGTATGGAGGAAATTTTTCATTTGCTTACCCGGCCACTGTCAACAATCCGCATGCATGTTGCACAAGAACCATGTAACAAGTATCACAACCGACGAACACAATGACCACGATATATATAGAGAGGCCCAGATACATTTGAATGTAGTAATAATATTTGCGATCATCCTCGACAAAATAATAAGCTGGTATAGCGTATACCATTGGCAGCGATGTATTGTGTGGTTTTATCATGTGCATTAGGCGCACTGTCCACGGCAGTTGTAAGAAAAGGATTGCGCATATGCACGCGTTTACTAGAAGTAAATGGTTGTTATCTTAATTATTACATTACGGATATTTATGCAAATACATATTATTGCACATACATGCAAAAAGATGGAACCTAAGTAAAGATTTTTCCCACTCATGACATTGTATAACGAATGCTATATATCTTGGATATTTATTATTTTTTTGCATATTATGTGTATTTCGTCCATTTTCATACCTCCAAGTTTCTCATAAATGCACAAACATTCGTAGTCTATCAATTATATTACAAAATGTTAAATAATGAACCCTAGTATGGACAACCGAACCCCATTTTTAATTTTTTTATTTTCTAGTAAAAATATCACAAAATCACACCATATTTCCATTCATTGTGTACTTTTAAGTCACGAATGCAACAGTTTTCGATATTGACGTTTCAAATTTAGTTATGCATTTATTGAGTAATTTAAAATGAATTGTTGTATTTTGAATATCTACGTAAGCGTTAACTAAATCAGTGTATGTTGTGTACTAATGAAATTATCAATCAGAATTGCAACTGGCTTTTCTAGATATTGATTTACCAAGGTAGAACATCGCAAGAGTGGTTCCCCTACATGCGTATGTCGTCATAATGGCAACTTCTTCTTTCAATCGATCGATTGCCCAATCCTCGGACATGTCATTCAAAAGGGATTTAAGCTAGAATATTTATAAGGTTAATGTGAAAATTAAACGTATCTTGTAGTGATTAGCAAACATTTTCTTACCTTCTTTGCGTTCAGAATATAGTTACCATGTTTTACGACCATGACAACTCCTGTGCCGATTATAGACGATTGCTCTATCACGACTTTCAAAGTGCCTATATGTACAATTCTTGCTACCTAGAATTGAAGTCAATGGTCTATCCATAATTATTTAGAAATTTTACTTCTGCTCTCATCACTTAAAAGCCACAAGTAAAATTCTTCTCTAACTGGAGTGTTGATATTAAAACGAAATTTACAAGGTGTGAAATTTTAATAATGATAGCATTTAAAAGTTAATCATGTTTCCTGTTGAATTATCTAAAGACTGCGAGAATTTTTTACATAGACACGTAGATAAATTGGTAGACACGTACCTGTACAAAGACAAATGATGCCATAGTAATATGCACCATGGCCCACAAACTAAATTTAACTTTATTTTGATCTGGCCAAATTCCACTCAGTTTCCCGAATAATTTCGTTATCCTTAAGAATCGCTTCTCGAATGTAGCTCGATTCATGATAAGAAGCCCAATGTTAACCAACTGAACGCTTGACAATTTCGCACGTCAGTGTACGTCATTACTACTTCTGGATCTGGTTCTGTTAATGGAACCGTAAAGTACACATTAAAATTGTATTTACGGTAAAGTGCATCAATTTCAAAATTACTGTTAATCATATGTCACTAATGTAACGTATATGGTGCATGCGCATTAATATTTAATCATTGCACTTACGGAAGGAATCAGTTGTCCTTATTCTGCGTAGGTATTACTTATAGAATATGACAGGTGTTGGAAACGAGTGATATTTGCAGAATTATACATTGTCAACATGGAGTTTTACATATAATGTGAAAAGCAAACTAATATAATGTAGTAGGTTTGCAACAGAACAACGAAGTTAAGAAAATAAAGAAATAAGAAGAAGATAAAGATTTTTGAGTGTTTGATTATTCTTATAAAGTTAATAATCGTAATTCTATTTCACGTTAAAAATTCGTAATGTAATAAGTAAATTCGATAATGAACTCATGAATAACCATAATTATGTACATTTTATTGATGTAATGTGTAATGGATTATGTTTCGTCATGATCTACGTTTTCTACAATTACATGTAACAAATATTTTAATTAACTAACACGCGTATTGATATAATGATGACATATAATATATTGATATGAATCTCACACGAATTACGTAACTTGTTCTATTTCACATTATGCTTATTATACTCCATATTATTTATTAATTATTATAATGTTCACATTATCGCTATATTCCATATGAACAGTATCACTTAGTTTTCATTACCGTGTAATAAGAAACGGCTGCTTTGATGATCTGAAAACGAAAATTCCGCTCAAACAAAGTTGTGCGTTTAAAATGTTTAAAATCAACTTGGAATCAGATTGTTATACTACCTCTGCGAAAGATCGTAAATTTAATACTATTAAACCACCGGCTGTTAACAGAGGAGGGGATAGACAACTTCTTAACGCTAATATATATAACGCTCGAATTTTTGCTGGAAAAGTATACCATGGCGATTCATATCTATAAAGAACAATTTTATTCAATAAGAAGATAGAGAATCGGAAGATAAAAAAAATGAATTAGACTTGGAAACTGGTTCAAAACGTCAGATATTTTCAGTGTATTGAAGAAAATCACAGCCGCGATATGAAGATTTTAGGTATTCTTTTGAGAGAAAATAATATCGTAACCAAAAATTTCATTATGTTCAACATATTCGAGACAGGTGTATTTGGATATGATTATTTCCAGTGACCGAGTAGTTTTTGTATTTATAATCAGTATACGAATATGTACTCGTTTATAGGATATTTATAGATACAATTTACACACGTAATAACAGAAGTTATACAAAATATCCAAACTACAGCGTACATTGTAATATTTGGTAAGTGAAATAAATCTCCATTTAGGTCTCATTTTTTTAATCACTTTGATAAAGGTATGAATTTGCACAAACATCCAAGGTCTAGTTATAACTTGTATGTATCTATAAATTCCAGAAAAATTCAACTTTAAAAAATTTTTGGACCAATTGCTATTTTATGTTTTAGGAATAGATTATTTATCATGATATATATCAAAATAAATTCGTTTTACTTTTTTATTAATATTCATTCTTTACTCACATAGAGTTAAAAACACCGTCTAGTCCGTTTATTACAAATTGTCCTTGTCCAGTCAGAATAAGCGTGTGAAACAATTGAGCAAACAAAAATATACACTGAACTAGCCATGACTCATTCTTCTCATTTGCCACCTAAATTCGAGTAATTGATCAATCAATATGGAAAATATATATAAGATTAATAGTAACAACTGACATTATACCTGTAACAACGACACACAGATACACATTATCAGCATTCCCACAGAAATGAATAAATAAGTGTGATGATTGGTTTCAATTAGCTTCAGATATCTACGTTAAAGTGTGCAAATTAGTCTGTCAAAAAAATTCATAAAACAATATCATTTTTTTCACTAAATGAGCCATTACATAAAATGAGAAGCGAGTTTGCCTATGATATTTTAAACGAAGCAGATTTAGATGAAAACTTGTAGAATTTTAATTTAAAAAACGCTTTATTGCAAAAGTATTTCTCTTCTCGTTATATGATGTATTTACAGATCTTTGAGTGGTGATACTGACCTTAGAGCATGTTGATGTGCCTGAATCGATTTACACACGTTCCTATAATTGAATTTCGATAATTTTGTATCATTTTTATGGTGATCTAACACACCTTCGCTTACGTTTCTGAATCGATATCTATATAAATTGTTCATAATTATAATTTTTATTATATAATTATATACTATTGGCCTAAGGGTTAAAAGTAATCAAACAAATTTTATTCAGTAGTTTACATTATAAGGTACACACATATAATACATAAGAAGCAAGGTATCTATAACAAAATTATTAGAATACAAAGTCAACGAAGACGGTTCGATTTGTATTTTAAATATGATCAAGTATCCTAATACTTATAACCAACAGCGTGCATCATCACGGAAACAAACTAAATTTGCAAGAGTTTCTTACCTTGTGATGGCCAGCAGTCCACAAGCATGCTGCACTGCGTATACGTAATTCGCATCACATGCGCAATATACAAAACCGGTCATGCACATGACAATTATCATATGTATCGCTAAAATATCGTAGTATTTTTCGTGATCCACGAAATAATGAGCTGGGTATATGAACATGCGTTTTCGGGATTCGTTTAACGGCATAAGGATATCTAAAATAGGTGGTACAAGGGGCCACGAAATCATCAATATGCCAGTAATCAAAGCGTGTACTATAAATGGAAAACGTAAATGGTATCTATTACAAATAATGATCAGTATCGGGAATTACCAGAAATTTGAGCATTATATGAGAAACTTACAAGCATAGCTTAGCGTGAGAAGAAGTCCTCTTTGCGAATATGTGATCATAATGTCATTTTCTTCTTTCGATTTTATCGTTGCCCAGTCTGTGAATATGTGGTTCAGCATTGATCTCAACTAGAATTTCCCGATAAAGCTTGAATGTATTGAGAACGGAGTATACGTATCTTTCACAAATCTTAAAACATTCGCGGCTTATAATCTTACGAAAATCCTAAAGTAGAAAATCAGTTTTTGCAATTACGACAAGGACATGAGTTTGAAGAGTTCGTTGTCTATAGTCAAAAGTGACTGATATACTCGTCAACGCCTACACGAGAATTCAACGCGTATAAGACTGAGAAAGGGGTACATATATGTTTCTTTCTCGAAGGGTGATCGTATTTCTATATCAATTTGGCATTCAACAAACAAACTCCTTATTAAAAATAAATATACACTGAGCACCAACGAATTTTCGAAATTCAACTACTAAAGAGCGTTGAAGCGGAGGTTAATTAACATTAATTGTAGATTGTCTCAGATTCATTGACATTACATATACTTCAGCCATGATAAAAGCTTAATATCAGTGATCGTCAATGTGTTAATATAATGTTAAAACAATTCGAATTTTGAATAGATCGAGTAATTTCGTAAAACACTCTTACCTTCGTTTCGTTTATAAAGTAATTACCCATTTTCACAAACGTCCCAAGCACTAGTATATAATAAGGCATACTAGTCACAATTCCACGTATACTGGGGAAAAGTATAAGGTACGCGGTCTATAATTACAAACAATGCTTATAACGGTTATCCCCTTTTCATAAGTCTTTGTTACTAATTTTTCTTTTTAAAATCATTAAATAAAAATTTAACATTACAAGGATCGAATTAGAACTAACTAAACACCGATACCTGCGTAACGAAAGAAGTAAACAATATCGTAAGAGCAATGATTCTTTGTATTAATCTTGGGAAAGGTCTTTGATACGGCCAAACACTAGTTAGCACTCCAAACATTCTGTTGATTTTTAAAAATCTTTTCTCCATTGCCTCCACGTCCATTGAAATAATATAAAGAACGCGCAGAAAGAACGACTTTTCACGAGACAATAGTCTATCTTCAATGATCATATGATTTTTATCCCGTGCGGTGTTCTGTTGAATAATTTCTTAGACAGATACAAGCCACTATTATAAATTGTCATTGTCCTTATTAAGCGCTATCAATTTAATAGCTCTTCATGACTTATTTACTCTTTGCTTAAGAAAATTGCTCACGAACGGCTTTATTACGCGCAACTCAATGCCAAGTGCTTTCTTTCCATTTGGAGAACTACATATTTACGAGTGACTGAAAGCAACGGTCGTGCATAAAAGCTTATTGTTTTATTTAATATTAATCGCTGCTAGAGTAGCTACTGTCCTCAACATGCACAGAAAATTTAGTTTCAGTGGTAAAATTTGATTTGTCAAGTGATGTCTGTAATGAGGATGCTTGTGTATTACTCTTTTGATCGCATTTTTATTAAATTATTTGTGTATGAACAAATCTGCATTTTGCTTTCAGTGGAGTATTAGTCGTGAAACCTCATCCCCACTGAAGCAACATGTTACTGCACAGTTCTGTATATGTTACTAGTGTTACTGTATGTTCAAAACATCTCCAACAAACAGCAACTTATAGAAACATTCTTTGTACACTGAAGTAACATTGGAGCAACTTTTTCAAGGGAAAAATGTTTCTTTTTTTACTTTTTTTTACTATTACCTAAGTATTTAGATCTTAAAACAATTACTTGGAAAGATGTTTTAACTTTGATTTAGTAAAATTTATCTCACGGGAGAGAAGAGCTGGGAATAGTCTTGTGTCTTATGATAAAAACGATTTTTGTCGAATTTTTTAATTTTTTAGATAATAATTCATTCTAGAAGCTAGAAAGAAAATTTACAACGTGGTAAAATTGGTATTGTGAAAAATGTTCTATGTATTGATTTATCATTGAATAAAAATTAAACGACTTGACAGATGCAAATTTTATAAACAACATTCATTTTATAAATGTTTAGTAACTTAAGGTGCAATCAGTTACGTCAATAGCATGGCCACTAATACGAAGAATTTCCACATTTAATTTTCCTGAATCCACTCATGCTCATACTTGTATTAAATATCTTCTATAAATACTTTCAGATTTGCTTCAAACTTTACCAACGCAATCATGACATGCGAGTTCCACTACAGAGTCAATTTCAAGCACACAGAGTATAAATTCATTAAAGGGGTCTCGAATCCAATCTGTGTGAGATGCTGTAAGTAAAAACAAAACCATGTATTTTTAAATATTTATTTCTGTAATATCAGTTTATCATTCGTATTGATAAAACAATTACTCTCAATAACTTGTATACTGCGTACTGTGTAGTATAGAAAATTATATTTAAAGAAGTTACGATGTTGTTCTCAACACTGTATAATACGAAACGCATAGTTTCATCACCTGAAATACACCAATATTGTTCCAGCAAATGTGTCATAATTATACAAAATAACATTAGTGATACATTACTTCTGAAAAACTTTGCATGTTCAATTGTATTAAACCGCCGGCAGTTAAACGAGGTGGAGTTAGACTTCGTCGTAATGCTAACACGTAAAATGCTTGCATTTCTGGATTCGTATTATACCATTGTGCTTCGTATCTATGAATGTCATTATAATTTATAAATTTCATATACTTATATCGATCAAACAACCACTCGAATGAAGCGAAAATAAATTATTAAATAAATAAATTTTCTATTTACAAAAGCTAATGGCATACCAAAAGCATACGAATTGTACTTTAATCTTATTTCTCTCAAAAGTTACAAAATTCATTTGTTTTTCTGGATATTAATTAAATTTGATAATAAAATATTCTTTTTATAAAGGGCAATTCTAAAATCCACTGTAAGGGTCAATAAAAGAACTACTAAATTACATGAAATGCTTTAACCTACGTAGGGACATATGATCATAATTTTTCATTCTCTTGCATTATTATTGCATTCTCATGCAAGTGGTTGATAAAATTACAATATATGGAAGAATGTAATAGAAGAAAATAAAATTATACTCACATTATATTGTATAGTGTATTATACTCACATTGCATCGTAAATCTCATCGGACGAATTTATGATGAACTGTCCCTGCATCGTTAGACAGAACAGATGCAACAATTGAATAATCAGAAAGCCGATGAACTTGTAAAAATCCCAACAAGGATCCATCGTAGCGATCTAATCTCAAATAATTAATTGATAAGTCGCGTTCAACGATATGAAGTGGGTTACAAGAAACTTACCTCTACCATAGTAATACTAACACACAGGACTATTATACCCATACATATAAAAAGGTAAGTAACATGTGCGCTCTCGATATCCCGCAGAAACCTATTTGAGTAAAATCAAGGAAAATATTGCTCAGCCAGAACAGAAATCTCCAAAAAAGAAGCAGAGAAATACATGATTAAAAATCAAAATCTAATATCTCAGTCACGGATCAAGAGTAACACTCATTTCAAGTATTGTGACAAGGTCAATTTTTTGTTTAAATAAAGGTAATGACTGGCGATTCAAAAGATTTTTTAAAAAGAAAAATTATTTAAAAATATCTAGTAAAATTAAAAAAATGATATCATTAAGAATATAACATACAATTTATTAATATAATTATTGATAGAAGTAGAAAATATTACAATGTTGATGATGTTTGAAAGTAATCGAAAACAATTTCCATCATCGATAATGATTACCACTAACCCAAAATAGTTAAATCCTTTGTCATGGTTACGTAAAAAAGAATCATTGGAACTAAGATATGAATTCTTGTACCATAACTTTTTCACTTAAGCATTCAAAATTGTTTATAATCGCTGGTTAATACTGACATTATTGCCCGTTGGTGCCCCTGTATAGAGAAACGTAGTTTTTTATATATCTCCTTTGCCCCCTTTTCGGGATTCCTCGCATTGAAAGAAAGGTCATTGATGGCATTTTTGAAGCGATATCTAGAAATATTACAATTTATTCAATAAAATATGAAGTATGGAGGAAATTTTCGCTTTGCTTACCCGGCCACAGTTAGCAATGCGCACGCATGTTGCACAAGGACCATGTAACAAGTATCACAACCGACAAACACAATGAGAACGATATATACAGAGAGAGCCAGATACATTTGAATATAGTAATAATATTTGCGGTCATCCTCGACAAAATAGTAAGCTGGTATAGTGTATAATATTGGTGAGGATGTATTGTGTGGTTTTATCATGTGCACTAGGCGCACTGTCCATGGCATTTGTATAAAAAGGACTGTGCATATGCACGCGTTTACTGAAAGTAAATAGTTACTATCTTAATTGTTATATTACGTATGTTTATGGAAATACATATTATTGCAAACACATATAAAAAGTTGGAGACTAAGCAAAGATTTTTCTCACTCACTACATTGTATAACGAATGCTATATATCTTGGACATTTATTATTTTTTTTTTTTTTTTTTTTACATATTATGTCTATTTCGTTAATTTTCATACCTCTAAGTTTCCCATAAATGCACAAACATTCGCATTAATTATATTAAAAAATGTACGGTAATGAACCCTAGTGTGGACAACCGGTCCCTGTACTTAATTTTTCTATTTTCTAGTAAAAATATCACAAAATCACACCAGATTTCCATTCTTTGTGTACTTATACATCACGAATGCAACAGTTTTCCATATTGGTGTTTCAAATTTAGTTATGCATTTATTGAGTAATTTAGAATTAATTGTTGTATTTTGATTATTTACGTAAGCGTTAACTAGATCAGTCTATATTGTGTACTATTGATATTATCAACCAGAGTTGCAACCTGCTTTTCTATATATTGATTTACCAAAGTAGAACATCGCAAGAGTGGTTCCCCTATATGCGTATGTCGTCATAATGGCAAATTCTTCTTTCAATCGATCGGTTGCCCAATCCTCGGACATGTCATTCAAAAGGGATTTAAGCTATGATATTTATAAGGTTGGTGTGCAAATCAAAAATATCTTGTCATGATTGGCAAAAATTTTCTTACCTTCTTTGCGTTCAGGATATAGTTACCATGTTTTATGATCATGAGTATTATCGCGCCTATAAAGGAGGACTGCTCCAGTACGACTTCAAAAGTGCCTATATGTATAATTCTTGCTACCTAAAATTAATATTATGAGTCTTTCGTTAACTATTTATAATTTTTTTCTTTTATTTTATACCCTTAAAGGCTATTATCAACGAAATCACGATAATGCTCCTTACATTTTTTTATTTAGGAAATTATTATTTAAACTTGAAATCAGTGGGATGTTGATGTTAAAGCGAAATTCGCAAGATGTGAAATTTTATTGTGGCATTTACGAGTTAATTATGTCTTCCTTAAATTATCTAAGGATTTCGAAATCTTGGTTTTGAAATGGAAATTATTAGGAATATCTATGAATTTTATTTACATTTTATATTAGTTAAATCGAGACCGTAATGGAATGTGATCTGCAAGTACCGTAGAACGTTCCATTACAATGTCGTGATTTTTTGTGAAATATTGGTGGATATAAATTTATAGACACGTACCTGTACGATGACAGATGATACCATAGTAATATGCACCATAGCCCACAAAAGGAACTTAATTTTATTTTGACCTGGCCAAATCCCACTCAGTATCGCGAATATTTTCGTTATCTTTATGAACCGCTTCTCGATTGCAACTCTATTCATGATATGAACCCAATATTAACCAACCGAACGCTTGACAGTTCCGTACGTTAATGTACTTTTACTACTTCTAGATCTGGTTCTGTTAATGGAACCGTAAAGTATACATTAAAAGTGTATTTACGAGCATCAATTTCAAAATAGCTATTCGTATGCTATTAGCAAATTTTGCTAATGGCAAAATCGTATGCTATTAATGCAACGTATGTGCTGCATGCACATTATGAATATTGAATCATCATACTTGCTGGAGGAATCATTATATTGTCTGTTCTCATGTGTAAGTACACACATACATATGTATGCAATGTTACATGGGAACTACATTTATTCAGTCGTGAGCCGTAGTGTTAAGTGTGACATGAAAAAAATGATCTGTACATCTAGTAAGCTAAAAATAAAGTACGACAAGACGGGCCAACGAAAAAGATGGTATTGTGAGTATGTAATTATTTTCATAATCATGGATAAATTCGATAATAAATGGTTTAATAACTATGTTTCATTGGAGTTAGAAGTGATGCTTCTATTAATATCTATTATTTTTACAATTTCTGGTAATTGACTTTTATACAGGGTCTTTTATACGCGACTTTTATACGCGAAAAAATAAGTTTCTACGCGAAAATATAGAATAAAAATTTCTCGTTTGAGGCTTTGTTTTCGAGAAAATCGACTTTGAGTTTTCGCTCGGTACGCATGCACTTTATCACGTCTCGTTATAACGGATCTCACTGTAGATCGTTGTCCCGATGGAAAAATTAAAAAAGAAAAATTAAGAAAAAATTTTTATTCTATATTTTCGACTTCTTTTTTCACGTAGAATCACCCCCTTTTCGCTTGTACCATCAGTTACCAACCACCCTGTATAGTTCGAAATGAAGAATGCTTAAGCCTACATCGCTATAGTTCAGATAATAATATTTTATTTCTTTTGCGATTTAAACATTGGGAATTAAATGCTTTTAATATTTAATTAAAGACGTTTAGTTACTTACTTTGTATAAATAAAATAATATATTGACCGATTTGTTATCATCGAGCAGCTGAAAAATAAATTTCATTTCCGAATGTTTCAGAAATTTTATGAAAGTAAAGGAATTAAAATAAGGTCCGGTAATAATAAGACTTATTACCGGACCTTATTATTATCACATACATATGTCTGTCATAGCATCAATAACACTTAAGATATTTATATATTCGTTGTATCAAGAGAAGAGGAAAAGAGAAAATGAAAGAAGTAATGAGAAAAAATTATATTTTATAATATGTTCGAAGTGAAATGTTAACAGCAAGTAACTAACTCAAGTGAAACGTAAAATATACACTATACTAAAAATATTGTCAACATTTGAAGAAAGAATTTCACTTGAATGCATGTAACGATAAATTCGAACCATCCAATTCGCGCTGTTCTTTCTTCAATTTATGCAGATCTAAACACTGTATAATACGAGAAAGATGCTTTTAAAACCTGGAAAGATATTAATCGTTAATAAATAGTCAATTGTTTTTTGAAAACTGTTCTCATGTGTATTTCGTGGAAGTGATAAGCTAACCTGTACAAAGCTCTCCAAATTCAAAGAGATTACTCCTCCACCAGTTAGTTTAGGCGGGCTCAAACACTTTCGCAACACCAATAGATATAACGATTGCGTTTTCGACGATCCATTATACCATTTGGCTTCACATCTATACAATTGATTCTACCGTGAATTTAAGTCGGTCAAATTAAATTAAATAGCATTTTGACATTTTTTTTTCATTTACTTGATAATTTAAACCAATTATAACATTTTCTATGGAAGCAGAAAGTGCCTTAATACTTATAAATGGGAGTTTATATCGATCTTACATTGCCTGGAAGGTCTCATCATTGGAATTTATCAGAAACTGTCCCATTATCGTCAAAAACAAAAGATGAGTCATTTGGCTAAGAGTGAACGCGCAGAATGTGAAGTATCTGACTCCTATTTCCATCGTCGACAACTAATTACAGAGAATAATATCACATATTAAGTCACGGCAGCGTAAGTCTATAGTCACAGTGGATGCATATTTTGACAAACTATGTTGTACTAATAAATAGGCGCATCAAGACAATTGAGTATATATATAGTGGCTCACGAAATTATTAGAACATTTATTATAGAACATTTTGATGGATATGTTCGTGTTATATAAAATATTTTGAAATTTCAAGAGTACATACTGTAATGAAACATGGCTATCATATCGTGTCAGATTGATTTCAAACTTTCTCAATATAATGATGATTGTTGAGTCTTAGTGCTAATGAAATTTCAAAATATACATAATACGTTCATAATAGATGTCTAAAAGCAACTGAACACTTTCGTGGCTTTACGATACTTTCTGGTAGATTCTTATAATACTGATTACATTGCATGCTTCTCAGTTTTTAAATGTTTCATTCGTCAAAACATTATTTCGTTAGAAAACGCATCCACTGCAACCATAGCCTAAGTTGTCTCTGTAAATTAAATGTAAATTAAATGTGTATTGGTGAATTGAAACTTACCCGCACGAACGTGGATGTAAATGTTACGATTATCAGACCCAATATGATGAAGAAGTAGTGCACGTGGCAGGCGTCAACTTTATCCACATATCTAACATAACAAAAAGTATATAAAATTTGGCAAACGACTTTACGTGTATATTATATGAATATTGTACAATATGCAATAATACTAACTCAACGGCCTTTTTGTGAGCATCGATGGATCTGCTTATTTTCGCATGGGTTTCATCTAGTAACACGTCCAGGTACTTTTCATTGGAAAAGCTCACGTTATCCATTGCGTGCTTGAAACGATACCTGTGCTCATTGTTTCATTGGTTATA
Source organism: Bombus impatiens (assembly GCF_000188095.3). Classification (NCBI taxonomy): domain Eukaryota; kingdom Metazoa; phylum Arthropoda; class Insecta; order Hymenoptera; family Apidae; genus Bombus; species Bombus impatiens. Next base: position 219,061 of record NT_176430.1, on the reverse strand, counting down.
GTCAAAGTTTCGCTTATATATTATATAGGGCGTTTAAAAAAAGTGGGTAATATTTATATAGCGTGATTTTAGACATCAAGATAACGAAGAAAGTTCCTGTATACTCACGCACTGATGGCCAATAAGGCTCACCCATGATGTACAAAATGAACCAAATTAATGTCACAGGCAATATAAACGGCTGTGAACATTGATGCTCCTAACGTCGTACGTACTAGTATGGGATAGTAATACTGCTGTATGCTATAGTCGATAGAAGGACGAACATAAACGCATAAAAAGATATGTTAACTAAATGCAATAGGAATAAAATATGAAATAAAATACTAATTATTTACAGCAAACACATTTCACCAATTTATGTGACTTCGGAATATATTGTCCAATAATTTTAGTTTATTTCACATATTCGTAATGGTATTTTCAGTACTTATACATATATATGCTACATATCATATGCTATATATATATATATATATATATAAGAAGATACAAAAATATATAAAATAACAGGTTAATTTTATCCTATTTATTGAAAGATTTATTGAAAGGAGATCTCGGCTTTTGACCAGCTCAATAAATATCCATAGTGAGAATATATGTATACTGGTTAAACGTATTGTAATAGGTGAAATTATCTATGCGTTGCCCTCTTCATGCTACACCTGGGGCTATATCTGTACATTATCATGTAAGTAGCACCATAGGCGGGGTACGGTTTGTGCCGCAATAGCCAATTGTATTACCTATTACTGACGAGACTGTGTACCTTGTATTATACTGCATCGTTCGTGGAAACAGTTTTTTTTTCTGTAACAAAAGTTGATTTCATCAATATCCCGGCTACCACAGACAAAAAGCAGATCTGCTTCATTAGCGTATCCAGGCTGAAAAAACGCAGGACATTTCCCATTTACGATTAATAATTGATTAATTTAAGAAAAAGGGATTTTCGAACGAAATTTCTGTGTATTTAGGTTTCTTTACTTGCATTTCATTAAAATATGCATTTCCATGAATATTCACAGTCTAACGATAGCAGTTCTTAAATATATAATAAATACGATTAAAGATAAATTATTATTTACGTACCTGGGTAATAAGCAATAGCACAACAACGATATACATGTATAATCTTTTGCATGACGAGTTTTGAGAAGTTTCTCTGATCAGACCAAATTCCAGCCACCATAGAACATATCTTCACTACTTTCATGTACTCTTCTTCTACTGTGGTTTTGTCCATGGTAAGATGAAAAATGATGTAAAGATTACACGGCTGTATATAAGTCTTACACGTGAAAGGTAGTAGTCACATTGTTTCAATGGCTAATAACTACATGATATAATTATAACTATTATTAATAATTATATATTTCTTACTGTTGCTGATTATATCACATTAGGTGTATTTTACGTAACGACTGTAACTAATTGAATCTATTCAGATAAGTTAAGTCATAAATTTACATAATACTATAATAATTTACATAAATTTACAATAAATTACAATTTAAATGGAAGAACATCTTTATGCATATATGTAATATACTGTAATGTAATGCGACAAAATTGTCATAATAATAGCAGTAGGTATTTGAAACGAATCTAAAAATGTATATAGAAGTTACAAGACATTTACTGAAAATATATCTGCAATGAGAGATTAATATTCAACCTAAACATGTAACAAGTGTTAAATATGATGCTATTGAATATTGAGGCTTATTAATGCAATGGCTAACTCACTATTTAATACTATTGTGATCTCCACGAAATATATACTTGTACTAGACATTTGTAACTTTCATACATATTTTCAGGTTCATCCGCTTTCAAACTTTATAAAACTAATCATGATTGTGAAGTTTCATTTCAGTTTATTTAAACAATTCTAATGAATTTTCAAAATATATTCATAAATAGTATGTACAAGCATTTCGGTACTTTTCTCAGTCTATGCAAATTCTTAAGAAAGTGATTACGTTGCATGCATTTTGATGTTCCGATGATGTAATCGTTATTGTGGTATTTCGTCAGAAAACGCATAACCCACTGTTGATAACTCGAAAAATAAATCAATTATAAATAATGCCCACTTTTTTACCACCCTGTGTAACATAAAAGGCGCGGAATCTGCACAATAGGAACCGAAGTATACTCACCCACTAATGGCCAACAAGGCGCAACCATGATGCACGACATGAACCAAATTGATGTCACAGGCTATATAAACGCTTGTGAGTATTACCGCCACGCTTATCATATGCACAAGTATGGGATAGTAATACTGCTGCTCATCCACGAAATAATAGGATGGGTAGATGAATTCGCGACTTCGTGACTCGTTCAGGGGTGCGACGACGTTCAGGATAGGTGGTATAGTCGGTAGAAGGACGAACATAAACGCACAAAAAGATATGCTAACTACATGCAATAGGAATAAAATATAAAACAAAATTGTAATTATTTACAACAGACGCATCTCATCAATTTAAGATTGAGATATATTGTCAAATAATTTCACGTATAATCCCACTCATACTACTATGATTTAAGATAAGCTTGTAGTGGGTTTGGTTTAGGTTTTATTTCGATTAAATTTGTAAAAACGGCATTGACATGTGCCTCCTTATACGCGATTATTAATAATAAAATAGAAAAAGTAAATATATGAACATTGTTCAAAGAATGTATATTTTCATTGAACAATGATGATTTGTGTTAACAATATCAACTGAATAATTATTAAGGCCTTCGTTATTGACTATCCCTGTGGTATTTGATTCTGTAATGTAAAGATCTGTACATTTCCTTTGTCACCTTGGTATAAACAGGAAAGAAATGTTGCCTTCTTGGAGTAGATATCCAAAATCTCTAATTCCTCCTTCGGTCGTTCTATTAGCCGGTCGGCCACAATATCGTTTAGAAGTCCTTTCAACTATAATTTTAAAGATATTTATAATTATCAGAGAGATTACTGGATGTTTATCGGTCTTTCACCTTCTTTTCGTTCAGAACGTAATTGTACTGCTTGATTAAAATGACGAATCCTATATCGAGATACGGCATCTGATCCGACAATACCTCCAAACTATAAAATACTACTACCCGTGATATCTATAATGCATAGAAAACACACTTCTATTATATATTGACATGCGAATTCTCTGTGATATGGGAAAATACTATATTTGAAAGTTACGAATGAAAAACATGAAACGTCACACTTCCCATTTTTTATAATGATTTCGAGATAGGTGTTTTAATACTTTCCCCCATATTTCTAGCACCATATTTTTGCTAAACTTCAAATAATCATTATATAATATTTTTTGTTCAATTATATTCATTATATCTGTTAAATACTCGTACACTAACAAAGTTTGACTCCTCATGTTTTTATATTAAATTCTTACTAATGGTTATCAGCAAAAAAAATATATCAGATGATTTTGAATGAATGAAAAACACATAGACTGGATGCAAGTCCCATATGATAACATAACTACAAAAAATACCTGAGCTGTAATTGTGGTAATAATAATAATAAATATGACAAATCGTATAATAATTTTCGTGAATTTTTCTTGATTAGGCCACACACCAACAAGCTGACCGAAAAATTTGTTGGCTTTCAGACACTGATCCTCGATCGTTTGCCAATCCATAGTCGTTCAAACAAGAATCTGCATTATATCGCTGAAGATCGTAAGATATAAAATTCGTTAAATTAATCCAAAATTTAATTATATGGTTTGATTACTGGCTAGAATTAGTAGACTGCGAATTGTTATACATTTATACAAAATTTAAAGCAGAAGTGTAGGAAATGCATAAAAGTATAAATACAATATATACATATAAGAAGATACAGAAATATATACAATAACAGGATCAGAACACTAATTTTCAGTAACACTATTATTTAGTAAATGAAAATGATTAAATATTATTCTTTAGTTATGTTTATAAAAATATAAATTCGCATAAATGTCTACAACCTTAAGAATTACTTAAAATAAATTGAAATGCAATTAATATTCGCGTGGCCAACTTCAATAATTCTCTTGATTTGTTTATTTAATCCTGAATAATGGTTTATCAACAGTATTCATGTCCGCCACTGTTCAAACTGTAGTGGTCGATTAGGACAAGTTCAAACCTGTATATCCTCCATAACGTCAATAACGTAGTAATTTTATTATTATTTTACTCAATTGTACTCGCTTTTAGAAGAAATTTCCGGTTTGACTAATTTATACGGAAAATAGAATGATTTCGTGCCGGGTAATAACAATTTTAAAGACCTCCTCTTTTCCGCTTACTTTGTCCATGAAAAAGCTTCAACGTTTCAATGTGAAAGAGGTTTGGTTACAACTTAATGTAATTTAATTCGCCATAGTCCTAGGATATTGAAGAGAATAATTTATATGCAATAAGTAGATAAGTGGGTCTATATAAGGGATATGAAAAATTAATGATTGCATGCATTGATTTCCAGTGCGCTTCAGAATATGACAGGGTTGGTGTTTCACATAACGCACGGACTATTTTTTAGCAACAGCAATCAACTAACGTTTTCTTTTCCAATTTTATGTAGCGTACGTTTCTCGGTCAAAATCGTGCTTGGTGTACAAAAAAAATTCTAGAAAATATAAAACCTCGTGTTATATCTCTTATTGAAACGTGTATATGTGTAATAGACTTGAAATAATGATATGTTATTCTATAAATTGAGATTAATTAATATAAATTGATGATAAGTACTGATATATTGATTAAATATATTCCAATGTATGTAATTATGTACGTGTTGCCCTCTTCACATTCCACCTGGAACTACATCTTTGTATTATCATGTAAGTAACCAGAAATATGTAGATAAATTGAAACATTTCCAACATTCTGCAAAAGATCATTAATGGATTAAATTGGTCAAATAATATATTATTTTGTATTCGTTATATTCTGTGTATAGTTAAAGTGCTTTTAAAACGATCGTGAAGTTTTCTGTGATACTTCACGGCAAATGACGAATATCAGGATTAAATTCAATTAAGGATTCAATAATGTGTTAAATTTCGTATTAGGATGGTCCTCAGCTATGGAGGTCAAACATTTCTTTTGAATGTACTTTAATGTATCTGCACAAATTGTCACATTTGATGGGTTATATATAAGCGAACATGAGGTCATTCCATATAAAACAAGTAAGAAAAATATAAACTTTTTTGTCCAAGGGATAGTTTTTCAGAAAACTAAATTTAGTCATCAAGTATATTTGAACATGGTTAATTTCAAGACTGGATAGGACTAAATAACTGCGTGAATGTAATTCTAGACGCAAAAATGAGTAAAAAATATAGAATAAAATTCTACCATTTAAGGTTTCATTTTCAAGAAAATAAAATTTTAATATGTTTAATTATGAGGTGTCTGGTACATGCGCATAATACATTTTCAAACTTTCCTTGAAAATGAAACATCTTATGCAGAAATTTCATTGAGAAAAGAAAATGTAGTTTAAACACCTGTCGATTATTTACTTTTGTTTAGTCCGGAATTAATCAACTGAAAGTATACTTGTCAAATCTTCAAAGACCATTTTCTTGAAAGCGAAGCCTCAGAACAAAATAATTTCATTTTATATTTTGTTTTATTTTTTCATAAGAAATCACCTCGTGTTCACTTGTACATAAGTTTCAGACACACCAGTTATATTACATATGTATATAAATGTATATTATAAATATTATATACTATGTAAAAATATGTGTGTGTATAATATTTACATAAATATTATTATACATTTAAAACATTGTACTTTTATTCAAAAACATTTATTAATACTTTCCAAATAGCGGGCAAGATTACGTTCGAATTTCATGCGAGACCATCAAAATTTGAAAACTTCCACTCAAATGCGACACAGGTTCTCATTATCTAATCATTCTGAAATTTTGCACATATCACTTCTTTCTAAAATTCATTGCCATATTCTAGGGGGATAGAAGCAAAAATAAATTAGTGGTTGAGAAGTAAGCACCATTATATTTCTGTACATATTGTATCATATATTGATCTTCGTTCGTTCCGGAATATTGTTTTTCATCGTCTCAGTCAGGAGTACTTTACGATTCACGTAGATTTCAATACGGTAAAGTATGAAACAGATGCTTTTATAATCTGGAAGGCATGATATTACGTAAATTTATTTAAAAAAGGTATTCTTAAAACTTGCCTCTGCAAAATTCTTCAAATTCAGGTCTAAAAGTCCCCCAGCTGATAGAATTGGAGGACTCAAACAGCTTCTAATGGATAACACGAACAACAATTGCGTTTTTCTATTAGCATTATACCACGATGCGTCGTATCTGTGAATTTATTTAAAAAATAGTGCACACGTTAATGATAATGGACAACTTAATTCAGTTCTTATGATATAGCATTAATAACACAAAGACAAATGAAGAAACCTTATAAGTTTGACACATGGACATCTCATTTGTTCGATACTGTAATAAAAATTCATTCCAAGACAATCTTATTACCATTCTTTTAATTTAGAAATGAATATAAAATGAAAGTACTTAGCGCTACGTATATTAAACAATATTTATGCATCACTTACATCGATTCGATAATTTCATCGTTCGAGTTCAGTACGAATTGTCCTTGCACAGTTAAAAGAAGCATATGTATCAATTGGGACAAAAGAAAAACACTGTCCTTGATGAGCACTCCAGAAATTTCCGACTGTGATGCAACCTGTTTTGAAGCATAGTAACTTCGACTGTTGCGAAACAGTACGAGATTAGACCGAAAAGCTTACCTTTACCAATGAGACTGTGAAAGATGCCATTGACATACCGATGCAAATGCAAAGATAGACGGAATGACTGGTTTGAATACTCTTCAGGTAACTGCTTTGATGGCATCAAAACAGGACCAACAGATCGTTGTCCATAGAAAGTTCAATAGTATACATACATATGTGATACACGGAAATAAACGCATTTAAATCTCACAAAATTATATAAACTATTCTTGATATTGTTTGAGAAATTTCAAGAACACTTATTAGCTAATTATTATTCTATAGCACAGTAAATGTTCAATTAATGAAAAGAAGTCATCAGCAATCAAAATTACACATATGCCATTTGAATTATATATTTTTGTGAAACAAACAAAATTATTTATTCCTATCAACATTGATATCAAACGGTAGGGCACACCCTTTTTTCAAAAACAGTTGTTTTTAATGTTTTTGGAGAAAAGTAAGCTAAATACATGAAATAAGCTAACAAGAGAATGGCGGCAACTAATGTTTTTCTAATTTCAGTACTGACTTTGTAGCATATTGGTGTTCTCGAATCGAATGAAGCACTCTCTCATAACTCTTATCCTGCATTCCACTCTTTTCATTGTCGATAGACAAATCTGAAAGCGCATTCTTGAAACGATGTCTGTGGAAAAATTTAATACCTGTTGCAGTTTCAAGTTAAACGAAGATTATTTAATCCAACTGATATTTCATTTTATTACCCAGCCACCGCTAACTGCCCACAGGCGTGTTGCACCATATATATATAACTCGCATCACAGCCGACATACACAAAAAATGTTGATATAACCGTATATATCATATGAAAACTTATAAACATACGGTACTTCCGATCATCGATATAATAATAAGCTGGATAAATGTATATTAAATCTCGCGTTTCGTTGTTCGGTGAAATTATGTCTAAAATATATGGCGATAGAGATAGTTGAATAAAACTTATGGAACAGAAAACGCCAAGTCCTGTAAATCGATTGCAACGGTGTATAAAATGAATCACGGAAGGGAAGTACGAGTTTTCAATATGATTTATCCTACCGCAGTACAACCGAGAAAAAAAGGCTCCCCTTTTGGCGTACTCGACCATAATGTCAGATTCATCAATCCGTCTATTGGCTGACCAATCCTTCCAAATAGCAGTAAGCAGCATCTTGTACTACAATTTGATTAGTATCGTGCAACCAAAAGATATATATAAATACATGAAGAATACAATAAGTCGTATTTGTCGTCTTTTCTAGTTCCGCTATTTTGATTCTTATCAAAAACTATTATCAAGAGAGAGGGATGTTAAGTAAGTTCATTATTGTCGACAATTAAAATAAATAATTAATATTTAAATTCTAGATCTTCTTTTCATTTGGAAATTAATTATGTCAGGCGAGTGCGATTATAATTTAGGCAATCATAGAAAATATACTGTTTGCAGTGATCATAAATAATGTAACAAAATTAATAATACGGAGCGAATTTAAAACAAAATTGAAATAGATGAAACTTTGGGTTTCAAAATACAGTTCCAAATGATTTTAAATTTTTAAATATGCCTTTTATTATAGTCCTGACCATTTAAAAGATACGTTAGTAATATTTGTTATACAGACTTATTTTAATTACGTCAAACTATCTGCTTTTCGAGTCAATTATTTCGGTCGGCAAAACACGTGCAAATACACCACGAAGCTAAAACGCCGATCACAAGTCAATACTGGGCATAAACGTTATCATAAAAACCGAGCAAATATTCTTCGTTTCGTATGAAACATTGCAGATTTATCTCCATTAGTATAAAAAGGCATATAATTTCAAACCTGCCAGGTTTATTCCATCTAACATAAGAGTCACAAAATCAAAAATATCGACTTATGATATCGTTCATTGTGGGTTTCATATAATGTGTAACACAAAAATAATAGAAAATGGAAAGTGATACGAGAAATTCCTTTACCTCCGCCATGTTTACAATATAATTCCCTTGCTTTATCAATACTGCAGCTACCGCATTAAAAAAACAGACCTGCTCTACTACGGTCTGTAGACTGTAGAAACACACAACGTTTGCCATCTATAATCAACGATAGAGTAATTTAAAAAAAAAAAGAATTCTCATATTAGTACATAATACCATAATTACATCAAGCATTAAAAAGATTTGAAGTTTTGTGAAATATTCGACAAAGATCACAATGGTCGTGTGTGATTTCAAATATATAGGCTGAGGCGGTAATCGTAATACAATCGGGGAGGCGGCGGTTCTGTGAAAAATAAGAACAAAAATCTGATATAACATTACTTCCCCTGAACCTTCATTTTCGAGAAAATCGACATTAAAGATCTGACAAGTGCATTTTATCTTGGCTGAACAAGAGCAAATAACCGAAAGTGGTAAAACTCATATTTGGAAGCAAATAAAAAATATAGAATAAAATTTTTTAATAAATTGTTTCATTTCCTAATGCACGTGTTCCAGATCATTTTGTAATTAAACACTTTTAAACTTCATTTTCTTGAAAAGGATACCTGAAACGAAAAAATGTTCTTTCACATTTTCAACTTATTTTCACATGTATGACAATCTCCTGTTGATTATTTACCTATATCTAGTCTGTAATTAGCCAAGTTGAAGTATGCTTTACATATTTTCAAATTCAGCTTTCTTAGCGACGAAGCATCAAATGAAAAAATTTTATTTTATATTCGGATTTTTTCACCACAGTTGAATCGCCACTTATTCGATTGTGATACGATTACCAAGTTGCCTATAAATTAATGTTCTTGTACCTGCGTAACAAGCGATAGCACAACGACGATGTATATAATCGTTCGCATAACGAGTTTCGAAAATTTACTCTGATCAGGCCAAATTCCGCCCATCATAGTACATATCTTCACTACTTTCATGTACTCGTTTACTACTGTGGCTTTGTCCATAGTAAGGAGAAAACTGATATTGAGAGTGCACGGCAGTATATGCGATTGACACTTGATGAGTGACAGTGAAGTTTGTTGAGTGTCTGGGATTGGCCATTATGCTTTTACTTTATTTCTACCATGTAATATTTACACGAATAGTGCAACTAAGTAATGCGTACCTGCTGTCATTTCGATTGTCGTAAACCAAAGTGGTGATTTAATCATTTATTCGCCCTTGTTAATTTATACCCTTAAAGTACCTTTGATAAAGATGTGTAAGTAACTCGATCGAAGTATTAGCTCGTTGTTATCGTGTGTTCTTTACACTGTGACTACTTGCACGCGGAGAACCATCTTGAAACATCAAATATCCTCTCGAAAGAATCGATCGATTGACAAATTGCTAGTAACGAATAATTTACGACATAACTACTTTGGATGTCTTGAATAAATTTGATATAAGAGAGCTTGGTATAGAATAGTTGGGTGAAACAGACAGCTCCAGATCGAACAGATCTGTACGAACTTTTATCTGGTTATAATTCTCTTCAAACTGTGAATATTCAAAATATACCATGCCTCTGTGTAAGAAAGAGTCGTGTGTTTTATGCGCGTTTAAGCTGACTTGCTTCATCAGTCCTGGTTGCAAATTCATTTTTTGTAACAGTAATAAGAAGCACCGGACAATGTGTGTTAATAGTTCAACTTCTGCTCATGATAAACAGTTGTATATTTTTTACTATTACCAATATCACATTAATGGTCTTGTTGAAATATCCATAATTGACGTGAATTGTATAAGTATGTCAAATCAGACGTAATGTTATAATTTTAACTAATATATGTGGGAAATACCTTTGCATACATTGTACGTTATGTAGAAGATTTTAAAATTCTGTTATGCTATTACAATAGCCAATTTTCATACGGCATTGATAATTTTGTACAAGAAACGATATTGTATATTTTTTTAGAGAATGTATATTTTATCCTAAAACAACACGTTTCCTTTATCACATAATCATAGGTACAGTTCTACTTTTCATGCACTGTGAAACAGCACATGCGATCTTGCTTTTACAGATCAGGTAGCTAACTCAGACGCTGCGTTATATCCCAAGCATAATGTTAAGCAAAACTAAACAATTTTGTATATGTATATTTTTGGAAGAAAAACGTACGTGTTATTAATATAAATATAGAAAATTGCACATTGATTTAAAATTATTTACCAATATTTCCAAGATATCGAATTATTATTATGCTCGTAATAGATGTGAAATTATAATTTAGTGAAAATTTAATAGTGATAATTTAGTTAAGATAAAATAGTTATAATTTAGTAAAATTTAATAATAAAGTAGTGAAAATTTAAACTCAAATGCGGCACGGGTTCTCGTTGTCTAATCATTTAGAAATTCTGCACGTACCACTTCTTCATCAAATTCATTGCCATAACCTAGGAGAATGAAACCAAAAATAAATTAGTAGTTGAGAAGCAAGCACTATTCCATGTCAGTACATATTTTATTATATATTGATATTCGTTCGTTCCGGAATTGTTTTTCGTCGCTTCAGTCAGAGGTAGATTACAGTTTACGTAGATTTCAACACGGTAAAGTATGAAACAGATGCTTTTATAATCTGGAAGGCATGATATTACGTGGATTTATTTAAAAAAGGTATTCTTAAAACTTGAACAATAATTGTGGATTCAAGGAGGAATAGATACTTGCCTCTGCAAAATTTTTCAAATTCAGGTCTAAAAGTCCCCCAGCTGATAGTATTGGAGGACTCAAACAGCTTCTGATGGATAACACGAACAACAATTGCGTTTTTCTATTAGCATTATACCACGATGCGTCGTATCTGTGAATTTTAAATTTATTAAAAAAAATGGGGCATCCGTTAATGATAATGAACAACTAAATTCAGTTCTTATGATATAGCATTAATAACACAAAGACAAATGAAGAAACCTTATAAGTTTGACATATGGACATCTCATTTGTTCGATACTATAATAAAAATTCATTCCAAGACAATCTTATTACCATTCTTTTAATTTAGAAATGAATATAAAAATGAAAGTACTTAGCGCTACGTATATTAAACAATATTTATGCATTACTTACATCGATTCGATAATTTCATCGTTCGAATTCAGTACGAATTGTCCTTGCACAGTTAAAAGAAGTATATGTATCAATTGGGATAAAAGAAAAACACTGTCCTTGATAAGCACTCCAGAAATTTCCGACTGTGATGCAACCTGTTTTGAAGCACGGTAATTTCGACTGTTGCGAAACAGTATGTGATTAGACGAAAAGCTTACCTTTACCAATGAGACTGTGAAAGATGCCATTGACATACCGATGCAAATGCAAAGATAGACGGAATGACTGGTTTGAATACTCTTCAGGTAACTGCTTTGATGGCATCAAAACAGGACCAACAGATCGTTGTCCATAGAAAGTTCAATAGTATACATACATATGTGATACACGGAAATAAACGCATTTAAATCTCACAAAATTATATAAACTATTCTTGATATTGTTTGAGAAATTTCAAGAACACTTATTAGCTAATTATTATTCTATAGCACAGTAAATGTTCAATTAATGAAAAGAAGTCATCAGCAATCAAAATTACACATATGCCATTTGAATTATATATTTTTGTGAAACAAACAAAATTATTTATTCCTATCAACATTGACATCAAGCGGTAGGGCACACCCTTTTTTCAAAAACATAGTTGTTTTTTATGTCTTTGGAGAAAAGTAAGCTAAATGCATGAAATAAGCTACCAAGAGAAAGGTGGCGACCAATGTTTTTCTAATTTCAGTACTGACTTTGTAGCATATTGGTGTTCTCGAATCGAATGAAGCACTCTCTCATAACTCTTATCCTGCATTCCACCCTTTTCAGTGTCGACAGATAAATCTGAAAGCGCATTCTTGAAACGATGTCTGTGAAAAAATTTATACTTGTTGCAGTTTCAAGTTAAACGAAGATTATTTAATCCAACTGATATTTCATTTTATTACCCAGCCACCGCTAACTGCCCACAGGCGTGTTGCACCATATATATATAACTCGAATCACAGCCGACAAACACAAAAAATGTTGATACAATCGTATATGTCATATGAAAACTTATAAACATACGGTACTTCCGATCATCGATATAATAATAAGCTGGATAAATGTATATTAAATCTCGCGTTTCGTTGTTCGGTGAAATTATGTCTAGAATATATGGCGATAGAGATAGTTGAATAAAACTTATGCAACAGAAAACGCCAAGTCCTGTAATTCGATTGTAACGGTGTATAAAATGAATCACGGAAGGGACTCGAGTTTTCAATATGATTTATCCTACCGCAGTACAACCGAGAAAAAAGGGCTCCCCTTTTGGCGTACTCGACCATAATTTCAAATTCATCAGTCAGTCTATCGGTTGACCAATCTTCCCAAATAGCGGTAAGCAGCATCTTGTACTGCAATTAGATCAGTAGCGTGCAAAAGATATATATATATATAAATACATGAAGAATACGATAAGTCGTATTTGTCGTCTTTTCTAATTCTGCTATTTTGGTTCTTAAAACTATTATCAAGAGAGAGGGATGTTAAGTAAATTCATTATTGCTGACATATTTGCATTCTAGATATTTTTTACTTCTAAATTAATTACGTCATGCGAGTGCGACTACAAGTTAGACATGCATAGAAATGTTACTTTTTGCAGTGATCTAGAGAAACTACTACGGAAAACTAATACGGAAAAATATTAAAATAAAATTGAAATGGATGTAACTTTGCGGTTCAAAGTACAATCCCAAATGATTCTCAATTTTAAATACGTCTTTTGTTATAGTCCTGACCATTTAAAAGATACATTAGTAATATTTGTTATACAGACTTATTTTAATTACGTCAAACTATCTGCTTCTCGAGTCAATTTTGTTAGTCGGCAAATCACGTGTAAATATCCCAAGTAGCTGAAACACCGATCGCAGTCAACACTGGGCATAAACGCTATCATAAAAGCCGGACAAATATTATTCGTTTCTTATGAAACATTGTGGATCTATTTCCATTACTTTCGAAAGGCATATAATTTTAATTCTATGAGGTTTATTCCCATTTGTAAATATTTCATGCCAGATTATTTTTTTATAACATCCAATAACATGAGAATCAGATGATCAAAGATATCGACTTATCATATCTTCCATTGTCATTTTTATATAATGTATAACACAAAAATAGAAAATGGAAAGTTATATGAGAAATTCCGTTACCTCCGCCGCGTTCACAATATAATTCCCTTGCTTTAGCAGTGCCCCAGCCATCGCATTAAAAAAACAGACCTGCTCTACTACGGTCTGTAGACTGTAGAAACACACGACGTTTGCCATCTACAACCAACGATCGAGTAATTTAATGAAAAAGGAATACTCATAGTAGTACATAATGGCATAATTACATCAAGCATTAAACAGATTTGAAGTTTTGTGAAATATTCGACAAAGATCACAATGGTCGTGTGTGATTTCAAATATATAGGCTGAGGCAGTAAACATAGTACAACCGGCCAGACGGCGATTCTATGTGAAATATGAGAACAAAAATCTGATATAACATTACTTCCCCTGAACCTTCGTTTTCGAAAAAATCGATGTTAAAGATTTGGCAAGTATGCTTTATCTTGACTGAACAAGAGCAAATAATTGAATGTGATTAAGTTCGTATTTGAAAATAAATAAAAAATATACAATAAAATTTTTTCATAAATTGTTTCATTTCCTAAAACGATAATTTAGAATATGTGTGATACACGTGTCCCAAATTCGTATTTACACATATTTAAACTTCATTGTCAAAATGATACCTTAAATGAAAAAGTGTTCTTTCACATTTTCACCTTATTTTCACATGTATGACAATCTCCTGCTGATTATTTACCTATATCTAGTACGTAATTAGTCAAGTTGAAGTATGCTTCACAAATTTTCAAACTCAGCTTTTTCAGCAACAAAGCGTTAAATGAAACAATTTTATTTTATATGCGAATTTCTTCACGTGGAATCATCACTTACACGGTTGTAATATGATTACCAGGTTGCCATTACATTAATGTTCTTGTACCTGCGTAACAAGCGATAGCACAATGATGATGTATACAATCGTTCGCATAACGAGTTTCGAATATTTACTCTGATCAGGCCAAATTCCGCCCATCGTAGTACATATCTTTACTACTTTCATGTACTCGTTTACTACTGTGGCTTTGTCCATAGTAAAGAGAAAACTGATATTAAGAGTGCAGGGCAGTATATGCGATTGACACTTGATGAGTGACAGTGAAGTTTGTTGAGTGTCTGGGATTGGCCATTATGCTTTCACTTTATTTCTACCATGTAATATTTACACGAATAGTGCAACTAAGTAATGCGTACCTGCTGTCATTTCGATTGTCGTAAACCAAAGTGGTGATTTAATCATTTATTCGCCCTTGTTAATTTATACCCTTAAAGTACCTTTGATGAAGATGTGTAAGTAACTCGATAGAAGTATTAGCTCGTTGTTATCGTGTGTTCCTTACACTGTGACTACTTGCACGCGGAGAACCATCTTGAAACATCAAATATCCTCTCGAAAGAACCGATCGATTGATAAATTGCTAGTAACGAATAATTTAAGACATAACTACTTTGGATGCCTTGAATAAATTTGATATTAGAGAGCTTGGTATAGAATAGTTGGGTGAAACAGACAGTTCCTATCCGAAACGGCTAAGCGAAATAGAAAGATAAATGATTGTTGAAGATCGAACAGATCTGTATGAACTTTTATCTGGTTATAATTCTCTTCAAACTATGAATAAGCAAAATATAGTTTGTCTCTGTGTAAGAAAGTGTCGTGTGTTTCGTGCACGTTTAAGCTGATTTGTTTCGCCAATTCTGGTCGCAAATTAATTTTTTGTGACAGTAATAATAAGCGTTGGCCGATATGTGTTTATAATTCAACTTTTTCCCATGACAAACAGTTATGTATTTTTTGCTATTACTAATATCACATTACATTGATTTGTTGAAAAATCCATAATTGACGTGAATTGTTTATGTAGCTCAAATCAGACGTAATGTTAGAATTTATACTAATATATGAGGTAAATACTTTTGCATACATTGTACGTTATGTAAAATATTTTAAAATTCAGTTATGCTATCACAACTGTCCTACTTTCCATACACTGTAAAACAGCACACGCTAAATGTATCATTAGTAAAAATATTTGATTAAATAATTTGAGTATCATCATGTTCCAACAGGTGTATTACATCAAAGTTTCTTATTTCCATCTTTCTATGTTCAATCCCTCTTTGAATGCAGTTTAGCCATATGAACACGTCGAAATCTCAACTAAAAATGAAACAGACGCTTGCAGTTACTAGCAAGATACAAATAATGGCTACCTTTATTACAATACTTGTGACAGAAGGGAATTCATATGTAAAAGTCTGTAAGATTCGCTAAATGAATTGCTGGCTTTTGGAAATCAAGAAGGTGACTCAAACCGAACATTTTCATATGTATCTTTAGAAGTAATATATACGCATTGCTAGTATAGATCTTAGACATTGTGCTTTTATTTTAAAACATTCCTTAATATTTCCAAAACAACGAAACACGATTATGCTCATAACTAATGCGAAAACATTAAAACTTGAAAACTTCAACTTATATGTGGTATAGATTCCTGTTGTCTAATCACTCTGAAATTTAGCATAAATTATTTTCTCACCAAGCATCACTAAGTGGGGATAAAACCAAAAAATGGTTAGTAGTTTAAAAATAAGAATAACTGTAATTATTTTCGTATTTTATCCACTAATCTTTGTTCTGGAGTATTGTTTTTCATTGCCTCTGTCGGGAGTATTTTACGGTTTACATAGATTTCAATACGGTAAAGTATGAAACAGATGTTTTTATAATCTGAAAAACATACTGTAGTGTATATTTATTTAAAAAAAATATTCTTGAAGTATTTCCACATTAATTTGTGGTTAAATAAAAAATTACTTACCTCTGAGAAGCTCTTCAAATCCAAGATAATTAATCCAGCAGCTGATAAAGTGGGAGGATTTAAGCAATTTCTTAGTACTAATACAAACAATAGTTTCGTTTTATTATTAGAATTATACCATAACGCGTCATATCTGTAAACGGTGTTAATTTAGTAAAAAAGGTTTCATATAAGATGATGATAATAAATGATTTACATCAGTTCATACTTTTAGCATCAATCACACAACAGAAATAAAGGAACCTTACATGTTATGTATGTTATGTATGTAATTGTAATAAAATTTAATTTCCGAACAAAAACCAAAGTACTTTGAGCAAAGTATATTTCTAAGTATTTATAAGTTACTTACATCGATTCGGTAACTTCATCGTTCGCATTCTGTACGAATTGTCCTTGTACCGTTAATAGAAATATGTGTGTCAATTGAGATGAGAGAAATACAACGTCCTTGATAGACTCCGCAGAAATTTCTGATTGTGCTGCAACCTGTTTTGAAGCACGGTAATTACAATTACTGTCAAACTGTGTGAATTTGCACGTTAAAGAGCTCACCTTTACTAACGTGACGCTGAAAGTTGCCATTACCAAACCGATGCAAATGCAAAGATAAGTAGAATGAATGCTTTGAATAGTTTTCAGGTAACTGTTTTGGAACCATTAAAACAGAATTAAGAGGTCATAGTCGATAAAAGATTCAGTAATGCACATACAGGGTGACAGATTTTATTCTATAAATTCAAATTACTAGTACACTATGAATTGTATGAAAAAGTAGTTCAGATATGTAGTGAATTTTTTTGAGGGGGTGACAAATGAGGTGAGTAAGAATTTTTTTGTAGACGTGTCATATGAAGGTGACATCAATTCTTTTAAGTGGAATTGCATATTTTCTAATGTACTAATCGATGCAGCTCGTCATTCTCTACAAAATTGTATGAAGTTATTTATATCGAAAAGTCACATTAGTTTAGGAGATATTTTAGCTTTAATTTGTCGCATTTAGCGTATGAAGGATAACGTAAACGCAAAAATATCTAATCGCGTCTTTCATTGTCTTTTATACGTTAAATTTGATAAATTGAAGTTAAAATATTTGCAAATCCCTATGCTTTCTCGGTATAAGTATGTTAATACAATTGTCTAGAAAATAATAGACTGCACCGTTTAATGCATTAAAGAATATACAATCCTAATTAGCAAAACGGTTGTTATCTTTATATGAAGTCTACGTGTTCATCTACAAAATATTCTTACACCAGGTTGTAACCTTCCTAAAAAATGTTTACTTCTTATCTGAACAATTTTCGTATACAACACACAATGTACAAGTAATGTGCATTAGTAGAATAAGTCCGGTCACCTTGTACATAATGCACGCAAGTACATGCATTAAATTACTTTAAAAGTATTTAGGATATTCTTGACATTGTTTGAGAATTTTAAAGAATACATTAGCTAATTGTTTCGCTACAGCACAGTAAAATTCAATTAATGAAAAGAAATCACTGTCACTGCTTATTAACAATTTAGAAGAAGTATATGGTGTTTGAGTTACACATTTTTGTAAAAAAAAACTTTTTACGCCTAACAAAATTATCTTTAAACGGTGATGCACCTTATTTTGTTAAAAAATAAGATTATTGAAAATATATTTGAAGTTTAAAAATAAGTTTAAAAATACTGGAAAATGAATGTTTTGCCAGTTTCAGTACTGACTCTATAGCATGTTGGTGTTGTCGAATCGAACGAAGTACTCTTTCATGAATCTCATCCTGTATGGCACTCGTTTTATTGACAATAGACAAATCAAAAATCGCATTCTTGAAACGATGTCTGCAAAAAGTTTGTGTTTCCTGCAGTTTCCAGCTAAAATTATTTGGTCCAAGTAATATTTCTTTTTTTACCCAGCCACTGCTAATTGTCCACAGGCGTGTTGCACAATGCACATGTAACTTGTATCGCAACCAATATACACAATAATTCCTAAAATATATGTATACGCCATATGTAAATTTATAATTGCACGATACTTCCGGTCATCGATATAATAATAAGCTGGATAAATGTATATTAAATCCCGCGTTTCGTTCATTGGTGAAATTATGTCCAAAACTAATGGCGTTAACAATAACTGTAAGAAAACTAAGATACAGACAACACCAATTCCTGTAAATTAATTACAGCGACACGTGAAGTGAATTATAAAATGAAAACACATCATTTCAGTATAACTCATCCTACCACAGTCTAACCAAGAAAGGAGTGCTCCCTTTTTGGCGTACTCGGCCATAATGTGAAATTCGTTACTGTGACTATCGGTTGACCAATCCTTCCAAATAGCGGTAAGTAACATCTTGTACTGCAATTTGATCAGTCTCATGTAACCGAAAGATATGTACGAAGGTACGAAAACACAATAAATCGCATTTCTCATCTTTTCTGGTACAGGAATATTTTTGCTAGCACACATTAACGATATGCAGACTTGTTAATTGTGTCCAAATTGTGTTATTCTCTTCTTACAGAATATTTTGAATTCATCACCATCATTTTCAAAAAGCTTTTAATTTACGAATCTATCGAGTTTCTACATTTTTACAAATATTTCATACCAGAATAGTTCTTTGTAGCTTTTCAATGACGTAAGAGTCAGTATCTCAATAAAAGTGGACTTATCAAATTTTTCCACGTGATTTTTATACAGAATGTGATAGAAATATAATGGAAAATGAAGCAAGAAATTTCTTTACCTCAGCAGCTTTGATAATGTACAGTCCTTCTTTCAACAATACCCCGCTTAACGCAGTGAGAAAACAAATCTGGTTTAGTAGGACGCTCATGTTAAAGAAATGCACGACGTTTGCGATCTACAATCAACATTCGATTAATTTAACATATAAAGAATTGCGAATCAATATATAATGCCATTAAAAAGTTAAAAAAGCTGTGACTTTGCGATATAGCGAAGTGTCGCATATTTTTACTTCGCTATTCCATAAATTTTCACCGACACTTGGTAAAAATTCGTTGATTAAAGGTCGGTTATTGTTCGTTTTCAGTAAAGTTATATTCCAAAGAGTTTTTAGATGAAGAGCGAATTCAAATGCTCAGCACCTAACGCAATGTTGCCCTCGAACAATCAATAATATAGTTATGATATCTCAAAATTCTCAACGAAAATGTAGTTTGTAAATATAATTTTGATGTGAGGTGTAAATGTTGTCCGTGATCATTGTATCGATGGCTGTAGATGCCGCTGCTGAGGTACTGCTGCTTTTTCTTCTGATTTAGATGCGTGGAAGAAAATTCCGCTCGCCGGAATTTGAGAACCCAGGTTCCGAACGTTCGTAACCTAAGGCGCTAACCACTGCGCTGCCGTTGTCCGATATTAGTTAGTGTCGAGTGATGGTATTTGTGCTGTCGAGTGCCGCCACAGATGCTTTTAGTTGAGAATTTTGAAATATTGATAATATATATTGATAGTCGCAGAGTACTCTAATGGTTCTCTATACTTCGTAATACCCATGTTGAGCTAGTAGAACCACCCTAATAGTTACTATCCACCAATGATCAGATTCTTTACCCCGCTCATGGGCATATCACGCTACGGACGAACCTGGAGGGTGCGACTAAGGGTTGATCGTCTGCATAGGTGAAGCGGCGATTGCAGTATACTTCTATTGAGTACAAGAAAACATTGTGTTTCTACTGATAGTATAGTAGTCGCGCTTTGACAATCGTATTGCTAAGATATGCTACACGAGGAGATTCCAATAGCGGTGTGTTGTGAGTGCTTGTGTTATTAGAGTCAGTGGCTAATATAAGCCAGATTGAGTAGGCTTATCACTTGGCAAGTGTATTGCCAAAATGTCATAAACTGAAAACTTTCAACTTAGAATTACTTGAAGTGCAAACAAATGCAAGTATGTAAACAGGAAGAGGGCAACGATAGTTAAAATTCAGCGAACCTAATGGAAATTGATAAACCATCAGCTAATGGTTCTTAATCAACATTAAGCACGAAACGTAAAATTTCACTATTTATAAAAGGAATTACAAACGCCTCAAATGCAATAACAGATGAAGGTAAATGGTTACCAGAAATACCAAAATTCTTTCACTTTACTTCCAGAAATTACAAACGAACCTCTTCAAAAAACTGCAACAAATTTATTCAATTGAAGCCTCCTCTAATCTACATAGATGCCAATTATTATTAAGCCTCTATTAGATCTTCTAGAATCAATTACTCAAGACGCGAGCCAATGCTATTGATTGTTATGGCAAAATTGTCTTAGTCAAATGTTCCTTAGGACAAATTGTAAAAATTATTGGAGATAAAAGAAGACAGTATAGAGATAGATAAACAGAAGACACCTAGTCTGTCGGAACACAACCTACCCTTGTATATGTATATGGTTAAATATAAAAACTCCGCTTTTATGGCCTTATACCTGCATCACGGAGTATAAGAAATTTAATCATATCTCATTACTGAGTTCGATTACTAACAGCAAAATATCTCGACTAACAAATTGACTTGTTACACGCAGTTACATACGTCATCGATTACAAGGTCATAATAGATATACAAATCACAATATAATTCCTACTTTACGGATAAAAAGCTATACCGGACTTCTATCTGCCACAAATGCGCGACAGGCTAATTTTCAATGTTCAATGCACGCGATCAGATGCTTTCCTACATATTTTCGTATGCAGGCTGAGTCACCTAAGAGTGGGAGATCTAAAATATCTTCGAAACTGTTAATTATATCGAGAAATGTTTCAAATAAAAGTTGAATGGCTCCGAGGGAGACATTAATTGATGTAATTAGTATTTTTGTAGGTGACATTTGAAGGTCTCTCGTCGATCATTAGTTGTCTGTCTTCTTTCGATCATCACTCGTCTGACACTCTTAATCATTCGTCTTTGATTAGTTAGTCTTCATCGTTATGTACCATTAGTCAACAACATAATCTATTTGTTTGTTGAAATACATAGTTTTAATCTCCAACACGGAGTGGTCCTTTGAGCTAATTTTATTAGTCGGTACAGCATATTCAAACGCCCACCGATTCCGAACGATCATACAGGTCAATCACAGAGAATAAACAATCACAAAACAATAAAAAATGATTACTGTACAATACAATACGGATGTTATATTAATTAGTGTAGCAGAAAAAATACTGGTAAACCAAGACGGTTAGTATAGATTGTTGGTTATAAATTGTTTTACGTACCTGCGTAACAAACGATAGTACACTAATGATGTATATAATCGTTCGCATGACGAGCTTCGAAAACTTACTCTGGTCAGGCCAAATTCCGATAATCATAGTGCATATCTTCACTACTTTCATATACTCGTCTACTACCGTGGCTTTGTCCATTGTAAAGAGAAAACTGATGACGTTAATAGTACACGCTAGTATATAAGACTGACATTTAATGAACGAAAGTGAAATTTGTTGAGTGTCCAGGATCGGCCACTATACTTCTACTTCATTTAAGCTATGTAATATTTACACGAAGAATGCGACTAAGTACTCTATATCTGCTGCCATTGCGACCGTCATAAACCAAAGTGGTCTTTAATCATTCATTCACCCCTGTTAAGTTTGTACCCTTAAAATACCTTTTATGACGATGTACAAGTAAGCTGTTGATCAAATTTAGCTCGATATTAATGTGCGTTCTTGTCGCTGTGTTTTTCCTCTGAAAAAATCATGTCGAATCATTAGCAAGTATAATTAATTTAAGATATAGCTTTAGATATTTCCACTAAAAATAGCTTAAAAAAGGTAACTTGGAAAAGGGTGGTTGGGTGTATAGACAAGTCTGTATAAAAGAATAAAGAATAGTTAAATATTAATTAACACTTTCGCTGCCACACCTCTCACATATGTGACGCTCTATTGCTTTCCACAGCCCCAGGCGTTACGCATATGTATGTGACGCATTCTGAGTGCAGCATAGATTGTCTGGTTACCATTTTCTATTATTATATACGTAAAAATATATATCATATTACGCAATATGTTGAAAATTTGGAATTTGGACTGTAGATTTTTTCCTTAAACAATGGTAACAAAAAGGTTAAAAAGATCTATACGGATCTTGATCTCGTTATTTTCTTCATTAAGGTACGATTAAACGAAAGATATTTTGTCTATAGATCCCCCGTCTATCTTCTCCTTGAGAAAATACCCTGAGTTACGTAAACATTTAAGCTACCACGGATCAGATTCCAGGTTGAAATTTCGCATTAAATTAATGGACGTCCGATAATACGCACGTGAACAATTCACTTTCCTCTCATGATTAATAATTCTATACCTTTTACTGCTACTAGTGATATCACATTACTTATACTTTAAAAAACAACCATAACTTATTGAATTGTTCAGATAAGTCAAGTCATAAATAATATCACAATTTACATTGAAATAGATCTCTGCGTATGTATTGTACACGTTACGTAAAACATGTTGAAATTTCATTAGTATCACAATGAGATACGATTGTCGTGGCAATATTGATATTTGAAATGAATTTGAAAATTTATATAGAAATCATAAGATATTTAGTGCAAATATACATTTAATATATATTTAAGAAGAGATTCGTATGCAGAGTGAATAACGTATCTTAAACGTATAACAAATGTTAAATATATTGTTATTGAACGTTAGAGCTTATTAATAATATAATAAATAACAGTTCATATATTTTTCTGACCTGTGTGAAATATACGCTTGTACTAGACATCTTGTAATTTCTAAACATATTTTGAAATTCATGAGATTTCAAGCTTCACTCGTATAATCGCAATTGTGAAATCTTATTAACAATGCTAATGAATTTTCCATATACAAGTATATTCATAAGAAATGTTTACAAATGTTTGGGCGCTTTCTTCACGAACTTATAGAAATTCTTATGAGAGTGATTACATTGCATGCATTTTGATCTTCAGATGTTTCATTCATCATTATGGTATTCCATGAGAATACGTATCCACTGTAACCAATCATATACATGTATAGCTTAGAAAATAAACCGGAAACGACATTTTTCTGCAGAAACTTTCTTCATTGTGCTGATGTCTAAAATCACATGCTATAAATATTGGCCACATTTTTTAATATAAAAGGCGAAGAATGTGCAATGTGCGCGCAAGAACTAAGATATACTCACCCACTGATAGCCAGCAGAGCACAACCATGCTGAACGAAGAGAATTAAACTGATGTCACAGGCAATATAAACAGCTACAATTATTGACATCGATGTTATCATATGCGCTACTATAACATAATAATATCGCTCTTCGTCCACGAAGTAATAAGCTGGGTAGATAAATTCGCGGCTCCGTGACTCGTTCAAGGGCGCGACGATGTTCAGAATAGGTGATATAACCGGTATGAGGGCGAACATAATGGCGGTGACAAATGTGCTGACTAAATGCAAAAGGAATAAAATACAAAATAAAATAGCAATTATTTACGGCAGATACACCTTATCAATTGATGTAAACTTGGGATTTGTTGTCAAGTAACTGCACTTCATATTCATATATGTATTATATATTCATGTATATTTCATGTATATGTATGTATATTCATTTCATATATTCGCATAAGCAGTTTTAGTGTTGCGCGAGTATATCATACTGTTATGTCTTGAAATGAATTTAAAGTAGGTTTGAATTAGTTTTTTTAATTAAGTTTTGTGCAATGTGAAAATTAGTTCATTTTCTTTGTCACCTTTGTATATAAAGGACAAGATCATTGCCTTCTGAGAGTACATGTCCAAAATCTCTAATTCCTTCGTTGGTCGTTCTATCAAACGTTCGGCGATGATATCGCTTAAAAGTTCTTTCAACTACAATTTTAAAGATGCTTATAATCATCAAAGAGATTACAGAATGTCGATCTGTCTTTCACCTTCTTCTCGTTCAGAATGTAATTGTACTGCTTGAGAACAAGTATTAATGTTACATCCAAATGCGGCATTTGTTCTAACAGTATGTCCAAGCTGTAAAACACTAGTACCCGTGATATCTACAATATATAGAAAATATTTACATTACATATTTACATATACAGGGTGGTTGGTAACTGGTGGTACAAGCGGAAAGGGGGTGATTCTACACGAAAAAAGAAGTCGAAAATATAGAATAAAAATTTTTCGTTCGAGGCTTTGTTTTCGAGGAATTCGACTTTGAATTTTCGCTCGGTACGCGTGCGGTACGTTATAACGGATCTCACTGTAGATCGTTGTCTCCATGGAAAAATTTAAAAAGAAAAAGGAAAAAATTAAAAAAAAATTTTTATTCTATATTTTCGACTTCTTTTTTTGCGTAGAATCACCCGCCTTCCGCTTGTGCCACTAGTTACCAACCACCCTGTATAATCTCTATATCCTATCATATCGAAAGATTCTATTATATAAAAGCGTGAAAAATGTGAAAAACATGATATCATATTTCCCGTCTTTTGCAAAAGTTTAAATAAGAACTTTAAAATTCAACATGCTGTCAACCAATATCGCACTAAAACTATTTTCATATCTGAAAACCATTTCGCATATAGCTTTGTGATCTATGTATATGTATTATATGTATTAAATACACTGACACAGTCTAATTCTTAACCTCTGGAATACATTTTACAGATACTGTGTCTCCGACCAGTATAACACATTTTTATATTAATACCGTTAATGGTTACAAGCAAAATGGTTCTAGGAAATAAAACTCGATTGTTAGATATTTTTTATAAATGAGATGCGTATAGGCTGGATATAATATTAATTAATGAAAACAATACCTGAGTTGCAAGACAGGCAATAACCACAACCAATGTGACAAGTCGCATTGTAATTTTCGGGAATTCTTCCTGATAAGGCCACACACCAACAAGCTGTCCGAAAAATTTGACGGTTTTAAAATATTGAAACTTGTTCGTTTGCCAATCCATGGTCGTTCAGCCAATAATCAGTATTGCATACGTCGCTAGAGATCGTGAGATATAAAATTCGTTAGATTGGACTAAAATTGAATTATACGACTTGATTACTGACTAGAATTAATAGCCTAAGCGTTAATTTCAAGCAAAAATCCGTAGAATGTATAAGAGAATGTACATATAAGAAGATACTAGAATATGTAAAATAACGAGAGTAAAATACTCGTTATAATATTTAATAAATGGAATAAAATTGATCAAGTACTGTTCACCAGTATCATATTTATGAAAATGTAGATTCAAATGAATCTCTACAATTTAAGAGTTACATTAAATGAACAGAAATGCAGCTAATACCCTCCACTGTCCAAACTGCAATAATCGAGTAGGCCAAGTTCAAACGTGTATATCCTCCATTACATCAATAACAATAGCAAGTTTGTGATCGTTTTAAGAAATTGCACTCGCTTTTAGCGATCTGATTAATTTATACGGGAAATGGAATTATTTTAGAGGCGAAACGCATCTGCATTTTCTCATTCACTGTATCCATGCTATCACTAATACTTCTATGCGAAAAAAGTTTATTAATTTAAAGGTAATTTAATTTAACATGGTACTAGTGTACATAGTAAGTACATAAACGTTGAAGAGAATAATTTATATGTAATATGTTGGTAAGTGCGCCTATATAGAGAATATGAAAAATTAATGGTGGAGCTACATTCCTTTTGGTATCGGCACCATATTGTAAGCTGGTATACCACAGGTGATATTTCACATAACGGATGAATCGTTTGATACAAGCGATACCTACCAATCAATATTTTCTTTTCCAATTTCACGAGGCATAAATCATTTGATTATAAATTTCTCATGCGTGAAGTATGGAAAAATATCCTATAGAATAAATAAGTTGATTTTCATTCAAGTTTATGATATGTATTATTTTGTTCAACGAGAAAAGTTAGCAAAGTTAAACAGAGCGATCACGTACTAAGCATGTAACAGACGCAAGAAACGCTGGTTATTGGCTGACGGATGTTCGACTTCTCGGGATTATGGCACGAGAGATGGCAGTGCCAAGTAAATACATTACGCAGTATGGACATGAACCTACGTTTGTTTTTAACATTCGAAAAAAAGATCGTACTTTGAACAAGGTATTTTCATTGATTTATCAAATACAATTTCACAATCGATACGTCGAGTAGTCCTAGATAAATGCTCTGTTGTTTTCGTATAAAAAGAATTTTCCATCGGCGTAATATTTTCAGTAGCTTTTTTCTTTGCATGTTACCGCCGCTCCATTTTAGTTTTCGGGATTATTCTAAGTGACCGTTCGTTCCTCTGCTTTTCTATTGATCTATAAAGAATACAAGAATTAATTGAACATATCTCCAAATTACAAAAAATACCTTCTTCATCGCTATCTTCATCACTGCTCTTTCCTCCTCTCTATCATCAAATGCTTTATGGCAGTAGTTTTGAGTATTCTTCGAACTGTTATGGAGTTTTTTTCCGAGTTAGATTTGTTTCTTACTATTTCACCCATTTCTGAGGATGTAATTTTTGGTTCTTTGTTCATTATATTGACTATTTTTTTGTCTCGGCCTGTAAGGTCCTGAGGATATCTGTTTCACGTGTCATTTGTCAGATCTTTTTTGCCATGAAATCATTCAATCACACCACTCACGGTAAAACGACTTCTGTCGTTTTATTTACTAATTATTATGTGGTAATAATTATTATGTAGTAAGTACGGATACACGCACTTTCTATATTGAGTTTTACTCAACAATTTGTGACATTTCATTTTAAACGATTAAACTAAACAAATGAACAACGTAACGTACGAACGTAATTTTCTAATTACTACCTAATGACAAAATCCGCAACTACCTAGTTCCCAACCCAATAGATCGATTCCGATTGTAAGTACGACTTAGTTATAATTTCTATCGTTCCAGTAGCGCTGCTATCTTATTCTATACTGAACCGATAATGTCGGATGTAACACCTAAATGGTGTGGCGGGCTACGTTAGTTTACGCACCGTGGGACACTATTCTATTGCATGCAAAACCTATCTTATTCTTAGTCAATGATATTACGAAGATTTATGATAGAGATTTAATAAAAAGAAAATGTACAAATATATCCCTGTAATCACGTGTAATGTATAACTAGAGAGATATTTTTACCACAGATTTTTACTCTTGTTGACTTTACGATACTCGTCTGTAGCTTTACCAACTATATTAGTTGGATTGAATTAATTGCGCCGCTCACCGCTGTAAATCGCAGAGGGCGTAAGAAACACTGAGTTTTTGCACGATCGGTATTTCAGAACACGGAACACGAAGTCCCATAAGATGCAAGGTTTGTTCTGTATATGTATATATGATCGTCTGCTATAGAATATATGTAAATCGATTCCAATTGTAATTATATCGATCATTGATTCAAGTATAATTTATACCGTTCCAGTAACGCAAGTATTTTATTTTACCCTGAACCGATAATGTCGCATTAGACATTAAAATAGTATTATATGAAGGTATACGGAGGGTTACGTAGCTTTCAAGCTATGCAACGCTTATTTACATTGCAGGCAATATCTATGTTATTCTTAATCACTGCGAAATCACAGACGAGATATTCTCGTCCGCAATCAAAGATATCGTTCTTAGCACGATTACATGAACAGGTTTTAATATTCGTATATCGAAGTATAGGGAAAACCATTCGAAAATTGAGTCACGAAAAATCAATATGGAAGACAAGAAGGTTCTCGTTCTATGCATGCGTGGCATGCTATGAATGTGTCAAACAGAAACGGAGACACTCCGTTCATCTCTGTCTGTCTCGCAGAACGAGAACCTTCTTGGCCTCCATGTTGATTTTCCATGACTCAATTTTCGAGCGATTGTCCCTAGCAAGTGTTGAGTCCTGTTTATGCGATCGTGGTCCTTAGTCAATGCCAGGTCGTATTTGTAAAATAATGTATTATTTTATTAGTCATTTCCTGCGTTTAGGCAAAAAGCTTTTAAAGAAAGCATAGAGACAGGTTTACGATACCTCACTACAGATGGCAGCACATACATACCAGCGCTAAATTCAAAAATAAAATCCTAAATTGTGTCGTATTTTTGTTTTTCCAATTTTCAAATGTTTAAATATCATTTCAATAGTAACGCTGAATGAATAAAAGACGAACTATTATATATAGATCAGAGTCATGTCTGCCGTGATGAATACAGACACCAGCGGCACTACAGATAAGCTTGAAAATATGTAGCATGATTTGTTTGTTTGTTTTATTAGTTCTTATATAATACCTTCTTGTTGACTCAAATTCGAATCGTTTCCTCGTTTTTTATATTACCTCTTGCTGTACCTCGTAAAATATACAACATTTTATATTCTTTCGTTATTATATTAAATACTAATTACGTCTCGTATAATATACAAGTTTGATTATTCTGTACGAAATTAAAGATTGAACTTTAAAATATTCAGACTTGACTATTTCAGCTATGTGCCCGTACCTTATTATGTATGTATGTATATAGATTCTTATGAAACGTCTATTTCGAACTCCAAATATTTCATTTGCCCGCTGTATATACACATTTTAACCATATTCTTAATACAAGCAACGACTGCTTATTTTCTATAGGCTCTAAACATTAATTCACCACACTCGTTTTAACGAGTATTCCCAGCTATGAAGTCCTCTCTTTTTCTAACAAGTATCTTCTGTTTCTTCTTTTTCAGTGGAAGGAACGTTCCCTCGCAAAGATATTGCAAGTGCGTAGCCATGATCGTTGTCGTACGTGTTAGCTTTGCTACAATAGAGTGGAAGATACGTACTAATTGGATGCAGCCTTTTAGGCCGCTGCCACGGAGCAACGGGGGTTGGTTTAGATTGGAAGAGTAACGACATAGACTGTAGCTGCTGCTACTGACTACTACGACAGATCAAGTTACACAAAGGCAGCTTTTTTAATTGGATAACGTCATATCGGCGCGTTCGCGCGCGTATCCTAACTTTTTTTCCCATCGATTTACTCGGTTTGCCAGCGGCCACCTATGGAACGACTATATCCTCCCCATAGAAAATCGAACGAATTCCTCTGGCTGCGCTGTCAAGCCGAGGAAAACGTCGGATCCGTTGTTGGCCTGCCACCGATACACACATCGTGTGTGAACTCGTTAGCCGTTTCGACATAGAGTTTCCGTGACTGACGAAAAAAAAAAAAAAACGAGATGTGCCCTCTCTTTGGCCTGTGTCGCGCGTCGAGCTGCGCGAGAGACCACTTATCAAATAACGCGATTGTACTTTCAATTTTCAATTAGTCGTGGTGCCTAGCGAGTCTGTCAACGGCTAACTTCCCGCTTGTCGTCACCGGTCACTATTCAACACTTTGACTATTTTTGGTTTCCTGCCGGTAGTAATAACAGGCGATAAGCAACAGCTGGAGACCGCTTTACGTCTTTGTTTCTCTTTTTCATACTTATTCCAAATATAGATACCATCTGTTATCTTGCGTATTTTATAATTTTCGATACTTTGGTTCGTATGCATGATTCGCAGTAATAAGCAAAAGTGAACGCACGCTTTGTACGACAGAACAACTTTTCTTGGAGAAGTTAGAAGTTAGAATTTACAATTTGTCGGAATCGCGAATAAGGAAGTAAAGGTCACTTTTTACAATTTTTTTACCTGACCCTGTAATGAGAACTGAAATAACACATTTTCTAGAGTTCTGTCAGTTATATATGTACGTGCTGAAAATTGTATCGAAATCAGTTGATACGGAAACAAGCGACAGACATCGAAAGATGTAAGAATCTGTACATGTTAGCCCGAATATCGCGAAACTGCGATTTTTACTATTTTTAATCATTTGTTGTTCATAGTAACGTTCATCGATTTCGAGGAAAATTTCAGCATGTACGCATAGAAAATAAGTGTGAAATCCACCGCAACGTAATTCTAAACCTCATTGAGCACGATTTTCATTGCAACGTAATATATTCATCAGGAAGAACGAAAGTCTCGAAAAAACCATGGATCGCAAATACCCTGCCTCCACCCCACCCCTTGAAAAAGAATGTTAAAATTTTAATAATTCTTAAACTGGTTTTATTCACAATGTGTTTACATTTATGATCAACTTTAATGAGAAAGTAGCGTGCTATTTTACGAAGCAACAGGATATTAAAAATTGCCTCGTGAAATATATGAGAACACAAGAATAATGGCAGATCTCTGTGTGCAGAAGACATTCCGCAACAATGCGATTTTCAAACGGCCGCATTAACAATTTGACTATCAAGAATTAATATCGCGACATCTGAATGCAGGTCGAGTCCTTATCAATTGGCGTGAAGAAGAACAGGTTAATTATCACCTTCGCTCGTGCTGATCCACTATTAGACTTACATAAAACAGTTCGCCGAGTGAAAATCAATCAGATGACAGTGCGATGAATAATTCGAGAAGAACGCTTACTACTATATAAAATTTCTTTTACTTTTTCACTTTTCCAAGCGTGTATTATTTACGGATGAAAGCAGTTTCTCAAGTTGTAGTATCCTCAATCGACAAAATATCAGGATTTAAGTTTATAGGAATTCCCATGCAACGGTTGAAAGATCTAATCAAGGAGAATCGTATTATTGGTTGTATCCTTCTGGCTATATCGATAACAAGTGCAATATATTTGCGATTCGATTTTCATGCTCACGTCTCTTAAGCAAATTACGTGAAATTATACCACGCCAGGGTAGTCACTTCGTCTATTTTATGCACGATGGTGCTCCATCTAACCATAGCCAACTGGTTCGCCAATTTTTAAACGAAAATTTTGGGTTACCGTGAATAGCAAGTGGACCTGCTCCTCACATTTCTTCTTCCACTTTTCTTCCACATTCAATCTCCTTGTTTATGAGATTCGTCGGCGGTCCTTTTGGGGGGAGAAGAAATTATTACTGTATTATTATTGTAGTTCAAGTGAACAGATTACATGTGATTGCATGTGACTTTTTTCATACAAAATCAATACGTAATCTTGGGGAGTAACTTGGCGGAAATGTAGAAATGCGAGTTCAGGGCTATTTAAATAGACGGAAAGGAAAAAGAAAAGAAGAAGAAAGGAGAAAGATAAAAAGGTGTGGGGTATATAATGGTGGATCTGAGGCATCTACGTGCAATAGTAAGAGCTATTTTCCCTGCATCTGTCTGCAGCATGTAAACACATTGTACATAAAACCAGTTTAGGAATTATTAAAACTTTAACATCTCTTCCGAGAGGGGTCACGTGCGACCAGTGGCCCCTTTGAGACTTTTGTTCCTCGTGACGAGTAGAATACACGTGGAATAAAAAAATGTTGACCCTGAAAATCATGCTCGAGGTCGCTTTTTACACCTCTTTTTACACTTATTTTTTTGTACGCACTGTACACATATAACTGACATAAATCTACAAAATGTGTTGTATAAATTTTCATTATAAACTTAGATAAAAAAGTTGAAGAAAGTGATCTTTCGCTTTATTCCACGTGATTTCGAGTAATTGCACTTAGAAAACTAATTTGCATCTAGTGAAGTAATCCAAAGAATATCAAGTCGTTTGGTTCAATTTTAGAAAAGTGTTTCTGTTTTAAAGGCTGTCCGAATGTTCACGATTGTTACAATCGTGAATATAAAAGTGACACATGAAATTAACAAATAAAAGATTGAAAAAGAATGAGAGAAAAGACTACCGAATAGAACAGCTTTCAAAGAACATTTCTTCGATTAAACAAATTTGAAAATTGTTGAAAGCTACCGATCGTACGAGTCTCTGGAATATAAAGAAACCATTTTATTTTGAATAAATAAATGAAGACCGAAGGACCCATTTTCAGTACTTCGCTATTTTACCACCAAGCAACTGAAATCTAAGCCATGCCACCACTAATTATATGTTTCCCAATACGTATATTTCACCAATAGCCTCATAACGTGCTAATAAATTTCAAAATGTTTCGTATAACGCGCATAACGTATTCATAAAAGGCGTCTGCAGGTATTCGAATAGCTTTTTGAGCCAGTGCATGTACGTGTATGACATACTGTACTTATAAAAGTGACAATTCTGCGCATAGTTCTATTTCGATGACGAAGAGCAGTAAAATCGTATATCTTATAGGTCGAACAAAATCAGCTGATTTACAAAATCAGTCGAATTACGAGTAGATAGTTACGTTTGAAGAAACGGTTGTCGTTTCCAATAATGGTGGGCACCGGCTAATTTACTAATGTAAAGCCATCCGTTTTCACGCTCTCCCCTCAAACTTCGCCGTTTATCTCCCTTTTGATTCCACCCCGTTTCATCCCAACTATGTCTCTCACAAGCATCAATTTCGTTTTCCTTCGCCTTTCTTTCTTTCTCCTTTGTGGCCTTTATGCGATCCTGCGATCATCCGCCTTTGCCAACGCGTTATCTATCCTCTTGAGCCAAGCTATTACGCGATTGTATCTTAAATAAAATATCACCAGCGTTCCGACGCCAGCCACTCGAAATAATAATTGTCAT
This sequence comes from Bombus impatiens, assembly GCF_000188095.3. Taxonomy (NCBI): domain Eukaryota; kingdom Metazoa; phylum Arthropoda; class Insecta; order Hymenoptera; family Apidae; genus Bombus; species Bombus impatiens. The sequence continues at coordinate 185,628 of NT_176430.1, read as the reverse complement.
CTGGATGTCAGCTTTCGCTCTTGCGTTCCTTTCACCCTCGTCTCTGGGCCCATGTCCCTTTCCTGTCCATCTTCTTGTTCCCCTTTCCGCGTTTACGTTTCGAGAAAATGTAAAGATATGATCGCTACAGTCCGGGAGAATTCAAGTGAAAACGTTTCGATTTTCACGAAATATTTCTTTTATTTCGGATTCGTATATATCTTAGAAGTTACTCCTATCGATATAGCAAATTGTGCCAAGGCGAAATTAGTTGGTTTAGGATGAATAACATCGACTTTAAGATTTTCTTCCTTTGAAGCTATTTTTGTCCAGTTTTCAATGTCACGAATATATTTTTATTCTTTACAAAAGACACATTGCAGTACTTTTGTAAGATCTATCGTTCCAGTGACGACGAAAAAAAATATACGTAATGATCCAGCAATGAAAGTTATCTTGAGACATATCATTCCGTTTCTAATCTTGAAACATTGAAACCCATTAGCATAGATAATCATAAGAGTATAACAATTTCTACAAAAATCCTTTTCAGTTTTTCTTTTAGTTTAGTTAATAGAAAATCTTTTCTAGTTAAACACATATAATAAATACATACAGTTAAACATGTATAATAAACTGTATTTATTTCCTGTATTTATTTAGTTACTGTCTGTAGTTACTAGTCCTGTAGTTATTTAGTGTTAAAAATTATGGTCATTTATACTACTGATATACGAATTACGCTTTATTTTAACTAACGTGATTTAAAAGAAGGAACAACAAAGCTATCCTCGCCTCAGCAATCGAGTGGCATAGCTTAGAGAATTAATTAAATTTCAGCTTAATACGCGAATAAAACGAACGATTTAATAACATCAGCAATTAATATCTACGTTGTATTTTTTCTTTTTTTTTTTTTTTGCGTCGAAAAGTATTCATCAACCATTTCAATTAAATATGTGAAAATAAATTCCTTTGTGAATTCCCCTGGACCAGAAAACTTGTTCCCTTTCTCCCTGTGCTTCAATTTTTTTCCTTTTTCCTTCTCTCTCTCTCTCTCTCTCTCTCTCTCTCTCTCTCTCTCTCTCTCTCTCTCTCTCTCTCTCTCTCTCTCTCTCTCTCTCTCTCTCTCTCTCTCTCTCTCTCTCTCTCTCTCTCTCTCTCTCTCTCTCTCTCTCTCTCTCTCTCTCTCTCTCTCTCTCTCTCTCTCTCTCTCTCTCTCTCTCTCTCTCTCTCTCTCTCTCTCTCTCTCTCTCTCTCTCTCTCTCTCTCTCTGTTTCTCCATTTCGCGACACAATATTGTACTTTTAATTATTTCGAACGCCGTGATCCTGCGAGCGTTATTAAAGCAATTGCAACAGGTATCGTCGCTTGATTCCGGAACGGACACTGGGAACGCTGCGAATATCGAGTGTAAAAGTTTTAGCAATGGAGGATTTCCATTCGAACGTTTCTGCCAGAGGTGCAAAAGTTAACAAGATTTTTCCTCTGCGACGTTTATTAAAATCCTCAAGTATGGAGAATCATTCGATTGATTAGAAGAAATTATATTCGTTTATCAGATACACAAATGAGTTTGGTGTAGCGCTTAATTCGTTTATCCCAATGGTGTACTTTCTTTCTTGTCATCTTGTTTAGACGAGGTACTTAATGAAAAAATATCGAATATAAAATTATGATAAAGGACGATTTCTTTAATATATACATAATATACCTCTAACGTTCTACATAATGTAAATAATATATAATACATAAAATTGTATAATAAATTAAAATTCAAACATACATTAGCTGAATACTTTAAATAAGCTACTCAAATCATAGTAATTCGTTCGTTTCTTCTTTCTTTTTATCATTTCAGATCACCTTTTCACGGACTAAAATTGCAGCCAACTTTTAATATCTTCTACTCAAACACACCGATGGATCCACACCTCATCATATACGCACCATATTTTGAAAGGAGTTGGAAACCAACTAACTAACATTAAACCAACTAACCAAAAGTCCAACAAATTTTTAATATCTTCAAGTGAAACACACGAATGGAGCCAGGTCTCGCGTATCGTATCTTAAAAGGAATCTGAAGAACACACGGAGCGTTTCGATCACTAAACCAACCGACTAAAATTGCAAGAAAATCTTAGTACCTTCAACCGAGACACACCGATATAACCAGCGTATACGCGTCATATTTTACGTGCATTTCGATCGGCCAACCTTTGCAGGCGGATATCGTTTCGAAGGTGAAATAATTATTGTACCGAAGGCAACGAGCGTGCAGCGTGCACGATAAAATCCTTTCCGTAGATGGCGAACAACACATATTCATTCGCACGAACATGCACACAATCTCCCTTTCTCATGTGTACTTGTGTATGTATATGCGAAACATACATACATACTTAGTTGAAGCAAGAAAGAGAGTCGAGGAGCTTATTTACTTAGCCTGCACACCACCCCCAGACGCAGGGAAAACAGTTATACGTAGCTAACTACGTAGCTACGCTAATTAGAACCACTCCGGCGGAATAATTAGAAATTAGACCGAACGGACTGCCGGCGAACTGGGCAGAGAACGCCGTCGGAGACACTCTTAATATATGCCTTTTATTTTTCCGCTCTCCCTCGTTTCACAGGATTGCACGCAACGGAAAACGGGTGTCGTTGGAAGGAGGATAAAAAGAAGCGGAGCGTGCGGTTACACCACTTCCAAGACGTCCGCACGATCGAACGCTCAGTCGCTTGTAATCTCGTTTGCTCCTCCTTTTAATAGATCGTTAATTAGCGAACGAATTAACTAGCCTTCCATTTCTGGTATAACCTTCGATCGATAAATTTTTCTTCTTCTCGACAGATGAGGTACAGTGATTCGCGAAAGTTATTCGGACGCTTATTATAAGTTCGTCATGCGTTATATGAAAAATTGTGAGATTTCTTTAACGTTGTAATGAAATACGATTATCATAATTATATTGGAAAGAAACCAATTTGAAAATGGACATACGTAGAAATTGTAAGACGTTTGTTGCAAAAATATATTTAGTAAAAAATGAATATATAGTATGAATAGACATTTAATATATATATACTGAAGTGTAAAATATGATATGTAATATATAGTATATATCTAATAAGAGTCTTATTAATATAATAATTGACTGTCTCTAGATATCCTTGACTCTGCAAAATATACATACTTATACTAAATATCTTGTAGTTTCTGTATCAGATTTTCAGATTCGTTTCACATTTTATCGATATAATCATGATAATCGAGTCTTCTAACAGTACTAATAAAAGTTCAAAACGTTTCCTTTAATACGCGTAATATTCATATAAGATTTGCGCAAAGTGTTCCAGAGAAGATATTCGAAGCTGTTTAATACGATTAACTTGAAGCTAAATGATTCGACTATTAAGAATGATCGTAAACGAGCAACGGATGCTCGTGAACAGATAACTAAATTAACCAAAGATTTTATAAAACTATCAATCTGACAATTATCGATCTTATAACTAATTCATAAAAGACGCAAATCATCGCACACAATAAAAGAATCGTAGCTCGATCTCGAATTAACCTGTTACTAACAGCCGGTTGTCTCGAAACAATCGAGCCAGGTAAAAGCGGGTTAAACGGATCGCGAACTCGTTTCTACCTTAATTATAATGCTGTTTCTCTGTTTCTCCTATATCAGAGAGAAAGAGTGGGGAAAGTTTGATTTTTCGCGTGACAAAGGCAAAAGTTTATCGGTTCGACGACGCGTAATTATCGTTGTTTCGATGGGAGGAATAGTCAACGACAGAGTCTTTCAGAGTACACGGGGCCAATTCCGATGGGGCAGCCCCCGGTTTCTACAACTTTAGCGGTAATTAACAATCGGTCGCGCATAACAAACTGAATTTAATTAATTGCATAACTGCACGGAGGTCCGTGCTTCTAATCGAACCGGGTACATATTGTTGCAGCCACCCTTCTACCCCTCATCAGCCACCGGCAATTAATTATAGCATTCCGGGTTAGCCGGGGAATTAATTACGTCCAGAAGTTGGACGTAGCCGGGGGATCGTTAGAAATCGTCCTTCGTTAGAGTTAAGCGAGCACCGGTTCCGCTGGTTATTGATGGTTTCTGGTTCCTCATCGGCCTGTTACTGACAGGGCCGAGTGCCCGTCCCGGCAATTCTGCATCCGTCTGCAATCAGACGCACTTTGCATTTTAATAAGAACCAATAATGTTATGGGATTTCTCTCTTTGCTCGGCCCTATCTTTATTTTCCCATGTTTTCTCCTTCCTTTAAGTTAGTAAACTTTATCTTTTTTTGTCGTTTTTTATTTCTTCTTGTCAATGATCGTCATTTCTGTTTCTTTCCTTGTCAACCTTCTCGCGTTTGGTATGCGATGTTATATTTCAAAAAATGATTAATCCAACGATACATTTATTTTTCGTAAAACCAGCTTTATTTTAATTTTGCTTCCTTGCGAAAATTTACCAAAGATGAGTTATTAATAGGTAAAATCCATTTTAAGGTAATTATTCGAATTTAATATTCCAAGAAAACCGTAGCTCTCTAGGTAAGAAAGTTACTTCAGCAGCGATAAGTTCTAGGATCTTCATCGTTCAAGCTGTTCTCCAGTTTGATCTCTAGATGATCAACTACAATCAGCCATCTCTCTCGAATGATTCGATACGAAAAAAGAGAAATTTACATGTTAACCATCCAATTCAAGACGGCTGTCCACCGTCGGAATTTCTAAATCGAAACACGCGTCCGAGATACATCGGAAGAAATAACGGCTTCTTGATCGACACAGGGCAAACGAGCCAGGACCGCGGTTTTTGGTCTGGGATTATATTTAGAGGCATCCGGGGCGTCCGCCAAACATTCGTCGTAATTAAAGACGGTTCGGTAACGAGTTAGCGACAGTCAATTAAGAAAAATTCCTACAGTGTATTATTAGAAATCCGCGGTCATTAAGGGGAATGAGACAAAGCGGATCCGTTGGTCGGTCAGATGGGGTGGGTGACGTTTCTAACGAGCGAAACACGTCGTGGTGTCTCGACGCTTTTTGCGAGGGTTACACCTCGCGAACACACGCCTATTTATACGACCACTTTTATTTAAAGTGGCATAAACTTACGGATATAATAGGTGCACGTCGGAGGTCGCAGGGTCCTCGTACACTAAGACCGACAGAGTGAGGGAGAATCTGGCATTCTCCGTCCCGTGGAGGAGGCATTTAACAGACGTGCACGTGTTCGACCATATTGCATTTGTGTCGTTCGATAAATAGGTAGGTAAGCAACTCCAACGGAAACCCGTGTTAATTAACGTTGAGTTTCAGGACTGATTTACGTGGCGTCTAATTAGCGGGCCTGCCGGCGACGTAGTAGGCATTTTGATTGGCCACTCCGCGAATAGAGCATGGGCCGATTGGCCTTGCTTTCCTGTTCCGACAGTATCGATTGTTTTCGTTTCTTCTCCCTGCCCTGCTGCCTCCTCCGCTTCTCTCCTTCTCCAACCCCTGTCCCTCCTACCTCAACCGTCACCCATTGCAACCACCCCGTCCCAGCCCTTGTGGTTGCTCTTTTTACGATCTCCTCTTGGAACAAAGCGCAGATAGCTGGAGCAGTTGCGCGTCCTCAAAGGGATTCCGTCGCAAGAAGAGTGTCGGCTCGAAAATAATGTATTACGGCCGTCTGCTCGGCCATTAAACCGTGCGCTTTTTACGCTATTATTAAAGTTTTATTTCGGCCCATCGGTTCCCCCGCAGGATCACATGCATTGTTCTTCTTTTACATACTTGCGATCCTCCATCTTGTCCACCGCGTGCTTGTCCGCCGAGTGATTCATGCACCCTGCGCCGGTAGGGTTATTAACGATTCCTTAATTAAATAAATTCTTCCGTTTCCCTTTTTATTCGGCCAACTGTCAGCCTATTTTCTCCTTCCTGTGCAAGGAAATGCGTAGACCAAGAAAGAGTTAGTCGAATTAGTGGAATACTTGAATCAAGTTACGCGATTCATTTTGCGATATATCAAATTCGATTACGAATAACTCTTTCCAACGATTGGTCTATGAAAATAGATTCCTTGACTCGTCGCTAGTGATATGAGAAAATCTTATTGACAGTTCGACGGTCATAGTTTTCTATGAGAATATAACTTTCACTCATCGAAAGGAAAGTTTGTTCAATTAATATTAATATTCTCGGTTGTAAGCATGATAATTCAGTAGCGTGCGCATACTACTTTATTTCTGAAAGTTATTCGATTGTTTATTTTATTACTTCCTGTATATTAAATACCTCCTTCTATTTTAGATAATCCTATTAAAGGATTATCCGAATGATTTTCTCGTTTTTGACATTTTCTCTTGCTCCACCTACAGTACACGATATTTTTCATTTTTTCGTTATCATATTATAAACTAGTGCAAAGTACGAGATCGAATATCGAGAATGTTGTAGCTTAATTGAGTCGAATAACTCTACTTTAGCCTATACGTTGCGTTGTTCTCTTTCTTCTTTGTTTCCCTATGTACAAAGATGGAATTGATTTGTTTCTTCGAAGTCAATTCACAGGGGTTAAATTGAATTTGCTGGCACCAATGGCTGCCAATTACCGCAGTCTGTGTGTATAATAATTCGATCGAGTGGAGCTGGCCCCGGTGCTTATGCGCCGCTTGTATTTAAATTGTGTTATTGCCGTACAATAGTTTCGTTTATCGTACGCCCAGGAAAACGATACAGCGCGGTGCACCGTAGTTCGAACTATGTTCAATTCCATTGTATTTTATTAGAGCCGTTCCAATAAAATCTGATTACATGAAAAATTGATTGCGTGCGCGCGAGCACGCGCTTGTGCGTTTACCGATTCTACGTTTGCAGCCGTGTGCCACGTTGAATTTTCCAAAAAATTAGACGTCCAAAGCTATGAAACTTTGATATGAGATTTCTCTGTCAGAAATGTCCGATATTGGGATTCTTAATTGTTTCACAGATAATCCTTCCGATTCGATAAACATATTTATACTAGAAACTTAAGAAAGTACACCGGGTTGTCAAATAAATTTCTGCAATGCTTTATTTTTTTCAAGTTATTGTTATTAAATGTTATCTTGATTTAATGTGCAGCGTAATGTATGTACATTTTTATATATACACATATGATGATGTATTTACAAATAAAATACAAGAGAAAGAAGTAAATATACGTCGTTGAACTTTTATACTATCGTAATCTCTGTCGAAACTTGTTATTTTTTGTAATACTCCATAATGTTGATTATAAAATGCCTTAGAAAATACATGTGCGATTTAAGTATTTCTTTTCTTATTCATCGATCGCCGCAATTCTTTTACTGAACCTCCATAAAACACGAAGTAACTGAGAAATATTAAGAGACGTTATTCACTGATGATATCTCGGTCGGTAAAGTTGGAAATTGCTAATATTATAACCTTCGTATACTTTCTTAATAATCTCTAATAATGAAACTCACCTGTACTTATACCTCGCCATAGTGAAATGAAAATCAACTATAAAAGATTTGTAGCAAGATCTCACAACAAAACTACGTTCCGTTTTTTACAGAAACCTGCAACTGTGCCGCGTAATGTTAAAGTCTGCCACAGATGTCGCACTAGTAGTTTCCTTAAATCGATTGCTTCTTGATCTTTCAACAAATTATTTCCCGTTAACAACATTATTTCACCATTTATTCAGCAATTAATCACATACTTGCAAACTTTCCAATTATCGGGAAATCAGTTAATAAAATTTTACGCAAACCTATTAAGCTCAGTACAGGGACAAAGACACCTGTATAGGTTTTTCTTTTTTATCAAAATATCTGCGCTCAATTGCGTAGCATTATCGTTCTGAAATTCGGTATTCGACAGCCAACTTTCAGCAGGATTGCTAATTCATAAACGTTTATTACATCTATTTATGTCCTTTTTGAAAATATCGTTGATGAATGAGTAGTAGATAACGCGTAGACGAATAATAATAATTGATTATCGAACAATTCGATCATTTACTCGATGACAACTACATCGTGGTCGAATATTTTCAAAGTAAGTTGTAGAACTACAGAAGCATGAAAGAAATAAAATCTATAGATTCTAAAATAACTGATGAGTATTTCAAATATATTTTTAGAGCAAATTAATCTGTTAACCAAAGGAGACGAGTCAACTTGTCACTCAAACTGCAACTTTCTCAGTTACGATAATATCTTCAATTAAAAATCCGCTACTTGTTTACGTAATCGCCGTTAAAAACGGATTATTTTACATTTATGTTTGCAAGAACTAAAACCGACTTAACTGAAGTTGATCTGTCTTTTATAAAGTTCCTGGCTAACAACGACTCGGTTAATAAATTAATTAAAATTCCAATGATTTTGATAGATATTCCACTGGTTCTTTTCGTCCGACCTTGAAACGTCCTTGATCCTTTCTCTCCCAAGAAATAAAAGAAATTGCCATCGCGTCCTTTCCTCAATGGCAAAACAACTTCCGCCACGGGGAGAGAGAAACTTTTTCCCCGTCTCCCGAAAACGCGGCCAATAAGTTTCCGAAGGTGGAGGCATGAAAAGTTTGGAAAGCTCGCTCATTAATCTCGCCACGCTGGGTACGATATCTCGTGAGATTCAATTTCTTAAATTGGACAGTAACGTTCGCTTACCTCGAGGTCGTTTTGGGCTTCCTCGTCTGCGTCTGTTCGCGGTAGACTGCCAAGGAAATGATCGTGTAAGTATACTGCGGAAGAACTGGGACGGATGTGATATTTCTCGTATATACACACATCAAGAATCGAACGTATGACCAAGCATATATATGTGACTCACATGAACGAACGACGTTCTAAAAACTTGTGATTTTTATTTAATTAATAAACGTGTTTTGTATGTGTCTGTGTGTCGTGTGTATTTTTTTCTTTTTTTTTTTTGTATTTTACAAGAGGCCGCGAGAAATCATTCAGAGATGTCGTCGGGTCCCGAATAAGAAGATCGAGATAAATCAAATAACAAAATTAACTAAACGCGAAAAGATCGTGATCTGATCCAACCGCGTGTACGCTCAACCGAGGACAACGTTCTTCGACGTACCACCACCAATGGATGCGACCTATTCGTACAATCTTTCCAGTTTTCTTCGATCATTTCGCAATATTGGAAACCACCATCTTGTGGTTCGAATCGAGACGAGCGGATAGATCTTAAAATTAAGATTTCGAACTGAGTATGAGGAATCGTAATTTCACGTCGCTTTAAACCAAGATAGATAAAAAGCAAATTGAACGAAATCTTCATTAACGATACAAAGGAAACAAAACAAAATAATCAGTTTCATACTAGAATAAGACCGATGAAAATGATCATCTCGCTCGAACAATCATCAAGCGAGTCACACGTTCGATCGTACAATGTAGCGGATGATCGAAATCGTGCATCCACTAGTGATGGCCGTCGAGGCATCGTACCCGCGATCGTCCATCGTAGGACGCGCGGTGTCCCGTCGCCGCATTTAATAGTAAATACATAACCATTTATATCACACAAACTTTTAACAATATACAAAATGTACCCTATGTACAAGATTAAATTACACGATCCGTCAGCAAACAACTCCTTCGTCCGATCGAGCTTCTTCCATTCGAGAGCATGAAGTTTTCGTTTTCTCGCACGATCGCGTCGTGGGTCGAAAGAATTGGAGAACACGCGCGCTATATTCGAAGAGAAATCGACGCGAAATCAGCAAGGGAACGAACGCGCTCTCCCTTGGATCCCTTTCGTCGAGCACCATTGCGGCGATCGTGCGTTGAAAACATTGTCATCCGCTTTTTCTTTTTCGTTCTCTCCTTTTACTTTTTTTTTTTTTCATTCCGTTAACTCTTTAACTCTATCATTCTCGTCTCGAATCCTCGTAAGCGCGAGGCGGCGTTCTCAGAGACGAAAGTTTCGCTAAGAACGATACGGGTAAACGAGTAACGATCAGTTGCACGGCACGGAGGCGGTCGTTCGGTCGCTTTATAGAAATTTCGGACATGGCACTTGTCGATCGATTTTAAAATAACGCGGAAAACATACAGTGACTCGTATTGATATTCGAACACGTGGTATGCGAAACATTATTGTTTGTAATTAACTAGTTGACTTGTTTTTAATATATTAGAATAAATACTGTAGTTGAATAGTGAAATATTGTAGTTGATTGAAACATTTTATCTAATGTACATAGCTTTCCTAAATAAGAAATGCTAAGGTAAATAATTCTCAAATTTTATGAAATATCCGATTACTAATGCGAGTCATTGTATATGAAAAACGTCGGAAAAAATAGGGGAAGGGATATTTTTTATTTATCACAAACAAAACTTATTACTTTGAATAAACCTCGAAGAGGAAGTCGTATATTATAATCAGAGAATCACTGATCGTTCGTCAACGACTTTTCTTTTTTCTATTAGCTAGTATGCTATTTAGGTCTATACAATGTATGAATTTTTTCACAATGTTCGTTAGAATTCGTTCGATATATTTTTGCAATGATCTCGACGATCGTTCGTCAAACGAAGAATTCTACATATCTCGAGGATGAGAAATCGACAAGAAAATGTAGACCGCCATAAAGCGAACCGAGGCAGCCGTTTCCGCGTGATTTACACCCAAAACATGTGTCTTTAGTTTCGCATTGAGCTTCGAACGTGCCCGAACCTGTGTCGTTTCCGGTTTCCCTGCCGGTTCGTCGACTTCGACGACGGAACAGCGTGTCTTGATGGAAAAAGGAAACAATTTGTACAACTTGTAACGAGGGACTTCGACACGGAAACCGACGACAAGCTCGGGCGATAGTAGATATATCGTAACGTGTTCACGATTATACATTTACGTAAATGTTTATTACGGATGTCGAAACCCTGCCACTTAGAAAAAGTATTGTTACACGCTTCAATCCTTCGCCATGAGCATCCTTGGGCAGCGGAGCTCGCGCTCTCATCATCCGACAGTGTATCAACTCTATTTCCTGTCTACAAGAATTTTCTTTATTGTGCAGCTTACGCGTCAACTTTTTAATAAACAGAAAATATCGACAAAACACTTTGCTTTGATTCAGGACAATGAGTTTCTCTCTGCAGAAATTTTCTTTATCGTGCATCCTATGTATCAATTTTTTTAATAAACAAAATATATCGATCATATTGCTTTGATGCTGAACGAAAAGTTTCGTAGATTCTATCGACGTTTTGGAATTGTTTAAATTGAATATAATTGTATTCCCGATCGTTATTGGAGAATATTAAATGAAAAAGTTCTTCATCTTCGTGGGTAGAATATTACAGTATCAAATGACGCTAATAACAAACTGCGAATGCGATGTTTGATGAATACAATTTTTTGTTCGATGAAAATTGCGTAACGTCTCATGAATCGTGCACATACAGACTACATTTCGCAAAAGGAAAAGAATCAATCCAACCACGAGGGCATTGGCAAGGAAAATTCGAATAACAATTTCGCTCATTCGACAGTTTCACCTCGATGTGGCCTTTTATTTCACCATGGGAGAGACTCGATTAACGCGAGAACAAGGAACGCTTAATGAGATTACAGGGAGAGGCCACGCTTCAAGGACGGAGATGGGGCGACATTGAAAGAAAAATAATTTCGTAAGGTCCGGAACCTGACAATTTCAATCGTCGAATTATCTAGATCGATGAGATCTTCCGACATACGCGATTTTAGATCTCGAGGTTGCCGCTTCAGGTCCTGACTGCTTTAGAAATTCTATTCGAAGAGAAGAATACGTAAAGCCACGTGTTTGAAAGCTTCGATCGGTTGAACCTTTGCGAACGGAGAAACTGTTCTTTATGTTGTTATTAATATTTTTCCCTCGGGATTAAAGCAAAGCCAATAGGCCATAGATTAATAATCGCTGCAACGTTAATAAAACGAACAACCTGCCGAAGATTAAAATAATATTATCTTGAAACTAAAACGATGGAAGGGGTGATTTACAGCAATCACGAGACATATAATGTTTACAAAGGCTAACCAAACGAAATCGATTACAAAATATCGTGAATAAACAATCGTAAAAGAGAGAAGAGAGCACCAAGCGCGGATGCAAACACGTTACAGAGGAAACGCAGCGAAACACAAGCGCGAAAGTGATTGTCGATTGGCTGACGTGAGATTAACAGGATTACCGATTCGATTAAACAGTGACGAGTACCAAAGAATCGACTGGAGCCGAAGAGAACTTGCGTTACACTGCTGTCGGCGACGATACACGCGTCCGTGCACCGCGGGACGCTTCGATTATTCTCGATTCTCCGTGATTGAGCAAAGATTATCGATTAAAGGGGGGAGACCAGTTGAGAGGATGCGTTCAGCGTTCTCGCACGTGGCCGTACGCGCAATTTACCGAGCAATCCAACGAGACATGTGCACGCTATTGCTCGAAGTTCGTCTGGATCGCCCTCAAAGTGGCGATCGAGAGGATCGTTGGCGCACAAACAATTATCACGTGACGAAAGACCGAATCGAAGATACGTTCGATCGGTCGGAGCACGTCGAAAGACGAAAAAGAAACATTGTCCTCTCCATTCTTTATGGAGTACTTGCTAGCGACATATAGTTCGGTCACAAGCAGAACGAGAACCTCGTATTGCAGGCAGGTTCCTCGTCCACCAGGATAATCCTTCGTTTCCTCTTGCACTTGTACACAGAACTCGCGTCGTTCACAGGACAAGATACAGTCTATCACTTGTTTCCTCTATCTCCGCGAGAGGAGACCGCTCGCGAATCGGCTAATCAAAGCTACGAGGAGTTCACGATTCGAACGTCGCTGCAACTTTTTTTTCAGATGACAGATCGTAAGAACTCTATGTCGTACTCCATTCTTCCTTTCTTCCATCTTCGAATCGACGACGATGATGGAACTGAGAGAGGAAGGAGACTAGCGGCGGCGCTCGAAACCAGGGCGAGGATTGGTTCAGCCAGGAAACGGGCCTGACACCTCGATAAAGTTAATCAACGAGGGTAGTTGTTCAATCACAGGTGTCCTGTGCCCACGGAGACCAGTCCTGATAGGTGGACGCCTGCAGGTGTGTTTGCTGTACCGCCAGTCCAGGATGTACGAGTGCCATCTGATGATGATGGTGATGGTGGTGGTGATGATGGTGGTACTGCTGATGACCCGGCGGAGGCGGCGAATAGGGATCCCCTCCGACAGCGACGTCCACGACATCTACCTGCGATGGTACGACGACGGGCGTCGGCTGCGGAGAGGCTTGTACCTTCTTCGGGCGACCGACCGGGTTGCCACCTCATTCGCGGCTTCTTCGAGGCCGACCAACCTTACCTTTTCTTACCGGTGCGCCGCCGTTCCC